>NW_005187442.1:3142611-3244942 GCF_000239375.1 Pundamilia nyererei | reverse complement strand
ACAATCCAAAGACATGCTTGGGGTTATCCCACCTCTCGCCCTATGAAAACTGGGATAGGGTCCAGCTGTCATAGGGGGAGATAGCTGTTTTTTCCAGATAAAACCTATATTTAAAAAATCACCCTACAAAATGTGATCAACTAAATGACCCTATGTAAGTGAAAAGAATTAGCTCCACCTGAACTACAAACAACATCAAAACACAATGTTAAAACATTAAAAATGCACCTTTTTTGTCCATCTGAACAGTATTTGAATTACTGATTTAGACGCTTAGTTTAACTTTTTACCAACTTTCAACTTTTTTTAAATTAAATGCAACTTTTCAAATTAATTATGTTGATGTATATGACATTAAGCAATCTGATGTCCTTCTAGCTGAAAACAAGCAAAGCAGACTGCAGTTTGCTGCGCTGTGCCTTTTGTGTTTGCCGTCTGTCTTTGCATTTAATGAGAAAATACAGATATGTGTCTCATCTGCACAGATGGAGGCACTTTGATTGCATTAGTATTCTTCTCGGTTTTCTGACTAATTTAGCAAACTTATTCCCTCCTCCACGATAACCTTTTCCTTCCTCCTCTCCCTGCCTCATCGGCACAAACTCAAACTTTCAGTTTTATCATACAGGAGGGCATAGAGAGGATTAAACCTCTGACTGTAAACATTTGGTCTTCGTTGCCTCATGAGCGAAGAAGGTAATGTTTGCTCTATTGCAGCCCAAAATTGTACTGCTAAGTCCAATTTAGAGTATGATAATGGAAATGAACTCAAAAAGGAGCAAAAGTAAAAGCAGATGCAGTTAAAATCACAACAATAAAAAAAATGTAAAAGCCATTTTAAAAAAAAGAAAAATAAATAAGTAAATAAAGTAATAGTGGAGGGGAATAAGCACAGATTTACTATATTATTTTTTTTTTAAAAATCAGTAAAAGTGAGTTTAGAGGAGTAAATTAGGAGCTGGCTGCTGCTGTTCACCATTTTTACTTGTACATAGTTCTGTGTAAGTTCTTTTCTCTAATGTTTCAGTTTACCAGCAGTTATTACCCAGCTCCAGAATCACATTTGGGCCGACAGAATTAAAGATGAATATTTACCCAGCTTTGTTTGAGACTCTGGAGTAAAGGCCCTCATTCTGGTCTTTCCATTTTCTCTAGTGTACTTTTTACTCATGACACATTTGTTTGACATTTAATGAACTATGCCTTCTTACTTTCTTAAGTTTTGTTTATAGTGTTGCACTGGACCCCTGTTAAGTCCATGCTGTAGTAAGCAATTACCTTGCTCTCCCATGAGTGAAGCTGTTAATGTCAGAGCCAATGCATCCTGAACAACAGTTACTAGGAAAAAGAGAAGACTTTAACCTTGAACCAACAGAGTCTGAGAAAAGTATGTTACACAATTGCAATTACAGCCTACATGTTACATCTTGTTTCACATTATTATCCTTGTGCTAATCATATACTGTGTTTACACAGCACATACTAAACAGACATCTCACAGTTGCTGAGGTCTGCTTTGCTGAGATGTGTAGATATGATTCTGAAATGTACACCTCAGGCTACAGCATGCGCTACCCTGCAGGACACAGTGCTGTGGTGCAGATTTAACACACCACTATCAGCCCAGCAATGGAAGCACTCTCACGTTTGTCTGTATAGGTAAGACTGGATGTGTTTAACAGTTCCTCTAAACTATGTGACTAAATAGCTTGTCAAATGACCGTACTGTATATAAAAGATGCACTTAGCCACCATGCTGTTACTGATTGGTTTGTGAAGTCCCGTTTTGAAGCCTTGAGCTGAGTATTTCGGCTGTCACCTTCTTGGTGTTTTAAAAACTGAAAATATGAAACCACGAGCTCTGGGTAGGGAATGAGACTGTGGATACAAGAAGTGGAAATAAGCTTCCTCTGAAGGGTGGATGGGCTCAGCTTTAGAGTTAGGCTAAGGAGCTCAGTCGCACTTGAAGGAGGCCCTCGGGCAGACCTGGGTGATACTGGAGATATTATATCTTTGGGTTGGCTTGAGGACACCATGGTGGTTCCCCAGCTACTTTCCTAGGAAGTAGCTGGGCGTGTCTCCCTAGATAAGCAGTGGATGAACAGACGGACAGATGGAATGGATGGATGGATATGGCCCAAAGTCAATAACTAGGTAGCAATGTCTTCTATTCACTTCAGTTCAATTCAGGATTCATGAGGTTTAGGAGGGAGAAGAAAAAAGCAATACAAAAAATGTAAAGAACTGCAGCAACTGTGGACTAAATGCCAGCTAAGACACCGCTGAGGATTCTAAGAAAAAGCAAAACTAGAGAAACTCAATCAAGAGGATTAAGGGGAGATCAATGATCTTAAGCCACCACCTGCAAAACTTTTCCTCTTTTTGGGGGGTGTCTGGTTGATGCCTCTCCAGTGCACCTGTTGTCACTTTTATTTGCTCCAAAGCAGATTGACAATAGTTTATTCTTCCTAGTTGGACAGAATGGTGTCTCTATTATGTCTCTATTTAACTGTGCTTGTGTTATACTGTGATGATCACATGCTCCCTTAATGTTCTTCAGCAGCGTAAACAAACAAACAAACAAACAGAATGAGGGTTAAACTGTTCACAACATAAAAATACACGTTGAGGATCGCCAATCAGCATCTTTGTCGATAGAAAGAAGAAAACGCAGAAAAAGGAGCAAACTTGAGCCAAACTTGAGCCTCAGCCAATAGCTGAGGCGGGTTCAACAACACAAGGTTAGTCATTAATGTTGTGGTTTAGATTACTTGGCATAAGAAAAGTTATGGTCCTTATTTAATCTTCATACTGAGAGAGGTTTAAAAATATTTGTTGTTCAGGAAACCTTGAGCTTTTAAAACTGTAGTTTAAAGATGTGCTACACATCAAAAGTGTTGATAAAAAGCTGGAAAGGCAGAGACAGAAAGCTTTTGTTTCTTCTCTTTGGATCTCATTTGGATCTTAAAAACAAGAACAAATTGCAGGGTTAATAAATAATCACTCGACTAGCAGATGTCCATCTTTTTAAGTTGGATAGGTACATTTTAAATTCGGCCTATAATCTCATACAAATCACTACTGCAGAATTATGTAGTTCATGATGTAACATGAAATATGAAGCTTTCATGTTGCTGGGGCAAGCTTCATATTTACCATAAAGACATAAACGTCAATATTTTAAAAGTTAAACATTTTAGAGCAAGAATACTCTATGGGCTTTTGTGTCTGAAATCTCCAGATCCATGTGTGCTGATGAAATCTATCAGCTTTAAGGTGAAAAGTCTAAAACGTCAGAGTCCCAGAGGCTCATTTCAGAGCTGGCATTAGTATTCATGTTGCATCCACGCTCTCCTGGTATGATTTATCTGCGCTGATTGCATTTGCCATCTACAAACGCATTAAAATCTGATTTTTCTCTGCTTAAATGAAGATGAGGATAAGATAGAGAAAAACTTTAATTACTCTTTGGGGAAAACAAGGATGCTGCAGCAGAAAGTATAACAATAATAAAACACTGCAAAGGGGAATCGAAAAAAAGAACAGAACAAATGAGATTTTGATCTTGGACGAGAGCGAAATAAACTTTGGAAGCAGAAGCACATGAAGGATGGATGAACGACAGATAGAGAATCTTTTTTTAACAGAAGGGAGGTGCTTAAAAGAGCGATTTTGTTAAAAAAAAAAAACAAGCTCAACATTTTTGCTAGCTCTGTATAGTATGGTGCAAAGGTTTCGCTGCTTTTTCCACTCGTTTTCAGTTCAGTCCTTGCACTTCTAATTTTCAGAGTAATGCTTTTAATTTTTTAGGCCACTAAACACTTACCTATGATTTACTCAAGCATAAAAAAGACCCTAAATTAAGGAATAGAGAACTAAGCAAAGAACCAAATTTAAATGGTATCATAGCCTGTTTGTTACTAGCAGTCTGACACAGAAGCACATACCTGGTTCCCATTTCTTTACCTGAAGCTGTGAAAAATGCCAAAGATACCACACTTGGACAGTCATAAACCTGTCAGGCACAAACCAGGAAATTCCAAAGAGCCATTAAGTGAAAATATTATGTGAAAATATAGCATGGTGTGCTCCTTTTTTTTTTTTAAATGAGGAAACTGGACAAATGGAGGACACAAGAAGTGGCAGCCCTAAAAAAAACCCTAAAAACCCCCAAAACAAAACAAACTATGTACAGTATATGAACATAATCAGAGAGTTATGTACTTAAGAAATAGGGAAAAAACAAAGAGGAAAGAGGAAAGACCTGACACAGGACCTGCCAGATCCATCTGGTGAAGTACCACCAGATTTTGATCCACCATGCAATGCCATGTGAGAAGTGTCTGATTGGAGCGGCTTCATTTTTCAGCATAGTAATTATCTCAAACACACTGCCAATGCAGTAAAAGCATGCCTGGAAAGAAAAACACACAGTGGAACACTATCTGTCATGGATTGACCTCCCCAGAGCCCGAACATCAGCAGTGTAGAAGCAGTGTGACGGAGAAACGAACAAAAGGCTGAAGAAGGCTTAAAGAAATGGCATGATGATGAAAACTCAGGCTGTGCTGATAAATAAAGGTGGTACCAAATACTGGCTTGTAATGAGGGGTGGCTCAACAGTTTTGCAACACGCTGTATGCATTACATGTAAGTAATACAATTCAAATATATATATATATGGCATAGTGGGGAGTATAATAAGGACTTTGCTCCTCCAAACACATAACAGATGCTTGTTATAAACATCCAACGAGGAGAACAGATGAGCAATAAAATGCGAAATTGTCTTAATCTTCTATCTCATCCAAATTACATGAGAAACAAAGTGTTTTCATTTCAGGGAGCTCCATCGACAGCTTATAATACACGGAGCTAAGTTTAACCATGTTTTTTCTACATGAACACACGTGCTGGCAAGCGTGTTTGTTTTACAGACTGAACGGAGTTATAGATTTGTCTCTGGTCCTCATTTTAACAAATTGAAAATTATGCAGAACAGCACTTTGTCAGGCTCATGAAAGTACAGAGCATCACAGAATAAAGAAAAAAGTTACTTCATTGTTCCAAACCTTTAATTTCTACATATGTACACAGAACAAACATATGCATAAAGATCCAATCTCCTGTAATAGAGATGAACCCCGGGCACTGAAATGTGAATATGTGTGTTTGCAGCTTGTGCAGCAGAAACTATGATGCAGACCCAGAGGGTGGGAGGTGTTGTCTAAGCTGGAGTTTAGGTTGAATGATGCAGGCAGGCTGCTAGTGGAGGCTGGTGTGGGAAGAAAGCTGATGGACAACCCGGAGGAGGGGAGAAAGGACTGTCATCTTCCCATGTGCTATTTACATCTTTTACAGAGTTTGCAGGCACACACGCACACACTGACTGACTTCATCACATTTCTTCATCACAACAGAGGAGGAGGAAGAGGAGGAGGAGGCGGAGGTGGAGGTTTGACACCATTTTACAGAGCTCTGACTGAACTGACAAGGAGTGAAGAGCTGAAGGTGCTCATTTGTCAGGACAGAAAGGAAAGTGCCAGGGCATTATTATGATTTCAAGCACGCTCCTTTAAGACAAGTGTCATCTGAGAGCGAGGTTGTAAAAGCTTGTTTCTATTTTATAATAGTGCTGTTGCTTCTAGTTTGACCTTTTCTAGTATCTGGAACACTCGGAGAGCCCTTGTGTTCGCAGAGTAAATAAAAAGTATAGTTTTCAGAGTTGAACATTCACACAATTAAGTGATTTAAAAAACACATTTACGCTATCAAACAGTTACACAGCCACGCAGTTTTTTTTTTAATGTGGCCATGCTGAGAACGACATCAAACTGGTATGGTACTGAATTTGTTTTTTAATTAATTGTTTTTTTCTGGCCTTGTAAGATAAATATAACATTTTGGTGTCACTCGCTCTTATCATATTCAGGCATGACTGCCATGCAGAAGTACACAGTGACACACTTGGAAAATAATTTAGGGGGTAATTTGACTCCCACCCATGTTGCCCAGGACACAATTATTACGACTGCTGTTGATATTAAAAATGAAAATATTAATATCATCAGTCATTTTCATCTGTTTTGTCTTTTGTATTTTTGTCCTTAATGATTTGAATTCTGAAAACAAGTGTGGGAAGGTGGATAGATCTCTCTGAAACCATGTGCAAAAGTGTTTAATGGAAAAATTCCACAATCCATTCTTTTCCTCTCATCCAATTTGGCTTGTGGTCTAGGGTGGGTTGGAGTTTTTCTCCCTCTTTTCTCTCTCTCTCGTCTCCTGTCTTTCCTCTGCTCTCAGGTGGCGATGGACCCCATAGCTTCCCACTCCTTATCTGACACGCCTGTTACTATTTTACCAGTTCTCAAGGACCAATTTGAGCTCGCTTTTTCCTTGTCAGGTGAAGCTCTCCCTCTGTGGAAATTACTCACCTGCAATCCTGAGCTGGTCCATTTTTGAAAAAGGAGGAAGTTGTCACTTGTCTCACTAAAGTCACCAGCCTGTCCGCCCTTTAACGTCTCCTCATCTTCTGTGAAAGACTCCAGTCTGTCACCCTCTCTGCCTCCTATTTCCTAAATAAATTCAAACACTTGTCCCAGCCTTGTGAACTGAAACTCACCATGTGGCTTTCTCTGTTGTAAATTCCTGTGCAGAACCTTGAGTGTTTATAAAAAAAAATCATGTTAAAACTACAGATTCCACTGAATTAATTCAATTAAATGATTTACCTAATTTGATTGTGGCACACTGTAAATCATATAGACAGAAAATTTGTTTGAGGATTATGATTATCTGAGATGAAAGTTATCCAGATTATAAGATACAAAATACACGACTGATCGACATTTATAGATATATAGATATAGAAAGCTGACTTTCACTGGTGCCAGCTGCCATTAAAAACCTACCAGAAATACATCAATATTAGAAAATACAAGGATCAGACATGTAAAATATGAAGCTCCCTGTTTAAATTAGTATCTTTATTCAATCACTATAAATATTTTTTAAAAACTATGTAAAAAAAAAAAATACACAAATATTCAGTGAAATTAAATGCACTCTAATGTGTGTAGGTGGCATGTTAGCATTTAGCTGCATCTTTAGCACCATAAAGGTGCATGATGGTGTTTGCAGTCATCAGGAGTGTGCGTGGCTTGGAGGTAGCTGGTTTCTGGGAACTGTTAGGTATTGGCAATATAGTGGCGAGGGCAGTCCAGCGGAGAACTGCGGCATCCATCAACCTCGAAACGACCAGCACTTGATTACACCATGAGAAGCAGATGTGGGGAGGTCAGCCCTGGCAGGAAAACTACACCTATGAGTGTATGAAGAATCAACGACAGCCCAGGAACTCCATCTGGGACTAAGACTGAAAGACTAGAATTTAGTCTGTGCTGTTTATGGCTATGCCTTGGCTCCTCCCCTGCTTTTAAAGAAGAAAAGAAATGAACGGGCAAGGGTTGACTAAACACATCATTTGGTACCTTGGTATTAGTGTTTCACCGGTGTTTGTTCATGTATAGCATAGCTAGTGAGCAATATTAAGTACTTGCTGATGAATAGGCGACACTGGCTTAAGTTTAAGAATCTTTTTTGTGCCTTGTGGATTGTGTGTGGATATTTCTACAGATTTATTTTGCTGCCTTTATGTTTTGGCAGGCCTTAGACTCTACACGTAAAACACGAGTCATGGGCTTATGTAGTTCTTGCATTATATAATACAGACATCAAAGAAAGAAGTGAAGGCAAATACTGTTGAATATTCGTGTAATTGAGATTAAAAACCTCTTTTTCTTGGCCAGGACTCCCTTGAAAAAGAGGTTTTTAATCTCAATGGGACTTTTCCTGGTAAAATAAAGGTTAATAATAATAAAAAAACCAAGTCAGATTGGTCAGATTTACTTTATCACTGACTTAGATAATAAAGAGCCAGATTAGGGTTTAAAATCTTAAGGGAATTTAAGATTTAAGAAAAGTTTTTTACTGGGATCAAATGAAGTCCAATCAAAGCCAGGAATGTTGAGACTGTATCCTAACAGGTGGTCTTGTGCTTCAGTTTCAGATTTGGGGATTTAAATCAGATGAGACTGCAGCTCTGAGGTGTTTGTTATCTAAAGCACTGTCTAACTGAGATAAAGCACTGGCACTGTCTGTACTTTAATTCTGGATTTTGTGTTGGAATCTGGGTATTAGCTGTTAAAACCACTTACATTTACACAAGAAAATACATCACCATACTGTAGCTTAGGCTCTAAATCGCATATCACACATCGCACTGAATTCCCTGCCACAAAACGTTGTATAGGAATAGCTAATCCCTTTTTAATCACGCTTTTCTTTGCTTTCACTTTCCTTCTTAATTATTTCCCCCTTTTCCTTTCTTCCCATTTCAGAACATCGGGGGGAGGAAAAGATGTATTTTCGACATGCTTCATCAACAAAATTTTGCACCCACCTCGAGCCACCCTGACCTCTCACTTTCATCTGTTCTGCAGCTTCATCTCCTCATCATTAAATCTTTTCTAATCTCTGCCAAACCTCACCACTCCCTTCACCCTTCACTCCTCCACTTAATTTCCGTTAACCAACTAAATCTGCAAAAGTATATACGAGTTAGTTATTCAGTGCTGCTGCACTCGCAACTTTGTCCCTTAGTCACGTGTATTATTCTGCAGGTGAAAACGAATGCACTATGCTGAGGTTAAGTCAGCTAAAACATACAGTGACCAGCTGGAAACAAAAGAAAACGGAGATGCTGCAAGAAGTTGAGAACAGATCAAATTGAGAAAAAACGGCATAATTAGAACCAAAGAAATATAGAATAATATCTAAATTATACCAACGACTAATGGAAAGCAAAGGAAATACACCACTATAGGTTCAACAGAAAAGGGAACTGGAGCTAGTCGTGTAATTTCCAAAATGTAGGCAATTGTATTAGTATTTAAATAGTATTTACGTTACATTGAAGGAAATATCGTTTCAAGAGAAGATATTTGTGTTAACTGCTTGTAAGAAGCTATCGCAAAGAGTGCAAAACCAGATCCACCAACACAAGATGAAAGGGTGAAAATATGAATATATAAAATATATGTTTTAGAGTAACTGACTTAAAAGATAAAACTTTACGAGGAAAAGTGTGAAGAGAAATGGACGGAATTTATCCATCAATGATAGGGTGAGGAGCGAAATATGGATGTTACAGAAGCAAATTGTGAGACTAGCCGATCCAAATTGTTCACGGGTTGATGTAATGTTTTGCTTTTCAGTTCTGATTTGATCTGAAATGTGAAATTTACTTTGTTCTCGCACAAACTGAAAAAGGCTCTGAACCCTTTTTTCCCTCATTTAAATCTTTTTAATAAAGCAGTGTCTCCTTCTAACTACAACTGTTAAGATATCAGATTTATTGCGGTCTAAGAATATTATTATATATGTTAGACCATAACATCTTTACTAAATAAAATTTGTGAAAACTAAATCCCAGTAACATTAATGTTCCTTGTTGGGCAGTTTGTGTTTTTTTGTGTTCAAGGGTGGAGAAAAGAGGCTATAACCCTGAAAAGCTCACAAAAAGAACAATCACACTTAATGGACAGAAGAAAGGAAACCTCATGAACTGATAAATGAGCCACAGGACCTCATGTCTTCCATCAATGCAGTGATAATTGAACCAAAGTCGTTCATGGGGAGCCGGGACAGAGAGTTTGTTTGTGAGGCACAGAGAATGACAAACTGCCATACAGGGTGATTTTATGTCCGCTGACCATATCACTCCCACAATGACTGCTCCTTGCCAGCCTCACCAGTGATGATTCAAATGGTTTCCCTTTATAAAAACTTTCAATCAACTCTTTTTGTATCAGGCTGAAAACACAACCAGAAGAAAAAAACATGTCTTAATAGTTAGTTTTGGTTGTTTTGATAATTTAAGCATTATTTTTCAAAATTGATTTTTTTTTGTTTGTTTGTTTGTTTGTTTTTTAAATCTTCAGACCCTTCAAGGGGACATAGGGTCTTAATTGATCACAGAATAATATGATGACCGAGTGTGGCAGAAAGGATTTTACTGTGGAATTGGAGCCATGCTTGGAGCAGTGAGGACATCAAGAAGCTGAAAGTTCAGACAGAGGTTGTACCAGATTTTCAGGGGCACTGAGAAGGGGCAAAATGACAACATCCACACCCATCATCCACTATGGATAAAAAGTATTGTAGCACTCTGTAATTGTGGGATTTGGGTTCTCAATTGCCGCACAGGACACCGGCATGCTAAGAGAATCATCTTTCCATGGGAGCTTAAAATCTGTCTCAACTTATTGAACTGGCTCATAGGAAACAGTCAGTTCGGATCCTAGGTTATCTGGTGGTGAACACATGTGGTGAATGTTTGTTTGTGGCTGATTTTATTTTATTTATTTTTGCTAAAAACCTGGTTGTCTATTTCCTGTTTAGTGCCCTGTTTTCATGGCACATAATATAAAAATAAATGACAATATCAGTATGGTTGAAACTGAATTGATAAAGCCAGGAAATGTGCAGTTTAATGCACTGCTACCATATTTATGATTACTGAAATCGACAGGATAAAAGAAGAAATCAAACTCTGGTGTGTGTGTTTATTTCCCCTTCTACATATCATAATGCCTAAAAACCCAGTTCTTCCTGTTATGGACAGTAGATGCCATCATGCTGTCCCTGCTCAGTCTCTAAAAAAACTGATATGTCTTCCTCTGAGCTTTCACCTTCCTGCTCTGATGCCTGGCCTTCTTCCACCTCTTTCATCAGTTTTGAGTAAAATCCTTTCTGTATCATCCTACCCTCTGCTTCTCAGAGTGTATACGTTGGTTAAGAATGTAAGGTAGTAAGTCCTACAAAGGACACTGAATAAAAGTTTCGTTGTGGAAGGGGTCAAATTACTGTGCATTTCGATTTGATTTTAAGCAATAGAATCATAATATCTGCAAAAAAAAATATCCTTTGTGGCCATAAAATACAGTAGTTGCATTTTCTGTCCATGTGCATTATTAGCCCAGCCCACACCAATATGGCATCAATAGAAAGCCCAGGATGCTCACTTGACAGCACAGCAGGAGTCACATAGATTGCATAAATGGTGTGGAAGAACCGTACACAGCCACAACAGCCTGGCACCTCTTCCTCATGCTTGTCCCCAGCTCGGTCACACACTGCTGTGGGATGGTGTCCTATTCATTCCAAAATCGCAGGCAGGTCATTTCATCCTCTCCACTTCCAAGTTCTGGAGGTGGTTTCTGATAAAGCCCACTCTGTGGGGGTCATCTTGGATCCTAGATTGGGGACATATGGGAATTTTCTTCAGTGATGACAAGGGTTATTTTTCTAACTGTTGTAGGAAGAATCTGGAAAGTTTCCTCCACATATTCAGGTTTTTTTACGGTTGTGTTGCTGACCCAAGCATAAATGGGCCTGAAGGTGAAGGGTAGTCATGGAGGGTTTCCTGGTTGCCCTATGAGTGATTTGTGGAGTCTGTTCCGGATTGTCTGGGTAGAGAGATGGTAGCCATATCATCCTGCAAACACAGGGTGAGGAAACAATCTTCTCATGTAGTTGTCTTTTTGGGACGCCCACTTCACAGCCTGTCAAGCTTGGTCAGCACGCCACATTTATAAACTATATGGGTACAATGCACTGACACAGATAGCTGCTAAATATAAGTAACTAGTGCAATATCAAACTCCAAAATCTAAGCAAAAGCTTAACTAAGTCCACTTCAGTGACTCCAGTTAGCCAACGTGACGATTAGCAGATAGCAATTGACTACAGCTTCCTGTCAGTGAAAGAGGCCACAAGCCTAACAAAAACTTCCTGGTGGATGAGTAATAAAAAATAATAATGGGAAGTTCTTATGAAGGAGGAAACTATCAAGAGAGGCTTTTTAATGCTGTTAAATCGTATGCTGGATGATTGGATGCTTTACATTTTTGCTACTAAAATGTTTTCTCTACTTTCAAATTCAAGTGGCTTGATACACAGATTACAGTTTCTCTACTAGAAACAGGGTGAAAATCACCAATGGGCCTTCTGCTCAATTTGCCTCAGAATTTCATGGTCTAAAGTTTGCATGTATAGAATTAGTAGTGAAATTTTAGCTTTTATAAATTGTGCATATTTAAGACATATTTTTTGGAAACATGGTCCATCAGCACATTTCCAGCATGTTTTTCTGCATTTTGAAAACCACGAACCACGTTTGACCATTAATACCTTAAAAGAAACACCAGTGAACATTTTTAAACCATAAAATTCAGTTTCAAGTCACATAATTTTATGTTTATGTTTTTTGCGTCCCACTTATTTCTAATAACCTCCAAAACTGTCCCCATTCAACCTTCTGGTCTTCAAATCTGGTGTTTCGTAAAAAGGGGAACTGCTATCAGAGGAAACGTTTTTTCCCCATTAAAGTAAAGCAGAAGAGGAGTTAAGCCTTGACTCTAATGAAATAAGGCTGACTCACTGTAGGATTCAGATCCATTACTTTGAGCACTATAAATCCTTGTGGTGGTGCCACAGACATCTGAACCAAGGCATGACAGCAGTTAAAGGCTTAAATCAACCATCAACCCGGTTTATGCACATGGTGCGTTTTAGTGGTCAGGAATACATCAGATCTCAATGCAGTCTAAATTCATCACTGACTTGCATCTAAACCTCTATACCATATTATATTTACCATGATCATAACCCCAAAAAAAGGATCTAAGTTCAATTTTCAATCGCATTCATTGTACTTTTTTCTGTCCATATCTTTCTTCTTGCCCCATGTCTAGTTTTTAAATACCCCAACCATGAGCCCTGCACCCCAGTTAGCGTACCATTGACTTTACCAAAATATCCTCCACATTTAAGTAAATAAGTTGGGGAAAAAGCAGAGAGGTAAGAAGTGGACTTTTAAATTGTTTCTCCACAATCCAATGGGATCACTAACGCTACTCTGCTATCTTCAACCACAGCACAGTATTTTTCTGTGTAATTTAAAAATAGCCAAAACAGACCGAGTGTATGTTTGCTCGTCTGAAGGATTTAGTCCTGAGCTGTTCCAGCACAAGGAGACATTCATTAATGCTGTACACTATTAAACCACTACAGGCGCTGAACAACAGCGAGCCTGTTTACTCTGAGTTAGAGGGCACTCTTTGATGTGGCGGAGGCCGATCTTGTGGGGAATTCAGCCTCTTAAATCCTTACAGAATGATGCGATAACTCAGATCAGCGGTGCTTTGTGTCACCTCTGCTTCAGATAGAGACAAAGAGGTTTTGCTGCTGTGCCACAAAGGCTTTTCTCCACACTCCTTCCTAAAGCTCCCATTTCAAAGCTTTTCCCCTAGTTCCATTATATCAATTACAAACACCCCCTCACACTAAAATCCTGACTCAATTTTCTGCTCTTGGATTTCAAAAAATGCATAATTACAAATAGCAGCTGGGGTGCTGTTTCCAACGTCTATTTTCTTCGCTGCCTCGTGGCCAAACTGGATGATTTATTGTGCTGAAATGTCTTTTTGATGCATAGAATTTTTTGAAAAGCAATTTGCAATATTACTGCTGTTGTGTGGGCTTGTCTTTCTTTTGTGTCAATCATAGTTTATAATATTCAAGAGCATGAAAACTGGCTTATGATTTTTTTCTTTCTCTGTTCAGAGAAATGCAGATAAAGGCTCTGTTGTATGTTTTCATCCACATGCCAATCAGTCTGTCTCAGTCCTTTTTAAAAGTGTCACTTTATAAGCAGCATGTTGAAAGCTGCTGTGAGGAAACTGTTGGCTAAATGAAGCTTGGAGTTTCCCCACACTGAGTCTCATCCTTGTGTTTCAAATGCCTCTCAAATGACATCAAGTCATGTCATTAGTGAGACTGAAAGCTGAAGGGAGGCGGACCTTACAGAAATCAAATGGATCCCTGCGGTGACAGTTGTAGTAGCGGCACGAACCTGCAACACTTTGGCTGCTACATTAGGAGAGTTTTCTATTAAATTAACTCAGGGTAAGTGCAGCCAGATTACCAGATTGCATCTTGCTTTGAGTTATACTGGACTGTAACTGACACCAGAAATCTTCCCAAAGAGGGCTTTAAAAGAAACCGTTAAAAGAAAATATTTTCTTGGTATTCAAGGGCTTCAAATTAGGTGATTTTTAATATTTTCCTTACTGTAAAGCGCCATGAAAATAAGAAACAACAGCAAATTTCCCCTGTTAACAAGTGTGGTCTTCATATCAAAGATCTAATATCAAAGGGTTTAGGAGTTTCGGTTCCCTATGTGCCACTCTCTTTTTAACCCTCTGTTTCATCGACAGTTGTGGGCAATTCACTCGTTATGTCATCTTAATGTAAGCAGATAAAGGCCTGGAGTTGATCTGAGGTATGGTGCTTGCATTTGGAAGATTTAGCTGTGAACACACAACATGTGGTCAAATGAGCTTTCCTTGCAGATGAAACAAGCCATCCTCAAGCTGCAAAAACATAAAACATATGAGAAATTGCTACAATAGTATGAGTGGCAAAATCTGCAGTTTCGCACATGCTGAGAAAGAAAGAAAGCACTGGTGAACTCAGCAATGCAAAAAGAACTGGATGTTCACGGAAGTCGTGCTGGATGATCGCAGAATCATTTCCATGATGAAGAGTAACGGCTGTCTCTGTCCAAACATTAATGGACCTATGCTCATATCCTCTTATCTCTTTGTGATTGACAACTTGTTAGCCAATGAGTTTGCACATTACCCAGTCAAATCTGCCCCTCACTCATTACATCCAAATTCCAAACACCAACGTGGACACAACAAAAAAGATCGCCTCGTGGCAAACCAAAGGCTATGTGCCTCTTTTATATTTAAGAGTATATAAAATGACCACCAGCACATCACCCATTGGTTTTTCACATTTCAAAGCCTCAACATAAAATCCTGGGTTTTTAAAAAGAAGATACTATATTTGGACAAGTTGGCAAAGTCATCAGCTGATGCTGGAAGATCTGGTTACCATGATACATCCATAAACTGCACAGGTGAAGTGTAGCCAGGCACATACCTGGTAATTGGTGCTAAGTGACAAGCTTAAAGAAATCCCAACAACCAAAACTTCAGCATTGTCTTTTTAGTCGGGTTGTACAACACAGCACGGGGTTTTATTAGTTTTATAACAGCATGAGAAAATGCTTCAAAAGGCAAAAACACTGAGGTGTAGCCCAGCAGACGGGCTTAGGCACCAAAGCAGCCATTAATATAATCCAAAGGGACCCATATATAGACCAAAATGTTTTCTTTAACCACGCTATCGACCTTGAACTTAAAATTGTTAAAATTGGAATATTTTTACATTTTTATTGGCCATCAGAGGAGCAGCTGTTTTTAATAATTCCATCTTAGCTTGATTTTTCTACCTTGGAGGTGGCCACTTGATAATTGCATGCTATTGGTAGCATCAGCACTGTCATGCTTAAGTATGGACTTAGCTTAGACTGTGTGTTGCAGAGGAGAAAATAATGGTGCTTTGTTTCCAATTTGTGCTTCTGTGTCTGCACTTTACTGGATTCCCACTCCACTTTAGCAGCAGGGCAGTAAACAGCTCTCCACTTCTTTCTCCCTGGACATAAAAAAACAAGCGTGATTGGTCCCCAGCTTTCCCGTTTGGGATTTAGATTGAGTGGCTTTGACACTACAAGACAGACTCACTGTCAGGTTTTACATACAGGATAACAGGTTTGAGGCTTGTGAAAACCTTTACGGTAACATTGTCCTTTAGCACTAAACTGAGGAATGGAGGGTTAAATGTGTCTTTAAATCCCACTACTTGTATACAGTCCATCCATTGTGTGAGAGAAATGTTTGGTATTGATTAAAAGCTACACAGAAACTTGTAATATGGTCATTTTGAAGTCTGTGGCAGAAAAACAAACAAAAGAAAAAAACACCCTTCACATCTTCAGTTTTCCAGACAGATGCAATTAGAAGCTACAAGACAAAACTAAAAAATGACGCAAAGCCTGCATTGACTTTGTTTTTGTTATAAAGTCGAGTGTTGCTGTTGCACTCATAAAACCCTCTATTAAAATCCCTATTTTCTTTCACCTTGAACACTTGCAGAGAACAAACTAAATGTACCACAGAACAAGTGACGCCTTTTCTGTGGTCACGCTGCCAGCTTTCATGACAAATGATCTGATAATACATATATCACCTTATATTTAACAGACAAATCCCCCTGACTCGCACTCATATTAAAGTCCTAAAGCTAGATGTGACTCATTAGTTTTGCACATCTCGCTAAATTTTGTCGCACATATATTTTCTCTGGCTGCAGGCACTTGTTGGTAATAACTCTGCTGCAGTGACTTGACATAGCATTTAAACACAAGGCAGAAGTTTATTATATTAGCACTATTTTAAATACAATGATGGTATAGTATAGGGGAGGAAAAGGCAATTTGAGGCTCTACAACACTTTAATATAAAATACATTTCCAGTTAATGGCTTTCATTCAATAAAAATTAACCTGAAGTCATTCCAGGGACGATTATAGATTGAAAGCAGTCTCTAAGAAGCTCGAGGTCTGTGGATTACAGCCCATTATCCCTCAGAATAATGCCCATTATGCAAAAAAGTGCCTTCAGCACCAATACAAGAAGTGTGTGCTTTATGTAGTGAGATGGAAAGTCGGGGATGATTTCCCAAACTTTAGACATGCAGCATAAACATCAGAATTTCACCTGTTACAGAATCATATATCTGGATCACCTTCAGTGTTTTAACACTTTTACATAAACATTCAAAAACTACCAAAACAGGGTGGCAGCAATCGTAGCCATACCAAGTAATGTTTTTGAGAGCAGTAACATTTGAAAGAAAGTCAACGTCTCGCAGACAGGATTAGTGGATTTATGGAAAGGCGTCACAGTTGAAATTCTGTCATTTTTCAGGCTATGCTTAGAAAACCTCTAGTTTGTCTGATTTTTTTTTAAAAACAACCTCAATCATTTTAATTAAAACTCATAAAAAGGTTTTCCTACTTAAATGTCCATTCTCAGTGGATCCCAGAGGGCTTTAAGTTTCCACATCACATTTCCATAAGTTGCCTACTGGATATCGACTGGTTTCTAAAGTAGTTAATAATTCAAAATGCTCAAACATTAAATTTGCATTTAATGCCCGTCTTCTGCTGCCAACAGAACACATCCTTAAGTGCTGATACCAAAGTTTCGCAGGTTAATGTCTCAAAGTCGGAACTGCTGATGTTCTCATTTTCATGCGTTCATTTTACTGTGTCTGTTACAATTAATCCATTAATTCCACTTTCCTCTGTTGTCTAATTCAGGGGTTTCAAACTTATTTTAGTCCATGCGGCACAAAATGTACATCCCAGTTTGATCCCATGTGGGCCAAACCAGTTACATCATTTCATAATAATGTATAATACTGGCCAAAAGTTTGGGGGTACCCATCATTTCTTTATTTGTTTACTCATAAAATGGGAAGTAGATGGAAATACAGCAAAACCAGACTTTTCTAATGAGCTGCAAAGTCAATATTAGGTATGACCACCTGCTTTCTTTAAGCAGTCTTCAGGAATAGTTCCCCAGGAATAGTTCAGGCTTGGGGACATTCAAAGCTCTTCTTTGGATGTTTCTGCCTCTTGTTCTGATCTCTGCCGAGATGATCCCACAATGCTTCAGTAATGTTGAGGTCCAGGCTCTGGGGAGACCCATCAATGTCTGATTGTGTCCTGTTGTGTGTCTTTCTATCCAGGTATGTTTTTACTGCACTGGCAGTGTGTTCGACATCACTGTCATTTCTATTTTGACAGGACCTCCTACTCCACTGGCTGAAATGCAGCTTGAAACCATAACACAGCCTCCTGTGTTTTACAGTTGGCTGTGTACACTCGCTTTCACTCTCCCCCGACCTCCATCGTACATAGTGACAACAATTTGAAGCAGAAATTTCAAATTTGGGTTCATCTGTCTATAATACTTCTTGCCACTAAATTTCAGTCCAGAGTTTGTGTAATTTGCCATACCCCAGCCTGTTCTTTGTTCCCCTTCTTCAAGAATGGCTTGTTGACTGTCAGATCTTCCACTAAGGCCATTTCTGATGATGAGGGTCTAGCTGCATCTGTCAGGTTTGCTGTTTTTATTCCTGGTTAAGGACACAACTTTCAGATATTGTTTATCTGCTCTAAATAGTTTTTGGGTCTGCTGCATCCATCAGTTGTGCAGTTTTTGGGTTTTTTTAGGACACTGTGCACACCAGCTAATGGCTCATTTTTTTAGTGTTTGAATGATTCATAGGCTTCCCCTGAAAATAGGCAGGTACAAGGACTGGACTGAAGATGGGTGAAAAAGCAGCTGAAGTGTAAAGAAAAACTGAAAGACCTTCAGAAAGTATTCTTTTTAAAGTTCAAGACAAATTAAAAAACCCCAAAAACAAACGAAGTGCATATCTAAAATAAAAACAAACGAACAAAAAACAGCCCTCCACGTTCATTCTTTACTTTATTTTTAAGATGTACATGTATATTCTTAAAATATTCACTTGTGCCATAGCCAAGATTTTATTCAAGCTAAAACCACAGGACTCAGTGAAGAAGAACCCCTTCCTGCTTCCCTCTAAAATGTGCCAACAACAAAAAGTATTATTTCTTAGCAAATAATTGTTTATAATTTAACAATGATCCATATTTGAATTATCCACATTTGTTGCGTTTACTGTAAGTACATTGTGCATTACTATGTGGAAGGTGGACGGTCACAAAGGCTTCAAACATCGCTTTGTTTCACAACAGTATTTTACATCTTTATGATTTAAACTTTTAGAAATACTCCTAAATTTTCCACCAATTTTCTGTCCTGTGTAAAGCTGAAATCCCCACAAAAGAAAGAGTAGTTCATTTTTATGGAAAAATCCCTGCAGTTCTCCCACTGCAAAGCCATCCAGTGGACCCAGTTGGAGCTTGAGCCTCCAGGCTGCACGTCTGATACCCAATGTTTGATTGATTTTATGACACTGTAAGTGCAGCTGTTAATTCCAGCTGTTTTAATGTAAAATGTGGTAGACCCTTAATGTAAAAGTCAATAAGAAGTGTTGAGTTTACGGTGACAGAAGGACATTATCACATAAACATAGTTATTGAATTGTAAAATCCGCTTAGTGTAATTTGAGGGATAAAAAAATCACAGTATAGATGGATGCAAAGAGGGGAAAGCAGATTAGCTTTTGTTTAAGCCACTTGGAAATTGTTGGAATTTCAGTGATAAATCTGTAGTTACATGTTTTTTAGAAACACTTAAGGATTAAGTGTTCTTTTATGGGCTAAGACCACCCATGAACTGGAGAAACAGAATAATTAAGCCTCTCAATCTCATCACAAATGGGAGCTTTGTTGAAATATTGATTATTTATTAGTCCTTATGAGGCAGGTAAACTATGAGTCTTTCTCTGATGGAGTTCCACTGCAGTATTGATCTTAATTAGCCCCTCAGAGTTGGACATATAATATAATGATGACTCTTCTGTTGTGTTTTTTTTATATTTTTTATTGTGCATCAGTGTGATGAATCAGGCGGATCTACACCAGCCAGTCAGTGAATGGGTCGTATTCAGCCTCACTGCTTCATAAAAGGGAGCCTAAAGGGAGCTTCGGAGACAAAGATCGAGAGCTACAGAGATCGAAGTGGTGAAATGAGCGTGACGCGCAGGGGAGCCATATCAATAATGTATAGATATTTCATCAGTATTTTGTCTCTGGGTGGTGGTGATTGCCAGTTTATAGGAAGCACTGTATACCAAAAAGCCTCTCCAAAGATAACAAAGCCTATCTCCCGTGTCAACTCTGTCATTACTATTGCCGTCTTGTTCAAGGAAACTTTGTGGAGTCTATTTCCTTTTACGGCCCTTCATAGGACACACACCAGCACTCCCCGCGCCTCGCTGTTGCCTGAACTTAATGAGGCGCGGCAAGATGAGACCTGTACCTTCTGGCATTCTTAGGATGAAACTTTGTCAAGGAAAAAGTAAAGTTTATGGAAATGCCCAATGAGCAGGGACTTGTGCCATTTCCCTCCATCATTTCCGTACAAAGCAGAAGCCACAGCACACACTCCTGCAGCTATATCACATGAAAAATGACTTTTGCTGTGACAAAAGCTGCCCCCTCCTTCCTCACTTCCACCAAATCCAATTTAGTAGTTTCCAAATCACTCCGCTGCCTCTCTGAATATGATAAGGAGATGCTTCCATATTTTTAGTGCAATTGTAGGTGGAATTTGGGGGTTATTACGGCTGTAAATTACACCTGAAAGAAAACAGCGCAGTTCCGTAGATGGTAAATATACAGCTCAATCTGGGCAGCATCAAACATTCAAGTAAAAATGGTGTTTTATCCACTGGGAAACAGGAGCAACAAATAGGCTTTATACAGGTTTTGCAAGATTATCCATAACTGGCAGCAATGTGGATGTAAATCCCTCAAAGAAATATCAGAAATCATAGAAATGCAGCAAATGTGTAGCCTATAGACCAACTCTTCTTTATAGGCAGATATAATGTTACTCTTTCACAGACTATTAGGTTTATTACATTTCAGGAAAAATGAAAGTGCTGTTGCAGCGTGGTGCAACAGCCCTACCTATGCTAATCTCCTCACCACATATCAGCAGGATCTACTGTGTTTCTACTTATTTATTAGAATTATTAAAGTGGCGGATGCACATAGTAACATGGTCAAAGGTTAAAAAATAAAGAGGTCAGCATATGTGCATGTTGTCCCTTTAAGCTCAGGCTTTTTTTTCCCTACTATTTTCTACAGTGCAAACCAATACTGAAGAGATCGGAGTTGTTTGCTTTAATGATGGTACTGAAGCTTTTCCGACTATCTTAACCAGGTGCATGAGGTCATCACCTGGAATGTTTTTTGTTTAGCAGGTAAACCTCAAACACGGATTCCTTTTTTTTGCCTTGTTAATGTATTTGAGACCATCTCCTGTGTTGTGCCAAGATAAATGGACTGACATTTATATAGCACTTTCCTCAAAGCACTCAAAGCACTTACACACAGATATACACTCATACAGTGCTTTATTCACAGTGTTTTATCTATCACGGACACACACAGACACACACTGATGGATGCATTAGGGCAATCTGGGTTTATTATTTTGCTCAGGGACACCTTAACGTGCAGACTGGTGGAGATTGGACTCAGAGTTCCTATCTGCTTCTAAAACCCCTAAAGCACCAGTGTGGCTGGTCCTTTAGGGGTCAACACAGTGGCTCATCTGCTTCTGTCTCACCCTCTGCCTAAGATCTTCCTCTATCGCACCAACCCTCTGCATGTCCTTGAATCTTCTCTGTGATCTTTCCTCCTTCCTGGCAGCTCCATATTAAACATACTTTGTCCAGTATGTTCACCATCCCTCTTCTGCACATATCCAGTCATTAAAGTAACCATTAACTCCTCTGTATACCAAAGTATTCTATAGTTAAATATCAGGCCATCTGAGTTACAGCTGAAGCTTTAGTAAATCTGAGTCTGGTTCATGCAACAGGAAACTGATCCCAAGTATAGCATGAAATATACAACAATAAAAAAGGTGTTGTAACAGCCCGATCAATGTCCAGACCTCAACCTGATTAAAATGACCTTAAGAGATCTGTGTATAAACAAATGCCTGCAAACTTCCCTGAAGTGAAGCAACGATGGAAAGAAAAATTACCAAAATTCCTTTACAATGATGAGCGAGACTGAAGATGTCAGAAAACCATTACTTCAAGCTATTGCTGCTAAAGCTGGTTCTACAAACCTCCGGATCATGAGCTGTGCTTAGCTGACACGTGTAATATGCTCACATATTGTTCATCTGAGGTTGCATTTAAATACTTTTAGAACCTGGCAAGGACCAAGTGATTTTTACAATTTTTTATGATTTAATCAGAATTGAAACATGAATGAGGAGTATTGTTATGATTACTATTACTATTAGTCGATTATATGGGACTAACCACTCGTTAATTGAGCATGACCAGACAGCTTGGAAGAGCTAAACAATTCTGAAAGTGGCAAGAGAGATGGTGGCATTGTCACGCCCAGCTCGTGGCATGAGCTTTCTTGGTCGGGAGCCATGAGCTTCACATTTGAGTGTAAATCTTCCACCTGCAAAGCAGTTCGACAGAGCTCAGCAGCAGACCTTGAATATCTAAAATGGACAGTGTGAGACTGCAGGTTAAATATGAAACGAAGGACCTGCTAACCAAGTTAGGAAAGAGAATGAGTTGACCTCGCAGAATACATGACCAACGCATTATCGTGCATGCAACTGAGCTCAATCTGGCTGTCCAGGGAAAACAAACCAAGCTTAAATTTAAGAATTTTAGTACTTAAAATTGCATAAAAGGTTGCCAGCTGCACACAGCCAATATTTTGCAACCCAAAGGACTGCTGAGAAGACAAAAGGCCCACAATATCAGCCTCGCCCAGCTTCCTGCGGACAAAGCTCTCCACTGATACTTTTTAATTTGGAAAATGTTCCACAAGTTTGTTTTACTTTCCGTCAGTGGAAAGGATTCTCCCCAGTGTTTTTCACAATTCATGTGAACAGCAAACATGATCTCCCTTACTGCTGCAACAAGGCTGATAAGATGGCAATAAAAGGAAAAACCTTCTTCAGGCTGAAGACCAGTTTGAAGTATGCAAAAAAAAAACAACAAAAAAAACATAAATGTGGTGAGAATTATGTGAGGAAAAGCAGTAAAATGCAGAAAAAAGATTAAGGCATCAAGCTTTTCTGGGTTTAATCAAATACAACAAAGAAACACAGGAAAGCTCACACAAAAACTTAATTTATCCGTCCGTTAATTTTCTTAAAGATTATCCATTGAGTGTCACGGGGGGCTTGAACCTATCCCAGCTGTCTTGGGTTGTGAGGCGAGGTACACCCTGGAGAGGTCACGAGTCCATCAAAGAGCGACAGCCAATTTAGATTTAGATCAATCCCAGGACCCGCAGTGCTAGTCAATGTGCTGCCCACGAAAATAAGCTTAATTTAATGAGTCCGAAAGTTTGCAAGAAGTAGAACACAGTGAATATATACTGACAAACTATTCTACCAGGTGGGAGAAATGTTTTGTGGACATTTATGCTGATCTGGTCACCCATGTTGTCCAAGTCATGAAGCTTTTGAGGGTTTTTTTTTTTTCTCTGCAGGAATTACTCGTTAAAAGCCACCTGATATAGTCGCAGAATGGAGGCAGCTAAACACTGGTGGGAGATGGAAGAGACTGTTCAAGCACTGAGGTAAAGAACGTCCCAATTTTGCACTGTAAAATACAATAATAGCACAAAACTGAATCATCTAATGCACCAGAGGAAAATAAGGTAATGTTCTGTGAAATGTTCACGTAAATAAGAAAATTACCTGTTTTCGTTTTTTCTGGATGAAAAAAATTCCCGATGTTGAAAGAGCACTCCGGTAGTTTAGAAGCTGACAGACTACAAAAGCAGGAGGTCAAAATTGGTCGCGGGTGAGAAATCACGACTTTTACTCCCGAGCATGTGGGAGAAGTGTCAAACACTGTGTACTCTGTGCCCTTTGTGGGCTATTATCGTCATTTACAGGCACTTTACCGGTAAAGGTGAAAAAGTACAAAGGGTCTGAACCTTTTACCTCTCTTTTAGCATTTTCACACATTTACCTCATCACTTTGTCGGGTCTTCCACTGGGCAGTTATCCTCGTGTTAAATCGCAAGCCTTTCAGTCTCGCGTTAAGTCTGACTGTTCTGAAGAACAATTCGTTTTTTATTGTCCGTGCGCCGGTACATCCCGTGAGGTCAACCTGCAGTCACTCTGAAAGATTTTGTAAAATGTCAGTTAGAAAATTACACCTTCAGGTTAAAGGCGTCCCTCCACCTTTTCTTCTCAAGCGATGACATTCTCACTTCACCGAGTTAATGGAGTAAAGGAAAAAAACAGGAATCACATCTCATTCTTTAATTTTCTGTGGTTTTACTCCTTTGTAGCCTGGAGCGAGGAAAATTCATTGACGTTATACTAACTTGGTGGAACTGCACAAAACTTATTGTGATTTGATGTTGATTACAACAAATACTGGCTCTGATATAAGCAGTGCTCAGTGTTAGCTGCTGAAGAAATCCTTTGGGGGGGAAAATGTGGGAACTCATTAAGGAAAAAAGAAAGGCCTGACCTTTTCAGTGTAAATGCAAGCATGTGGACGAACATTGGTGCTTACTTGCTACCACTTTATATCCACTCACTGTGGCTTTAACAGAGCGTGCGCTGAATAAACAAAGCAACTCCACACATTTTACAACTCAAGCCGAGGTTCATCAGCCTGCTGCTATACTTCATGCAGCACAGAGGACATTTGTGTCATGAAGAACATTTCCACTTGGGCCAATGAAAAAACATGGATGATGCAGGAGGTAAGTGAAAAGCTAAAGTACGGGGTACCGCTTTCAAGTGTGGTGATGAGGCTGCGCTTAGAACAGGAAGAGCCAACCCTCAATCAGCAAATCATGCCCATGCTGGGAAGCTTTAACATTTCCTTTGTGACCCTGGTAACATGTGCCAGGTGATAACAGGTCATAAGGCAGCCAGGTTTAATCTAGTGAAGTCATTTTGACCTAAACCAAATATGTCTGTTGTTGAGGAAAAACTAGGCTGATCACAAGCAGGGTGTTTGATTCATGGAGAGACATTTGTTTGGTTTTGGGAGATCAAAATTGCTAATTTCAGTTTGCTTGCCTGCCCACATTATTGCAAAACTCATATTTGAGTGTAAATTGTGGTTAACTAGTTTGTCAAATTGACAGTTATATCAAACATTGGTGCTTTTAGTCAAATATGATACAAAGAGAAAGTGTATAACTAATTACTGCTTTGTACAGTTAGCTGCCAAATTACAACTTCACTACAAAGTTTGCATTTATAGCTTATACACAAGTATATATGCTCAGCTACATGAATGGCATAAACTGCATACAACAGTGCAAGCCTGACTGTTTTATCTGATGCTCACAAGCAAATGCAAACAACACTGACTGCAGTTCACTTAAAGGCCATGGGTGTCTTTCTGGGATGCAACGGAAAAAACAAACAAAAAAACATTTAAAATAATGTTAAAATAAATAAAAAATATTCTTTTTTGCCATGTCACTTATCTTTAGATGTTTGTGCCCTCTGGTTGCTTTAAGCAGGATCAGTGTTTATGCCTGATATCCAAGTAGGTTTACAGGTATTTTGGGAGTCTTTGAAAATGCAGCAGCAGGCATAAGTGCAGTTTCTGTGTGTCACGTTGATTGAAAAGCTGATCACAGAGTGGGCTGACACTACACTGGCAGCCTCGCTGTGCTGCTGTAAGAAACAAAGCACGCAGAATAGCTTTATGGTGTCACGAACAAAGACCCCCCGATCGCTGCTTCTGATGGAGACTGAAGACCTGTGCTGCAGCTTCATCGGCCGACGCCCCAAATGGGAGTCATTTGTTACCTCATGGCATCAAGCCGAGAATCTGCTAGTAATAGATTTGTGCTGCAATGCCTGCTCGAGTCCATCAGCTGAAAAATTTATGCAATTAAATTTTTAATTTGATCGGGGTAATCAGGTCAGGACTGTCTGACTTTATTATCAGGACTAAAGCCTGTTATTAAAATCAGTCGGCTGAAGACTTGATTCACAGTCGTGACTTTAGGGTTCACTGATGATGTTGTGAAGTCCCCAAACTTTTTTTTAAATGTTTCCGATACCATCAGATGTGAGGCTAATATCGCAGCTCGGAAACTGGAGGGAAGTCGATGAGCAACCTAATCAGGATCTTAAGAAGGGCTGCGCTCTCAGGAATGATACAAATTAAACTAAGATTTCAGAATAAAGTCAAGGTGAGGATGTGCAGGCTGAGAGGAGGTGGAAAAAGATTGAGCAATGTGTAAAATGTCTCTGGTGGGTACACAGAACTGGATGCAGTGCCTGATTTCACTACATGTGCAAAAGTAATTACTAACACGTGGCATCAGGGCAAATTGGGTTTTTGAGTAAGGAAAGAAGCCTACTGTTGCTATTTACAAAGAGGGCGTAGTGATTGTGTGTATGAGGGAACTCAGATTTTTACAAGTTCCTTTCTCAAGGTAAAAAATATAGGAAGAGCGGTATTAAATCAAGCATGCAAAGAGATTCTCTGACGTTTGTGGCATGCAATTTACTGTTAATTATGTCGAAATTTAACACAGACAAAATTAATATTTTTTGGCACTTGATATTAAAATTAACTGATGGGAACTGTGTGTTGGAAACTCAGCAAAACTATGACAGCTTACTTGCTATTTTGACCCATTTAGCAAATTTGGCCCTTAATCTTTAATTTCAGGTGTTTCAGTCTCTCAAGTTGTCATGCAGGGTATTAGTTACTACCTGTTTAAAAGAAAGCCTAAACATACATCTTGTTTATAGGTGCATCACATTTAATTTTTTGTGCAGAAATACTGAAAATCAAGGCTTCTGCAGCAGTAAATCGTGCTACACGACTCACATTTAAATATACTGCTGGGGCCACATTTGGCCCTATTTGATCACTTGAAGAATAAACTGAATGATAACATCATGAATTTTACTGGACAAGGAGTGGTTTGATTATGAAAAACGAATTAATTTCCCCACATCGTTTAATTATTATTAATTTGAATAACACATTGGGGTTTTTTCAAGATAACAAAAATGTAGTTTACAGTAATCGCAAACACTGTCAGTACACGAGCAGCTCTGAGCTGCAAACAGAACATTTCTGCACCTCTCAACAGTGAGAGTCGCAGAGATGCATTATTCAAAATGCAGGTAATACTGAGACAATAATGACCCGCGAGTCGTCTCTGCTGAATTAATATTGCAGTGAAGCTCAGTGGCTTTCAGCCTCCAACACCTGAGCTGAGAGTGAGAGCCTGGTAATCTTTGCTACACCACCTGTGCTCATACAGAGTGTGTTTGGATTTCCAGATCCATACAGCCGCGGCGGCGCTCCCCTCCTCCCCTCCGGGGCACAAACACACCCAGAGGAAACGCATTATTGACGAAGCAGGATCTTCCTTTTCACGCGTCTGTCTGCGTTTCCTCGAGCTTCCGTCTTCCGCCACGTTTTCGTGAGGAACACGACGCAGAAGGTGCCGAAGGGGTTTTGGAAAAATAAAACAGGTTTGGGTCAATATTAAATCTAGAAGAACAGTTTGCAAGGATGGATTTAACTGAATGAAATTTAAGCTCGTAGAGAAAAGAAATGAAAACAGAAAAACAGGTATGAATCCTGCACCTGCTGCATGAGAGCGGCGGCGTCTCTGCGGCAGCAACCTCACGACAAAAAGGTGAGGGGAGGCTTTGATGGAAATCAGCCAGCTTTCATGTGAAGCCTGGAGGGGAAGAGAGCCCAGGGAGTGTAGCTCATCCATCCCCGCTATAAGGAGAACGGTCGCCTTGGGCGCCAACCGACAGGAACTCAAAACACACATGCGTGATTTGTTACACTCGTGTGTTACGCTCCCCTAACTTACATTCATTTCCTAACTCCAGATCTAAATTCTCCACGCTGCATGACTAACCGCTCAACGTCACACTAATCTTAAAATAAGCACAAATTCTGACTCTTGATCCTAAAAGAGAATGAAAAAAAAAATCCTTCGCAGCACGGGGGTGCAGAGAGACACATTTCAAAGAAAGTTGCACCTCACAATTGTTCTGAAATGGTAACTTTTAGTCACACAGAAGCAGAAATAGAGTCACCGAACGTCAAAGTGGTATCACCCACTATGAGCGAGCGATAGAGAGACCCGTAACAAACAATTAAATATAGCTGATTACATAGTCCTCTGTGTAAATCGTTTCTACAAAAACAACAGTGGGCGATGAGCGCTGCAGATGGGAGTTACTCAAACAACAATGTGGGCAACAGGTTAAGAAAATAATCCATACGTTTCCTGGCAACAGGCTTTACCGAAGGGATTAAAACAAAGCACGTTGAGCACGTTTAATAATCGGAGGAGGAATTATCTTCATTTGCCTGGGCCTCACGGGGAGGTCAGAGGTCAAGCGCAACACAATGGGTTATAGAGGTGGCGGAAAACTGCTGCCTGGGGACCTGGGCATGTGTCTGTTTTGTATGGGTTGATGACTTGTTATTCCTGTCATACTCCTCAGCAGGACACTTAATTAAAAAGATAAATATTTGTTTGTCTCGAGGCCGATGATTAATCTTGTATGTTAAATGTTCTAATTAGCTTTTTCTGCATGGCCACAGCCTGTGACTCTCTATGCTCGCAGCATACAGATCAGGCACAAGCTTTCACTGACATTTCCACTGAAATTTGGCCAAGAAAGATGGCTGCATATGTGGTGCTAATATGAAAAGTCAGGATTAATGTTTCACTCAAGTTGCTGAGATATATTGTGGAGCTTTTTTTTTTTCTCTTTACAGCACTCACATATTACACAATTAAACTGGGGAGGTTTACATACATCTGGATCTTTCTAGGTTCTTAAACAACCTAAGATGAACAGCAGTGGGAGTGTGTGGGCGTGGTGTTGTCCTCTTCCTCTTCTCCCCTTGTCTCTCTCTCTCCTTTAGGACACACCTGCTGCTCATCTGCCCTTGTTTACCACCAATTACCCTCCAGAGGTGATATAAGCTGGAGGAGAGCAGTGTGGGTGTAGGAGAGGCTTTTGGTGGATTTCCTCTGAGCTGGTCTGTGTGTGATTCTGGCCTAGGTGTGAAAAGGTTTGCTGTGTGTCCGACCAGCCCCACCGTGCGTGGCTCTTTGTGAGTAGCTCTCAACTGGGCAGTTGTTTCGTGTATGCGAAGTGGCCTCCATTTTCTTGGTTTGGCCTGCCTGGTTTATTGCTAATAGCAGCGTTGCTGTCTTTTTCTATTGATACTGTCAATAACCAACATGGTTATTGGTTATAATAAAGACTTATTTTGTGTTTAACACTTCTGCCTGGCGTCCTTTTCATTCCAATCCGGATCCAGTTGTTACTGTCCCCCACCCTCTTCGCCTAACCTTCATGTGGGGATGTAACACATGATGACTCTCATATCATTGTAAAGGGATTTTGGACGAGTCTTCTCTGTGGCGTTGCTTCAGTTCATTGAGGTTCGCAGGCACAGCTTTCTTAAGGTCCCACCACAGCATTGAAATCTGGACTTTGACTAGATGATTGCAACAGTGATTTTCTCCCCCCATTTTTAGTCATTTTGTTGCAGGTTTGCTGCCGTACTTGGGGTCCTTTTTCAGACAGATGTCCTCTATTTTGACTGTAGAATATATACAGAAGCGCATACGACTGACTGCAGGCCTGGAAGGTCCTGTGGCTACAAAACCAACCCAACTCCTCATTCCTCCACCAGTGTGACCTTGACATTTGGTGCGCTGTTTGGTTTTCACTGTGCATTATGGCCAGACATTTCCACTTTGGTCTCGTTTGTCTAAAGCACTTTGATCTTGGTCGGCTTGTTTGTTCAGATGCAACTTCACAAACCAAACCCAAGAGGTTTTCTTCTAGTAAACCTTCCAAACACGCCGTTCTTGTCCAGTCTTTCTCCAATTGTGTTGTTATGAAATTTAACATGCTGAGGCCTGTAGAATCTTCCCTTCATTTTGCAGTATCTCAGAAGTGCACGGTCTGCGTTTGTGGTGAGTTTAGTCTTCCTAGGAGTGGACGTCAAAGTAGACTATCAGTATCTCTTTCCACCTGTTAATAATTCTTTGGAAATGACTTTTACACCCTTTGTAGATTGATGGGTAGCAAGTTAGAGGTGCTCACACGTGCAGTAGATGAGCAGTGAATTAAGTGTATTTGATTAGCTTCACCTGGCTGCCACTTACCTCTTTCATTCCTATAGAAGCAACAAACAGTCTTCATTTTGACTGAGTTTCTGTTAAGTAAATAAAAAAAAAAACATGGTGGTCACATGTAGAAATTTGGTCTGTTTCTTAAATTAATGTCAGGGGTGACTAATTCAAGACTGAAACTGTAATTCACTTCACATGTCCTGATGGTGTAAAACTGACTGTTAATGCAGTTCAGCCACCTTTTCAAACATGTCGACACACCAAAGGTTCAGACAAAGAGGACAGATTTTTTTTTGCCAGGGTGTACAAAAACAGTTTTGTTTTTTTTGTTTGTTTTTTTATCACCTTCACTGAAAATTGGTGATTTTTTTTTTTTTGTGCATCTTATCTCACAATTGTACCTAATATATTAAATAATTTACACCGGGCTCTGGAGCGTTGGTACAAGGAAGTCTGAACAGACTCGTCATGAAATAATGAGGGGGAAAAGTCACACCTAGCCTTGAATGAGCTCATCAGTGAAATGTCCAATCAATTCATACCCTGAAAAAAAAATGAAGGGAATGTGTGAAAAATGACCGAACTGTTAATCCTCTTGAATTAATGCTGCAAACTCATAATTCAGTAACATCATCCATGATTATAGTCCAAATACATAAAAGACCCAACTAAAAGTATCCCTACTCACATGTTCACAGATGTTATTCTGTGGCAGGTGGTTTTGTAACAATTAGTATAGACATTACTGTTTATTTTGTAACTACAGCACATTACAGTCAGCATTTATTCTTTAAGCTTCTTTTTGATTTTGCTTTAACATGCTTTAAGCATTTTGTTGTGTTTTGTCCTCCTGCCCGGGGCCTTCAGAGAAAAATCAGTTAAATCTAAGTGAAGCAACTTTTCTATTAAACTGTTACCTCGTCCTTGGCAAACAAAATACACCTTAAAATGAAGATGTTTTTCACACAGATGTGCTGTTTCTCAGACTGAAAAGTGTCTAAGATTTTTTCTGCTTTTTTGAAGCCAAATCACATGGCACACAAGACATTTTTTAAAAAACAAAATCCTAATTGGCTAAACACAAAAACCAGTGTTCTTCACTTTGATGCTGGATATAGCATAAACCTTTTAGCTTTAATACCTCGGTGTAGATGAAAACTGGGGAACAACGAGCGCATGGCGAATTAAAATCAAAGTCAAGCGATTTGAGGCTCTAATCTTCTGGAAAAGTTGTATTTATCCTTCCGTTTGAAGCTTCTTCACTTCTGCGAGACAATTTGTTGATTTTTGTTTCCTTTTGTGTGCCACCCATCTGCAGCTTGACTTCACTGGTTTTGTAGTTGTAGTTACTTTGTAGAGACTGTGTAATCACGTTGTCATCTCCCCCGCCCACCCATGTGGCCTTTAAAACAAAAGTCCACACAGATGGGCTGAGGCAGAGTACTGAGATCTAATCCTTATCTGAGATATGAAAACATTTGGAAACCCCCGCCTGAGTCTTACAGGTGGAACTCAATGAGAAACCTTAATCTGTTAATTGAACATCTGCGCAGCTTTGTGTAAATCTACATGAGACCTGATGGTGGAAACTATTTTTGTAGTGTAGACTCATCAAGACAGCAGACTGAGCTTTAAAGATGTTTACTCCTCTTTCAAAATCAAATTAAGGAACTAGTTGACAAAACATGAACACGGTTTGTCAGGTGTTATTTGTTGCTATAACAATTCCCAAGTAAATAAATACCAATTAGCTCAGTTGTTTAAAATTATAAACAGCAAAAAAATTACCTAAGTGTAATTTTTTTTTTTTTTACATTTTAATAAGAACACAGGCAATTAAAGCTACAAAGAGGTCTACAATGTAATTTAATGACATCGAGGTTTTCTGGTGCCCCGAAATGTATGGGCTGATAAAGCAAACGTGCTGCAGGTAAGAAAGCCTTGAAATGTCCTTTATCTGTTGGGGTGTGAGTGGCTGGATGTACACCGTAACCGTGGAGCAGTCCCAAAGGCGTAGCTACGGGCTACGGGATGGCCCGGTTGGGTCTCTTTGGAGGGGGAGGGGGCATTAGCTCAGAGTCTGGGTCTCGCGGGTTTTTCCGGTTTTGGGATTGTGCTCCCTGAGCACAGCGGTCCAGATACTCCAAAAGGATTTCCTTAGTGACGGGCTCCCGGATGCTTTGACACACAGCTGGACAAAAAAAGGAGAAAGGAAGTTACAATAGAAATGCCGACAGGCTTTTCCAGCAACAGTGAATTCATGGTTCTTTCAAGCACGTTCTCATTCCCAGGTGATCAAATAATGCAGTCTGTCTCTTGCTAATCTCTTCCTAAACAGAACCAGTGAGTCAAAGTAAAGCAAAACACAAAGATGCAAAGGCGAGTCATGATGTACACTAGAACTGCCTGTTTCATGTTTCATGTATCATGACTCAAAGTCCTACAATCCATTCACACACCTTCTAACATGCACGCACACACACTGGTGGCTGTACCAGGACCAATTTAGGGGTCAGTATCTTGCGGGCATGTTGAAAAGATGAGCCAATGATTGAACCGACTGGTAGATGACCTGCTCTGCCTCTTGAGCCACGCCCGCCTCAGAGATGTCCTGGCATAAAAGTTACGTCGCCACAGCAGGTAACTCTGCATGTCTCAGTATGTGCCAAATGTCTATCCTAACACAACCCCGCTATACTATGGAGCCATTTTTCTTTTATAACCTAAGATGGCCTGGTGGAAAAAACGAAAAACTTAACGTCATCACTGACCATCCACTCTCGAGATTTAAAAGCAAGAGACACCTTGTGCATAACAGAAAGATTCAGGCACCTGAAACAACTGCATTCTCTGATGATGGTGTGGATGAGGCAAAAACACCTAAATTAATGATTCATAATTATATTAATCAGAGAGGATTCGACACGCATCCAAGCTGCTAAAGTACATTTTAACCACTATTTTATCACAGACACACACCAACTTTTGAGTCACTCCCACTGTCTACGGAAACATGATATGGACTTTTTGATTTTGAGTGCTAGAAAAAAAGCCCTTCCTGCTCCACAGCTCCCTCTGCACGGTTATGACAGCGCCATAATACCAGCAGCACACTGACGACTATATCCAGCCTCTAAATGAAGCGAAATGTTATCAGCTCGGGGACAAATGTGTTACTATCTGACCAGATTTGAGATAAAAGGCGCTTTTGCCATCTGGGCTCCGAGGCTGTACAACAGTCCGCCTCGGGATCTAAAGCTCAATAATTCAGGACCAGCTTTTCTATCTTCTTCAATCAATTTCGTTCATTCTTTAAATGTGTTTTCCCTCGCTTGTGCTTCTTGTTTTTATTGCTTCAATATGTACTTTTATGCTCCTCCTTGCATAGCGCTGTGAACTCAGCATTTAGATTAAGTGCTACACAAACATGGTTTATTGCCGTGTTTATCTATTATTTTTGCATTCTGTCCTCGCCTTGCTCTGCTTTGTTTGTGTCCATTTGTTTCTCCTGTTGTGGTTGCTGTGCATTTTCATAGCATGTGGCACGTGGGGGAGAACTTTAATGTTTAAAACAAAAATCACAACTTGTGAAATGAAACCCAATTTGATTGAAGCATTGAATTTGTAATCTTTTTCCCCTTTTCATGCATTTCCCATTATAAGTCCATTATTTGAAAATATATTAGAAGTAGTGCCACATCTGCACTGTCTTCAAGACAGCCATTAACTGTGGAGGTGAAATGAAAGCCTAGGGTTGCATTGCCTAACTGCAAGAGATGGCCTAAAAATGTGCATGGATAACGTTTGCAGTCCATCACAGCTGGATTTTCATTCCACCTTCGAGCGTGTCCGTGTGAATCGACTGCAAACATATTTGATTTTTGACTGATGTCGTTGCACCGAAGTAGGTCTGAGAGACCATAACCCGGGCCAGATTAAAGCCCTTAAACTAATAAATTGTCTGACAGCTCTGTGGTAGCGTTTATCCTCTCTCACAACATCTACCTCTTTACTGCTCTAGGGGTGCTGCTGGTGGAGAGGAAGAAAGGGTACTCAGACTGAGAACTCACGATTTATTCTAACTTTAAGACCCATAGCTCATTAAAACCTCATTAAAGAGACTTAAATGTACAAGCACAAGACAAGCAAATCCTTGTACTTAAAAAAAAGTTAAAAAATGCATCATCATATATGTACAAAAAACTATACAGCAAAACACTTTATTGCCAAAGTGTGCAGAAGACCAACAGCGTAAAAATGCAGAGCCTCAAAGCAGATGCCTTAAAGCAGCGGAAGAAACTGAGGCTGCAATTCACACCGGACCACCAAAATTGGACAATAGAGGATTGGAAAAACGCTGATCAGATGAGTCTCCATTTCTACATTTGCATGGTTGGGATTTGTTCAGAATTTAGCATAAGCACCATGAAATCATGTATTCATTCTGTCTACTATTAATGGTTCAGGCTGGTGGTGATGTTGATGGTAGGGGGATTTCTTCTCAGCACAATTTGGGGCCCTAAGTTCCAACTGAGCATCATTTAAGCACCACAGCTGATAGAATCTCACACCACCCTACTGCATGTATCTCTCAGGGCGCAATCAAAGCCCTTTGAGAAGCTGGCGTTGCCCCTCTGCAGCCAATGTGGCTCCACCAAACAAGACCCTGTCTCACTGAACAGGGAGAGAACCACAGTTTATGTCAATGCTCAAAGCGGTCGAACCCTGGACCACTAAACAAAAACCAGCATGTATAGAAAAAATGTGTGGTGTGGTGACTTTGCCCCAAAGGCATATTTCTTTCCTAGTAAGCTTTACTAGCTTTACTACAAAGACAAACGACAAGTAGTTTTATCTACAAGTAATAAGATACATCATACGGCTGACGCTGCATGACCCTCCACTGTGCGCATTAATCAGCACAATCATAAGACCGACTTATGGTTCCTACTGATTGGTTCTTTGGGGTCAGGGGCAGGAGAAAGGCCATCTTTGCTGCTACAGTTTTCCATTTAGCTTCCTTTGATTGTCATGTCTCGCTCTTATCACGCGTCTGTTCAAGTGAACCTTTCCTGCAGACTAGCAGAGCTTGGCTTATTAGCAACCCAGGTAGCTAGCTGAACAGTACATGGAAATATTTTGAGCCCAAACCAGCTTAATTGGTTCTGTGATTGTAAACAGGTGCTTGGAAAATGCTATCTTCTAAGGCCCCCAGAAAGTCTTCATAAATACTGTGATGCTGCCAATGATTTCTTAGCAACAGACAAAACGTTTAATTTTAATATTAAGACAAAAAAACCCTAAAAACAAAAAGACACTGTACATTAAGCTTAATCGGTACGGAGATTATCTATTAGTCTGTGGATTGTTCATAACAATTTGCTAGAGGCATCATGAGTAATGTGTGAAAATGGCTGTGGATGAAGCAGAGGCAGCAGGTTAACATCTCGACGGGCAGTTAAAGACATTTCTATTCTACTTGATCAACCTGTTTGATAAACTGTTTGTAGAGTTTGTCGTACAGATGAACGAGCGTCGTCTAAAGTTCCTTTAACTCCACTGTTCTGCATGAGGAGCTCAGCCTTGCCCTCAGCAAAGAGCAGAAGAAAAAAAAAAGCAAAAAGTAAAAAATGATTGCTAACATCCGCAGCATGCACCGTGCTATCAGATTTAATTATCGGCTGAACTTTCATTATTGAAACAGTAACAATGATTTCATTTTCTCGCTTATCAGCCAATAATATATCATGCGCATTCCCATTCACGACAGTAAAACCTCTTAAAGATTGGAAATTGTGTGGCAAAATGTCAGCTACTCTATTCACAGTGAGGAGCTAAAGAAAACAATTTGTCCTCAGCTCCAAAGACAAGGCCACAGTGTCAGTGTGCATTCTTAATGGAGAGTACACAACATAACATCTGCCCCTCCGCATACACAGTCTCACAATGCAGAAATAAAACTGAGGCTGTTGCAAATACAAATAAAAGAAATATAGATAAAATAACCCATTAATCACAGGCTGACTGGCTGTTATTTGCACAGATTTAGACTCAGATACAGGAGACAGTGGGATATTAAAAATAACGGCTGGAAGGAGAAGGACAAAGACTCACCCATGGCTGTATCATAGGAGTTGGGGAAGCTCTTGTCCACCCTCTGCCTCATGAACACCCAGCTGTTGTTGGTAAAGGTGCACTCAATGATCTTGTTGTCGTATTGTTTCAGCTCTTTAGTGGCCTGCGCAGACAGAGATGAGAGGCGGCGCGTGCCTTTAATGTGAGTGAATACAAAGCATATTCTTTTCTCTTATCACACGTTAAAAATCGTGAATCTAGGTGGGGTATTATGGTCTGGTTTACCACAGCCTTGCTTTTTACTTTGAGCTGAATCATTGTAAAAGGTTTCAGGCACATGCTGCACAACTGATCAATGCAGCTACTTTTGATAAATGACACACACAACTGCAATTTCTTCACATTTTCTTTATCATCATCATCATCATCAATTTTGTTATTACTGATACTAATTAGATACTTTTAGAAGACATCAAGAGGAAAAAGACTTAAACTTAAGGCTGCTCTATGCCCGATGCATTCAATTCTACAAAAGCAAAGCAAATTTCAATGACAGAGCACTAAATTGGGATTAAACTGACCGTTGGTTCATACAGGCCACAAAGATCAGCTAATCTCAGTGCCACATTAGCTGATGGCTTAGCAGATATCACTCTACACATCCAAATGGCACAACTAATTCTGGAAACAGTGTTTAAAGATGACTTGTTATACTTTTGTTTATAGTCATGGAGAAATTGAGCATGACAATGGCTGAGAAAGGTGATTTAAGTGGCTTTAAATATGTCATGGCTGATGGTGCCAGACTGGCTGGTGGAAATATTTCAGAAACTGGTGATCTGCTGGGATTTTCTCCCACAACCATCTCTAGGGTGTACAGAGAAAATACCCAGTGAGCTGCAGGTCTCTGTGCATCAGGGAGGTTCCAGCACAGAGCCATGTCACCAAATTACTACAGATGGAAATAAACTACTTTTGACTTGACTGGTCTTCACTGAAACGCAGTAATATGCAGCTCACTGTGCAGATTAACTGAATGTCTTATTCAAGTAGCGGCAACATTTGACTGAAGCAAATACTGACATGTCTTGTGGGAATCTTCTGAGACCAAGGATCTCTCTAGGAGAGAAAACACTCAAGAAGACTCAGAAGTCTTATACAGAAATATTTTGGGTGACATTTTTGAAATTAAAGGATAAATGTACCATGAGTTAATGTTCACATTAACATCCATTTTCCACAGTTATAAATTTTAGGTTTCTATTAAATGAATGTATATTGCTATTTGTATTGGTCTTTAATACTATTTGGGCACAAGCTTTTTTTATGTACAGTAGTTTAAATTCTTATGTTATTCGTCTTGTGTCACACATTTCCTTCAAGTTTCAATTGATTTTTAGCATCAGTATTAAATAATTGTGTAACTGTACCTTTTAGAAGATGAAAACATCAAAAGCACAGGCTATAAAGTATTGTAGTTTAGACATGGAAGGTTTAAATGTAATAAATCGAAATCAACTGTGGTGTGACTTTAGGAAGCATGCTTCTTTGAATGTAAGACGAGGCTCTGATGCTTCATGCAGAAGTATGACGGAAGCTAATCATGTAGTTAATCTTTATATTTGATCATTAAACACAGCTGCATTGCTTCAGAAGGACCTACAATAACACATCAGCACATACAAACACTAACACAACACGAGTGTCTGTATTTCATCTCTCAATAAAGCAGTGCAACAGCTCCTGCTCCACCTACTGAGCTACACAGGATCACTGACTTATTACATCACACTTTGCTTTGAAAACAAAATCAGCTCTACACACTGAGCACACTGTAACACTGCTGAAGTATAAGAAAATGGCACACGATACTGAAGATCAAGCATGAGTCAAAGAAGACATTTGAGCATCTGTTGTTTATTTGTCGAGGGACTGAGAGGATTGTCGAGACTTGGAAAAATGCAAATCTTGTAGCTGCTGGGAACGTGGAAGACAAAAAGTGCAGCTGAAGCGGTCACGTGCAATTGCACGCTTTTAAAATACGCAATAGAATAAGCAATGACATGAGTTGCTATGAGGTGCTGTGATGTGACTTTTCACCTTGGCCTCGCAGAGAGTAAAAATGACGAATACCTCCGGGGTTCAGCGTGAACACGCAACCTTTAGCTGAGGTCAGAGAGTGACTGGAGTTGCCAGGAAAGCACCAGTATTTGGCAAGACGCTAAAAAACACAAAGTAAGAGCTTATGTGATCCTGGAGCGTGGTGCATCTGGGCTAACAGTGGGGGTCGAATTCACACAGGAAGCAAGAACGCTTGTGAGAAAGGAAGACAGAAAGTGAGAGAAAGAATCCAGACTAAACAGACATCTTTTAAAAATGGCTTTTTAGATAAACACACTAAATGGCCTCTAAATTGATTTGCAGCTGTAACTGTTAAATATTGACAAAACTACTGAGAGCTTATTTTGAAGCCAAGTCAAACATTTTTTTAATTTATTTTTTACTAGGAGAAGAATTGCAGATGATGTAAAGCAGCAACAGAATCTCTGAGCTTTCCTAAAGCTCCACACATCAAACTGCCAGCAAGCTGTGAAGGGCAGTACAGGCAGGCGGGACGTGCTGCTACAGGCTGGATCTCTTCCTGCTGGTGAAGGGTGACATGTTGGCTGCCATTTTCCATCACCACTTGGTGCTTAATCCATCCAAATCTGTCTCATTATGGCAGCACACGTGTGCCACCAGTTATCAGGGACTTTGGCAGTCAAACTCTTTATCAGCCAATGTTGCACTATTGCAGAGCAGAAGCGCTCTGCTGCCTGCCTTCTATTCAAATCCTGAAACAATCAGAAATATATACAGCAAATATAAACATGGCTGACAAGGAAGAAAAGCAGCCTTTTGTTGTGGACAATTTTTTTTTTTTTTTTACTAAAACGTGATGAGAGAGCTCTTTTTTTCCCAAGTATCAAGGCTCAGTGAAAAGACACGGAGGTTATGATTGGTCATACTGAAAAAGTTCCAGGACTTGACTGATCAAACCACTGTTATGACCACTTGCAAGAGAGAAACAACTTCCCTTTAAACTGACTCGACTTTGTTTCATGTCAAGCATCATCGTTGCTGACGAGAGCTCCATTTCCACAGCGTCCATTCCACAAAATGACACTATAGCTGAAGGGTTGCTGTTCTGAGCACTGCAGAAGAACAATCGCAAGAAAACAGAACAGGATTTCCAGGGAGTGACTAAAGTCTGAATCTGATTCCTGAAACCTTTTCACAGCATCGTGCATGCTGGAGAGTTGTATTTTTAATATCCAGGCTCATGTTCATAAAAACACTAATTACTCATGACGTGATTATGTCTTAATGAATGCAATTTCCATTCACATTAGTGGTACAGTGCCAGTGTGTCATCTGATAATCCCACTAAGGATTTCTTGTGACTGTACAATGTTAATTCCCCAGTAATATGTTCTGTCTCCCACAGTTTAGAAATTTTGATTTAAAAATTTTAAGGCATTATCGCTTCATATATGCAGCAGTAAAAAATAAAAATAGCCAATCATTAAGGTAACAATGCTGTTATCTTGTCCTGTGTATAAATTTTTATTATTCTGGTCAGGGAGTTTATAGTAGCGCTGACCTCAGGCAGTTCAAGTTACAAATAGGGCTGTTCGATATAACGATATATATCGGATGAAGATATAAAAACGTCTATCGTTTGTTTCGTGGTGTCGCAAAATAAACTGTTTACGGCAATATTTTTTCATCGTTTTGATGGTCACTGTAGTGGCTATATTAATTTCTTAAAGTTCTCTCTTTCTCTTATATTTAATATAACCACACTACGGATGGACAAGAACCTGTTTTTATGCGTTGTCGTTAGCAACAACGACGGTAAAACCATCGCGTGTCCACTTGTTTATTTTCCACATACACCTTTCACAATAAAGCTCAAGATCCTGTTGAGACTGAATCGCGTGAAAGAGTATGCAGAGTATTTACGGATGAGAAGCAAAAAAGAGCCGCCAGGTGCTAACAAATAAACCTTGGACTCAAATGTTAGAACAAGCCTTTCCCCGCAGCACGCTGTGTAATAAATACTCACAATTTATGTGTAAAAATGTATAGTTTCATGCATCGTTAAAACACTGGACTCCAGGTACACGGCGCCCAGCTGGAAACACTTCACGCAAATTGAGCTGCTCGAGATTCACTACATCGTGCAAAAAAGAAGAAGAAGAAGAAGCAGCAGCAGCAGCAGCGGGACCAAAATTAGCTCCAGACTACTGGAATTTATGATATCTGACCTTTTACCAACCTGTACACAGCACGCAGGCAGTCGCCCTGCTTCCTTATCAAATACTGGATCCTGTGGGGACTATTGTACGAGCGCATTATGCTACAGTATGATGTCAGACGAATAAACAAAGTTTGTAATTTCCTTGAATAGCTGTTTTATTTTCCCCATCACGCCTCTCTGCGACTGACCCTGCCTTTGTTTCATTCTCGACTTAATCAGAAGGGGCCCGGAGGTCTGCGGCACTGCAGCACCCGGGCCCATTTTAATAACGAGAAACTGGATGAAATAACGTATAAGTGTGGAAATGATATAAGATGCAAAAGTAAGACTATGAACAAACGCACCCTCGAAGGAAATAAGATTCTGGATAGACTGTATCAATATTCAATCCTAATATATGATGCATGCTCAAAAAGAATACGGTAACATCTCCTCCCTATTAATATTAGCTTCCACTAAAACACACACAATTCAACAGGATGACTCACAAGACAAATGTTCAGTAGTAAAGTTAAAATATTTGTCACAGATCAGCTGCATTATCTACTATGTAATTACAGCTATATGTGCCCTTGAATAGCTGTGCCAGAACAAACAAATGGGACTTCCGACCACTCCACGACTCCTTTTGAATGTGTGAGATGACATCAGGATTGAGGTCTCTGGTGAATATGTATAATAACAATCATTATCCCACACATTCAGATTGGCTGCCGCATCGAAAAAGAAAGATGAGCATAACAAGGTAATAATGTGTAAATGAGGCAAATTAGAGGCGAGCAGGCATGCGGCGCACTGTCGAATCTGGCAGTTAAACAACAACTGCTCCAAAAACTCAAACTTTTAACTGGTTGGTTTGTTTTGGTCTGCAGCATGACTGAGTGTTTTCCTGTGACAGCACTTTTAATTACACAGTATTCATACTTTTTTTTTTTTAAATCCCACAATTTAGATTCAACAATATCCAGGAAAAGTCTAAAAAAAAAAAATGTCTGAAAAATCCAAATCACTTCAATAACATTTCAATAAAGTCCTGCCACAGATTAAACACAATAAAATATGTCTTTGCGTAACTGTTCGCTTACTTAGAAATACATAAGTCGTATAAATTACAATTCAGCGCTCAGCAGGTGAATTCCACGCTGATAAACTCTCAAATCTCAACTTCCTCAAAGCAAAGACACACCGACGTAGGTGTTTTGATTAGACCCTAAGTCTGAATGCCTTGAAATTAAGTCATGTAACAAAAGTGTATGACGTTTGATTCATTTTCGCAACTCCAGTCAAACTCCAAAGGATTCAAAATGCATCAATAATAAACCACATGAGAACTTCAATGCACTTATTGGCAAGATGCATCTGGAGTAGGAGCAACAAAAACGTACACATAGAAGATGCCCTGCTTTGGAGCAGATAAGCTGTAAAATTTACTACTTTGCATTCTTTTCTTTTTATGCATTTCTTTTCCAAATTTTTAAGGCAAAACTATTGTATATTCTGGGGGGAAAAAAAACACACAAGGGTGGAAAACGAACCAGAGTTTGACCCTGCAAGTTTGTGAAAAAAACATCAAGACCATACTTCTATGAAAAACCCACATATCCACTGTGTTGGGAACAAAAAATCAAGCTAGTCCAGAAGTGCAAGATGACTGCCTTGAAACATCTCCAGCTTCAACAGAGTCCCAAAAAAGTGTATTTCATAAAGTGTTTCTATGAAATACTAAATAAATATTCTTTCCATGAGCCAAAATATCATTTGTGATTTTAAATGAATGACATTAGCTAAATAGTGGTCCATGTGGGTGGGACCAGTGGGTGGTCCCTAGATTGTGGTCCAGGCAATCCTGTAGTGACAAATTTCAGAGTTCAAATGTATTGAGTATTTTTCTGCAACCAGGTTTTGGGTGCTACTCCATCCTCTTGCCCAATTATGATCGCTTCTGGTTCAAAAATAAAATGGCAATGGCAGAAATGCAAACTTGATGCTTCAAAATGGCAACCCGCAAACCAAATGCTGACGTCACGGTGGAAATGTTTTTGAAAGTCTAGGAATAACGACAACCCAAGCATGTGAGTCAACCCCAGTTTGTGAACCTGTATAGTCAAAAAATAAAGGTCTAATTATGTAACACTTTTCTATTTCTGATACACATTTTCAGTTTCATCACAGCTTGGTGAGTAGTTGGTGAGTGTTTTCTCACAAGTCAGCATCCTCCATGCATACCATGGGCGCCCACAGCAATCTGCCAGTGACCAAATCAATCGTAAGGAGGTTTTCAGTGCAGCACACTCTTGGTGACTCAACCTACAGCAACCACATGCTAACCGGTCAAGGACTGCCCATCGTTTCCTAGCAACCTTTGGTTGTCAGGGGGTCACTGATGGGTCTCTCAGCCTTAGTGAAAGGGGCTTTAGCAATCGATTTCACAGTGACTGCCGGTAACCTCCAGCAACCAGTTGGAGAATACTCATTTCAAAGCAAGTGGCGGTCCCAAGAGAGTCATCAGCCAGTCTCTAGGCCTGTGGCCTAACCCGGGTCACAAATAAAATCCTGTTTCCAAAAAAGCTAAAATGATAAAAGAAAGAAAGAAAAATTACACAAATTTACAAATGATTTATACTGTGCATTTAATTAAAGTATAAAAACAACATATCAAAAGGAAGAAACCAACATTTTTTGTAGTGTTTTGAAAAACATGCTCATGATGAATTTAATGTGAGCAACATGTTTGCAAAATTTGGGATGGGGATAAGAAAATACAGGAAAAACATTAAATACTGCTATAAATAAATAAATATGATAAAAGAAATACTGTTATGAGTGGTTTTAGTACGTGTTTTTTTTTTTAGCTTGTAATTGCACTGACTTGACTTAAACTGTTTCCAGAACATTACTGTTTTTATTTACATTACATGGCTTCAAAGACTTTCTTTCTAAATTCTAATTACAGCTGAATTTTTAACAAACAGCAAGTCATAAATAAGTCCAGACATGCTTATTATAATTAGACCATTTTTCAGTAAATACTCATTAATTCCAAACAGCATTTAGAGAGCCGCACAAATGTTTTCCAGAAGTCTGCTGTCTCGCAATATTTGTGAGACAGCAGACTTCTTTCTGAAGCACTCAGCTGATAAATTCTCAGACAACATCCCTTCCAAATATTCACTTTACCTATACCCTGTAGGTGCAGACAATGTAAGAAATTACAACAATAAGGAACTAAATTGGAAGACTGAGTCAATAAAACAAGTTTTCGTGAAGATTACAACATTTTTCCTATCACAGACAAAGTTGGTTTGATTTCTCTCAACAGCACCTAAACGGATTTCAATATAGTGGAAACTGGATATGCCTCCAAATGCATCTAATAGGCACGTTGAAATTACTAGCACAGCCACAAGGAAGGCGATGAATGTCAAAACCATTGTGTGACAGAGCACAGCAGACAACAAACGCACACACAGGCTGTGTAGAGGTGTCAGATTTATCAGGAACAGCCTTTCTGACTAAAACCACAAGTCATCAAGTCCTGCGATGACAAGTAATTACCATTTTTAGCATATTCACATTTGGACTTACTGTAAAACACATTTTACCACAAAAATAACAACATGCAATCTGACAGAGGATGACCCCAGGGCTGCAGCTTTTGCTCCGACACCCCGTGAGAAGGTTAGAGACCGAGCAGTAAACAGAATCTGCCGTGTTTGGTGACAGAGCCCAGGGCTGATACATGGGAATCTGGCACGACAAGACGATACGATAGGGAAAAGAAAAGCTTGTTTACTGTGTTTTTGAACCATGACTGAAAAGGCTACAAATGCTACAAGTCATTTCATGGAAATTTACAGCAAAGTAAAACAAATGGAAACACATGTTGCTCGCTGCCTCAGACTGGCAAATTTTCATTCTAAATTAATGGACCCTAACCAATATATGATGGTGATGCGATGGTAGCTATCACTGGAGTGCACAGGACCGAGTCTGTGTTGCTGTTGGTCAAATGTCTGATGATGTCATCTCAACTGTGTATTCACACACTGCAGACATTATGCAACTATGAAACCCGTTGAACAGAACATCACTGTTATGTGGAGCTTCCAAATGCATTTTTTTTTTACCACTTTTTACAGCAACATGCATCAATTTAACATGACACAAGCATGATGACACAAGCATGATGAAACGCCACACTCATTCTGTAAGAGTAACTTTCCAACAGTACATTTGTTGTCTTCTTGCCTCTATGTTTACCTGCTCAACATCTGTCAAGCACCCAACGATTCGACACAGTCTCTAATAGGTAAATGCATTATCCTATTAATTGTTTCAACTTTTGCAAGTCAGAAAGTCCAGAATGGCCTTATCAACTTTCTGCATCCTGGAACATAAATTCAAATTGTTTATGTCTGACATGAAACAAAAAAAGGCCAAACTTTCATAGAAAAGGTGTTGATATTAATTAATAAATTGCCCAAAATTTAGCATTTGAATGTTATGCTTGATTAATTTCTTCTTCTCAGAGAATTCGAGTGTAGTTGTTCCAATTTGGATTTAAAAATGTCCAATTTGGGATTTCTAAAATATTGTTATTTTATTGTTTTATGGTAGGTGGTATAACACATTTTATCAGCGCGGTACTGCAGATATATTAAATGTACATATACAATTCTGCTACTAACTCCATGTTATCAAACACACATATAAATTTACTGAAATATCTGGGCAAACAGTTTAACCTTTACTAATGAGATCATGTATTTTTTGTAAGAAAAAGGAAACTGCAGCTATTTAATTTAAAAATGTGAGCAGTAGGCAGAAAAAAAAATATTATCTGATTAAATATTACACTGAATGCATATAATAACCACACGTGAAGACTTAAGAGGTTCTAGAAATAGAAATAAAGCTACTTTCGGCTGATTCCTTTTTCACTGCAGGTTGTGCCACAGATCAGGAATTTGTGCTTTTTCTGGGGATTGAACCTGGGATCTTTGCACAAACCACTACACAATGGAGCCACTGGAAGTAAAACCTGAAGCTAACTGGGAAACCAGCGATTTTAAAATATGAGAAAATGTGTTAATGGAAAAGGAAAATTAAGATTACACTTGTAAAAGTGGTTGGAGGACTAATTTATAATCAACTGCAGTTTTGTCTAACCACACACCTTTAAAAAAAATTAAAAAAAATCAGACATTTTACGCAAAGCTAATTTAAAGCTGGATGAGGATGGAGGCTTTGGTTTTTTGGTACAATGCTTTATTTTATTTCTCACCTTCATCTGCGCAAAGGGCCTGTCGTAGTTGCCAACATAGAGGAAGCCAAAGGTCTGTGGTAGTAGCCTGCAAAGACAAAATGATCTCAGTTAACACCAGCAACACACTCAGCACAGGATCTCAGTAAGAGCTGCAAAGAAATCACTATGTCGCTTGCATTTTGCAGCTAGTAACAGAATGGTAGAGACGTGAGATTACACCTCTCGAAGCCCTTCTGTCACTCGGCACAGCTTGATGTTTTTTAAACTAGAGTATAGGCGTGTTTATAGTGCAATGCAATAATAAAGTCTAAGTCACATACAGACTAAACCCAACAGCATGGACATTGTATAAAACTAATCTCCAGGTGATTGTCATCTTAACAGGCTGTTGGGTTTTAAAGTGAAGGTTTTGATCTTGCGTGCGCAGCTCTCAATTCGACAAACATGTGTCTCACAGCTCACCAACAGATGTCTTAATCACATACTGTTCCCCAGCATGCTCCACCAAAAACACCCCCATGTGCCTGTAGTTATTTCCAGACACTTTGTCTGATGCTATGTGTGCCACAGACTGCGCATACAAGCATTGGCACTGGCTTCATATTAGTTAACCATTTTTAGAATGAAAATAAGGGGGCCGCTGAGCTAAAGTGACGGCTAAACAACAGTGCAGTTACACAGTCTGATCCAGCACACAGATTTCAGTCGGAGCTGAAATTGGAGACCATCTTTCCATCCATTTCAACCCCCTCTGGTCTAATGATAGCTAGCAGAGGCAGGAAGGAAGCAGCAGGAGACATTAAAAGAGCCAAATAGCCATGCCGTGATGGACACTGTCCAGCGCCAAGATCTTACAACAGCGTGTCCAGTCCCATCATTACCTCAACTATTACTTTGGACCTACACATTGTGACCACTTTTGTAAACACGCAGGATTCAAAAACAAGAAAAGTGCCCTTGTGCTGACACCATTTCTCCTAAAGCATCCAGGAGATAGTCCCAGAGGCCATACAAAAGGTGCAGAAACAGATAAGATAAGGTTTGGAACACAGTCTCTAAAGCAGAGACTCTCGTTGCGGTTCACAGACTATTGCACAGCTCTAAGCTGTGTTTCACTTACAGGGTCATGTGTAAATTACACCGAAGCATCAATTTTCCTCTGAGCTGGGGTGAGGCGAATAGTGCTACAACAAGAGAATTTAACCATACAGAAGAAAAATAAAAGGTTTTTAACGCAGAACAAGGCGCGAGATTCTGTACAAACAACCAAGGCGCTGTTAAATGTCAATGCAGTCTGCAAACAGCATGAACTCGGAACTATAGTAGCTGAACACTATTCCAACAGAAGCAAAAGATCAAACGTAAATTAAGCAAGAGATTAGAAAGGGTCATAGGACTCAGTATCAATGAAAAACAAACAAACAAAACAAACATATGTTTAAAAAAATGTTAATACTAGGACTGAAGCATGATAAAATACTGCATCATGCACCACTACCCTCATACCAATACTCTGGTCACTGTATCTGAGCTATTTCCTCAATGGAAAGCCATTAGACGCTCTGAGGTTGAACTGAGCTTCACTAAACCCTATTAGGGCAAACAACTATAAAAGAGTCATTTTTGAACATGCACAGCAACCAGTTTGGACAACCTCTGACACAGGTGCAAAATACCCTACTCAGTCAAATCAGGCAGCGACATGACTTCAACCGGACAGCTACAATGCCCGATTCCTCTGATGTCACAACAGTGTTCGTCACTGTCATAAAGTGGGCGTCGCATGCTCCATTCAGGCAGCTGGCTCATCTAAACTAAACTATTTTCAGCAACGAGAGTGTGTCTAATGCAAACGATCTCCTGTAATTTCTTGGGTTTGTAGCTTAAAACAACCCTGAATTTATCCAATATGGCTTCACTGTCTTCATGAGATACACTATTACAACATATATCTAGGGGTGACACTGGGACATTACTCTGTTGCATAAATCAGCCTCCACAAAAGATATCTAAAATTCTAACGTACTATATAAATTTTTATATGACATCTTGGACAGATTGATAGGGGAAAGAAGCTCCGTTGAGCTCAAGTATGATTAGTAATTCATTACCATGACACTCAGATCCACCCAGAGCGCAACCTAGCTGATGTTCACATGTTGTACTTAAAGATTTTGTTGTCAGACAAAAACAGTTATCAGAAATGCAACTTTTGATATTTTCTTACGCTCCACAGCTATATTTAGAAATTACTGAGCCTTCATAAAACAAAGAGATCATTAGGGGCACCCCACAGTAACTTCAGGTATTGCTGTGAAACTATAAAGAGCTCTTAAATTAATCTCCTAATTGCTTAAGTCATCTTCTAATTTCTTTATCTCTTACGTCTACAACCTACCAACACAGCCCTGCAAACTGCAGCAGATATAACATATGGGACTAGTGCAGGCTATATACACTTGTATCTATAAAAAAAAACTAATATAAAGAGATGGACTAATTGATGATCGTGAGTTTATTTGTTCAATATAAAAATAAATGGTAAAAATTAACATATTATGGTAACTTGTATAGCTTAGCATGATTCACGGATAAATCTTTATTTGCCTCATCTGCTGTCTGTAGGATATAGACATCGTCCACAACTGTTGTATTAATCATATAGATATCCATACATAAGAATAAGCACAATAAGATCCACTTGAATAGTATTCTGAATCTTGCACAGTAAATGAAGTCTAAATGTAACAGCTATATACAGCCGCATGTCCTTGTGGTCCGCGCTTCAGATGTCATCTACAGAATTCCATTCAAAGACACGCTCCACTCTAGTTCGCAGAATCCTTCGTCTTTGTGCTGAAGGATGAATTGCTACAAGCTCACAGCAGACTTGGTGATTTATAGTGGGTGTATATTCCAAACCCTTCTGTGCTGCTTCTAAAAAGCGATGTATGTTAATTGTTTGTACATAATAAGTGAACACAAACTCTCTGACACCGTGTTCGGCCTCCATTACAGTCTAAATCTTTCCTCTCTGGATGCAAAAGTGGATAGAGCTCAACAGTTCAGTAAAAGAGTAAAGTACAAAAATTCAACAGCATTGACTTTGTGTTGCTCTTGACTTTTCTGGTGCATTTCCAAGGCAGGTACTTGACTGTGAGGTCTGACTGTGGATCCTTTACACACACAAAATATGGTTTGCAATGTTGTAATGACACTCAACTCCCCAGAGTACAAGAGTAGTAATGAGAAGCTTGGGCTCTGGGCTGTACAGAGACAATTCAAGCCATTTAGACTGGACCATTCTCCATTTTTTAAGTTCTTAAAATCACTGCACACCTAAAAGGAGATGATGTAACCATTACTCATCCTGCCTTCAGAGCGAATACTGACTCGAATTATCCATAATTCAAGTAATCTATATAATAGTCGAGACTGTTCTATGCTTGGGAGAGGCACTGGAAATGTCCACCAACACAACTTGCTGCTTCATCTTTCCATTTCCTTGTTTTCCACCACACAATAATCACCGTCTGCCTCTGTGCTTGCTTTCAGAGATGGCAATAAAACTTGCAAGGCTGTATGCCTCTGTGGTACGCAAAGATGTGCTCAAAGATTGATTGTGTGGGCTGATGAATAAACAGTTGTTACCTCCGTACATGCCTCTCTCTCTCTCTCTCTCTCTCTGACTAAGAAGAGATTTGAAAAGCTATACCGAGGTCTGTTGAGAGCTCATCTGCCAACAAAAAAACAAAAAACAAAAAAATCATCTTTTGGGGAAATATCAGAACATTCTCAAATGGCAACAATAACCGTCTGTGTTCTCCTACACACACAGGGAGGACTCAAGGCGCTGACTAGTGGGCCTGCTGGCTGGATTCGGAGTAGAATGAGTGAATGTACTCTGCTGCCATCCTCTCAGTCTGCTGTAGGTAAATGGTAGCAGGCTCGTGGCTATAAAGCTGGGACAGTCACTAAGGTCAGCTGGCTCTCGAAGGAAAAGGCAGTGTTTCCAGAAAGCTGACAGCGACTCAGACAGCACTCACAGACTGGACAGCAGAAAAGAACACAGAGTTGAAGGATGTGCAGAAACAGAAAAAAAGAGCACTGGATCTTACAGCCAAGCTAGCAGCTCTGTGAGACTTTACCCAGGCCCAGCGGTGCTTTGATCTACTGCAACTGCCAAGTCAAAGTTACAAGGCAAGTTTCCGCAGGTTTAATGTTTGGTAAATTGCAAACACCAGAGCTGAAGCTATCAAGAATGCCATTGCTTTTGGAGATAATAAAATTGTGACCTGATGATGGTTGAAAGAAACACTGAAGTGATGAATTTTCCCCCCCAGAGGGGAAATGAGCACCTATAAAACTGCAGAATAATCCATCCAATAATTTTTAAGTCGCTCCAAACCACAAACGCCAGCCTCCTACTGGCACAAGAGGACAAATTGAAAAGATGAAGAGTTATTTGAATTTGTCTTCTGGAAAAAAAACAAATAAACACAATGTTTTGTGCATATCTACCCTGCAGATTTGCAGGTGCATGATTAGATTTTGTTCAAAATCAAATGTACTTTAACAAGGGAAATGTATTCCTTTAATTCATTTTCTTCAAGGCAATGTATTATGCTTTTTCTTGTTTTTATATATAATATATTCTCTTATTCTTAAGGTTTGACCGGCACACAGCCCCCCCACCCTCACCTTTACTACAGAGCCCTCTCCCTACACTCCTACCTCCCTCGCTTCCTGCTTTTCCCCCTCCCTGACATTATGACATCCCCCTCCTCCCCAGTTGTCAGGAGACAACTGAGGAAGCTTCGCCCCAGGAAGGCAGCAGGCCCAGACAAGGTGTGTCCTAGGATGCTAAAGGCGTGTGCTGCTGAACTTGGGGAGCCGCTACGATGAGTCTTCAACCTCAGCCTGCTACTGGGGAGAGTGCCAGCCCTCTGGAAGACATCCATTGTCCCAGTCCCCAAAAAGAACCGGCCCAATGAGCTGAATGACTTCCGACCGGTGGCACTGACGTCACATCTTATGAAGACCCTAGAGCGGCGGCTCCTCAACCTCCTCCGACCACAGGTACAACATACCCAGGACCCACTAGAGTTCGCCTACAAGGCGGATGTCGGAGTGGAGGATGCCATCCTGTACCTCCTACACAGAGCCCACTCACACCTGGACAAGGGAAAAGGCACGGTCAGGATCCTGTTTCTTGACTTTTCCAGTGCCTTTAATACAATCCGGCCCTGTCTGCTTCAGGAAAAACTAAACAGGATGCAGGTGGACCCCTGCCTGGTTGCTTGGATCTCCGACTACCTCACCTACAGACCACAGTACGTCAGGCTGAAAGACATCACGTCTGACACTGTGCTGTCCCCTCTTCTCTTCACCCTGTACACCTCTGACTTCTGCTATAACTCTGAATTATGCCATATTCAGAAGTTTGCGGACGACACAGCCATCATGGGGTGTATCTGGGATGATCAGGAAGAGGAGTACAGGAGTCTGGTGAGGAACTTTGTCACATGGAGTCACACAAACCACCTGCAACTCAACACCTCAAAGACCAAAGAACTGGTTGTGGGTCCAGACTAGGTCCACTGCCAATTCAGATAGAGGCAGAGGAGGTGGAGGTGGACAACACATACAAGTACCTCGGGCTGTGGGTGGACAACAAACTGGACTGGTCATGCAACACACAGCACCTGTATAAAAAAGGCCAAAGAAGACTGAGGTCTTTTAACATCTGCAGGAAGCTCCTGAGGATGTTTTACCAGTCGTTGGTTGCAGAAGTACTGTTCTATGCTGTGGTGTGCTGGGGGAGCAGCACGGCAAAGAAGGACTCATCCAGGCTGGAGAAACTGATCAGGAAGGCTAGCTCTGTGGTCGGCATGAAGCTGGACACTCTGGTGACAGTGGCAGAGTAAAGGACATTAAAGATGCTGCTGGACATTATGGACAATGCTGGGCATCCTCTGCACTCGGTCGTAAATAATCAGAGGAGCCTATTCAGCGACAGGTTGCTTCTCCCAAAGTCAAGAGCCAACAGACTTAAAAACTCCTTTGTCCCACACGCCATCAAGCTGTTTAACTCCTCGTTGGAGGAGGGAGGGAGGGGAAACAGGGGGACAAAGGAGGGCGGGAACAACTGAGCTGTAGTGCTTTTTTTCCTCCACTGTGCAATACTCGCAATATTTTTTCTTATACTCGACTGTGTATATCCTTGCTCTCATTCCCGTTTATTGTATCTGTCGGTGCTGCGCTACTGGAAACTGAATTTCCCGGAGGAACCCACCCGAGGGATTAATAAAGTTTCATATAATCTAATCTAATCTTTCAAATGATGAAGTCATTATATATGCATATAATTGCTTTGATTGCTCCAAGTACTCTGTTCTAAACAGGTCAATGTCAAAGACTGCAAATATCCCAGGCACACAACTCTGATTGTGAGCACAGAAGCCCCACCCACTGATTCAACCTTCTGTTTGCAGAGGTTAGCCAATCAGAAGGAAGACTGTTTAAAAGGAGCCCGATATTAGAGAGGGAAGAGTAAAACAGATTCTTTCAGACAAAAGTTGAAATACAGGACTTCACTAAGGTCCCATATTTTGAACTGTGAGTAATGCGAAGCTACTCCTTTAGTCCAATAATAAAATGCTAAGCTTAAATTGAATAAAATGTGGTCAAAACATAAATCCATTCAACTACTTATCAAAGTGGAAAGACCAGGGGCTCATCTCAGATGACATTTGGTGAGAAGCATGGTAATTCCTAGACAACGATTTTGAATCACAATGATGAATTAACCTACTGTAAGCCATTTTCACACATGCTCTGTAGCCCAGAACTTATTTAGACGTTACCAGATGGAAGTGCAAATGTCTGGTGAAGTCAGATGGGCCATCAGCTGGTCTTTAACCTGCCAGCTTCCCAGCATAAAGTCAGTGTGATATCTTATGAAACTCATGTGAGAATATAGCAGGTACTTCATAATGAACACATGGGCATCATGCACTCATGGAAGTACATGTGTGAATCTCCAAACCTGGTCTAGAGTCTCGAGCAAATATAGTTTTAATGGGAGAAAAAAAATGGGAGCGAACTAATGCAAACTGGAACAGGGAAAACACACAAACTACACACAGAAATGGCCTGGCTCTTACGAGTAGACCAGAGTAGTTGGTCAAAAGTTGTATTATTTTTGGACGAAAGGACCATATCATATCATCATAGAAAAGTTCAGACATGTAATTAAAAGATCTGTTGGGAAATATTATTCTAATCTATCCATTTATAAGCTTTGTTAAAAGGATGGCAGGTTATTATTATTAACGCATAACCGTAACGTTATTACTGTAACAAAACGACAATTTATTTTGATATATTACTGAGAAAATATGTCAATGATATCTAACAATGTTCATATTTTTTGATCTGATATCTGAGGGAGGTTTGAGGAGTATGTTTAAATAGTTTCCTTATTTTGTGTTATTATAGTTTGCATTATATTTTCTTTTATGGCAAAAATATAATAAAAAGACTGTTCAACAAAAGAAACGCCCTGGTCGCCCAGCATCTTTAATCTCTGAACCGTTTAGCTGCAATTTGACAGTGCTAACCACTGCACCACCCTGCCTCCCAAGAAACACATTTGTAAGCCTTTATTACCTTCCGATTTCCCCCTCCCCAGTATAGAATTGTTTTCTGCGTAGCTGTAATGTATACTTGGGTAATGGTTAGAGCGAACATCAGTGGAGCTGAATAATTTATGTAGCAGAGGATAATAAAAGAAAAAAAGCAAGAAAAAGAGGAGCACAAAGCACATACAGCATATACGAAACTTCTGGCACTTCTGGAAAAAAATGTGCTTAGGCAAAATGGAAAAGAAATGAACTTTTCATGCATTAGCTGTGCTGCTGTAAAAGGAAGTGAACCCTGAGGCAGAAGGGAAATCTGAAAGGAGAAAAGAAATGGGATGAAATAGAAACTGAAAGATGAATGTCAAGGAAATTCAATGTGTGTGCTTTGGACTTTACACATGTGTGCACATGTGGTTGTCTCTGAGTACTCCAGTGTGTCACAAAATCATAGGTGCTATTGGATTCCTCAGGCAGAGCGTTTCCCTGGCAACAGTGACGTACCCTTCTCCTCCGACTTTGGTGATCTTGAGACGAAAGTCCACGGAGTTGAGGTTGGGGGGCTTCCATTTGAGGATGTCGTCACACCTTCCAGGCTTGTACCTCTGTGGAGGAATCCAAACCCCAACAAAATTACAATGTGGCAGACACTTTGGAATAAAAATACATGAAATGTACCTTCAAAGAAGGGGCGGGGCCTATGCGGAGTAAATTTATGTGTGCGTAAAACACAAGAGAATTAACGGTTGAATAATTCATGAGCTGAGCAGAATTTTTCACACAGTCACAGCTAATGAGATGAAAACCCTCATACAAGTGAACCTCTATTAAGACACACTGTTGGCATCAAACTAATTGATCTCGGGTTATAAATTAGCCTTCAAGTATCGAAAACATCATAAAATGCAAACAAGCGCCTGAGTGAAAAAAGAAAGAACTAATTAGAAAATTTGCACGCACTGCAAATTTGAAAAGAAATTATTAAAGATGAAAAATTTATGGTGGGAACACCAGAATAGAAGAGTAAATATAAATTTGACAAAGTATTATGCATAGTGATTCAACATGATTACATTCTTCACATCACTGCTGCGTTTCACTGCGCAGCAACATATGACACACGGCGAACAACATGCTTCTCTCCATCGCTTCGATTATTCATGCACGCCTGACATTTCAGAAGGGCATGAATCAAGAGAAGTGAAACATGAGAAATGTAAAGGCATGACGGGTGGAGGCGGGAACAGATGACCAGATTCTGTCACTGTCAGGTTGCCCAGTAACAGAAGTCTACTCCAAGGAAATGTGTGGAAAACAGACAGGATTCCTCAGGAGAGCCTGCACCGTCACACACATGACTAAATTACTAAATAAGGAGTTCCTGCTCAACCCACGTAATGCCCCCATGGCAGTACTATAGAAAAGAAATGTAAATCAACACAGTATGAGAGAATCATCACTAAAACCTGCCCTGCTCCTTCGTGAACAAGAACAAGAAGCCTGGTGTCTGAGTTCAGCAAGCTAACAGTTTTCAATCAAGCCAAGCCGATATCTCTAGGAAGTATAAAAGTATACCTAAATCGTGTGACTCTTTGGTCAATTTTCAAGGCCATTGCTGGTGGTACAATATGTTTTCTGAGCCTGCGCAAAGGCAAAAAAACATTTATACCTGTTCCAAATAATGACGCCTCATGGAGCTGTCCAAGAGCTGTCTTTTATATCTCCATTTAGGTAATTTAATAAATGTGCAAAAGGGGTTACGTGTTCAGAGATTTGAGCAGTCTCTCCTTTCATAAACTCACGGCACGAGCAATATTTTATTTGTTGTTTGAAGAATGAAAAAAGCAAAGAAAAAGGGAAGAATAAAAAAAACCAAACCTAAGTACATCCTTAGCTCTGTGGTTACAATTCTGACCATTAACTGAAAGATCTTAATTCTGGTCAGGGTAATTTGTGTCTCTCTAAAGGTTGAATACAAACCAATTATCATTTTATGTTCTGCTGGAGAAAGACATGCAGATAGAATAGAAAAGACTTTGCATAATGTGCCAACACTAAAGCTCTGCTCACAGGACTAGCATTCACTGGGGAGCGCCAGTTATCTGGAATAACAGTGGAGGTTGTGTGTGAACCACATTTTGTGCAATTCTTTCAAGTTTGTAATTTAAAAGCTAAAGAACTCCAATTACCTGCCATAATTTATTAAACACGGAGATCCTGCGCTTACATTAGTCCCGTGTGAATGTGAATCTTTGTGATATGGGCTCTGTATTTTCCCCAGATATTTCTTATCCAAGCACGTCTTCTGAAACCTTTCAGTCAAGAAGTTTAAAGCCTCTGCTGGCGACTATAAATGAAAGCTGAGATATTGGGTGCAAATTCATGAGGGGTCATGGAACGACACATCAAGGGGACACACTCAGAATAAAGAAGCATAAACCACAACAAACAGTTAAAAAATGAATTAGTATTTTATTGTTATCTTCACCTATCAACTAACGATATCTGTTTTACCCATTTAGAAAGCCGCTGAAGGTGGATGAATTGTATTCCAGCTGACATTCCATGAAAACCAGGGTGCACTTTGGAAAGACGGGTTCTAACCTTAACCTTATCTTCTGTTACAAGAACCCTCTGCATGCTCTCTTTTACTAAATCATGAACGTCCTCTGCGGTCTTGCTATAATTCCTTCTGCCTGGGAGGATACTTTGTCCAAACCATCTCAGTCTTGCTTCTCTCTCTAAAGCTTGATTTAGACTCTACGTCCTAACTTACAAAGAAACTGGAAATTTCTTTTATCCCTACACCGCAAGCTTCCATGCCATTCAAGTCTTTATTGTGTGTGTTGACCAGACTTGCAGTTGCATCATAGACTTAAAACTGGTTTCCAGTTATGGAAATTAAGTTGTAGATCTGACGCAGAAATGTAACTCACGTTTTAACCACGCAACCTGAGCTGTCTCTGACCTCATTTCTAATCTTATCCCTCCTGGTCACAGCAATGAAAATATGAGGATCTTCAACTCTGTCACCTCTAGCTCCACCTCCTGTCTTTAGTCTGTTAGTGCCACATCTCCAAACCATGAACAACATGTTATAAACCTTCTCTTTTGTTCTTGCTGCTACGTTCTAATAAATCCTTCCTGACACTCATCTCCATTCAATCCACACTGCCTCACTTCTTCCTTTCTGTGCACTGGACATTGCTTTGGATGGTTGACGCCAGGTATTTAAACTCATCCACCCTCATTTCTTCTATTCCTTGCAACTTCATGTTTCCACCTGCCTCCTTCTCATTCTTCCTAGCTTCTACTGACTTTCATCCCTCTTTTCTCCAGTGCATACCTCCACCTCTCCAGGTTTTCTTGCACCTGCTCCCTACACTCCCAAAGAAACAAAACAAAACAAAAATAACTTTCAGTCCTGTAGACAGCCTCCAGGTCTAAAAAGTGATGCTAATGTGAAAGTCCCTTTAACTTCTATTCTTTCTAGATCACCTAGAGTCAAATAAATGATAAAGCAGGTATGGTTTAGGGTTGAGCTACTTTGTGACTGAGAAGTTGCTATCCGGTCGTTAAGTCTGACGTCACTAGCCGTGTCTGGGCCTAAACTCCGCTGCAGGTCCATATATCAAACGATCACTATGGCATTACTGAGAGTTAAAAAAACTGTCTAAAGTCTTTCACCTTTAATAAAATGATCAGCGTTCTGCTCTACCAGGTGTAACAATTGAGTTTAACATCCAGGCATCCACGGGCGACCGTGGCTCAGGGGGTTGGAAATCGCATCTGTAACCGGAAGGTCACCGGTTCGATCCCTGGGCTCTCTGTCCTGGTTGTTGTGTCCTTGGGCAAGACACTTTACCCTACTTGCCTACTGGTGTTGGCCAGAGGGCCAACAGTCTGCCCCAGGGCAGCTGTGGCTACAACTGTAGCTTGCCTCCACCAGTAGGCATGTGAGAGAATGTGAGAGTGAATGAATAGTGGTATTGTAAAGCGCTTTGGGTGCCTTGAAAAGCGCTATATAAATCCAATCCATTATTATTATTATTATCCATGAAAACGGAATTTATGACATTTAACGGAGTTAGAAGTTAGCAGGAAGTTAGCTCGCTAGCTTCTATCTAAATACAATATAGCATGTCCTGACTGCAGGGTTTTGGAAACAAATTAAAACGTACAGCTCTGTTATCACTTCCAACATAAATGAAGACAGAAAACTAAACAGCAGTGACGTTTGTAGGGTTACTGACGTTTGGCTAGCTGGTATATAATGATGTGCTACGTGACCGCTAGCGACACAGCTATGTTAGCATAATATAAACAAGCTAACTTTTTTTCCACTCGATAAAAGTTAACGTGAGTGTTCTTGGTGGTCAGGAACAAATGTAATCGCATGGCAGGATACTGTAAAAGGACCAAACTTCAGCCAGGAGAACAACTGAGATAATCCATCCATAATACGAGGTTAGTCATTCATATACTGCTGCATGGGCTGGGCTGTAGTTACATCCTAAGGTTTTAAAAACTGAGCTTAAATAAATGATTAGCGGTAATAAAAGCCGAGGGAGGTCAACAGTGATCACTGACTGTTTTAGGAGCTTTTTGAGATTAAATAGAAGAAAATACATAACATTAAACATGTTAACAACACAAAAGCCATATTAAACGCAGACTACTTTAGGCCCGGAAGTAGGATTCGTCACGTCATCACTTAACGACCGGATTGTACATCTTATAAATGTGCTTTAGAGCTAACACGGAGAAAAGCATCATTATGAGATTCCTGTACTGATGGAAAACTCTGAAGATAACTTTATAAACTGGTTGACATGAGGTCAGATTGACGTTATCATTTCTGGTGTAAAGAGAAGGGACCACAAGTGTTGGGCGTCCTCCAGCTTTGTCCACCGTGGAGCTCTCAGTGTGGGAGGTGGCCTTCGTGTGCCTTTGAAACCAACACACGCTATAAAAGCTTTTCGTGGTATTGAGCTAGACAGGAGGAAAAAGACGGAGTGGCTCTTTTACAGAGCCTTGACTGAGTACATCTTTTCTTCTGAAAATGTGGGTGTGGAAAGGAACATTCTTCGGTATAATTAGTTATGCTATGCAGCACAGGTATCAAAATAAGCATTAGAAAATTACTTATATCACTTTTGCAAAATAAAACATGAAATCTAAGAACTACATGGTCAACAACTGTTGACAAAATGACTTTATAAGTGAGCTGAAAAAATAAATTAATATGGTGCCAACTTGTAAAGTGCTAGAATAGAGAAGGGCAACAACGTTTGCAGGTACTGTGGGTCTTAAAACTGACAGAACCTGTCAAGTTAATGAATGGCCGGACCCCCATAAAACTCATTGCCCCGTGGGATCTATTGAGGCTTGCTCCCAACTCTGCATACTAAAATGTGCACGGTAACATTTTCAACCGAAGTTATATTTGCTTTAAATGAATGCATGCCAGCAGAGCCATAGCAACAACCTCATGAAAGCCCAATCAAAGATAAAATAAAGAGTCAACCTTTAAATTCATTTCTAAATGGAAAAAGTGCTGCCTGCTGAACCTGTGCTTTCATTACTATTGGCAGTTTTATCAACAAGTGACTGCACATGCAAAACAAGAGCTTTATTATTGAAGTGCAAAACAGACCTTCAGACCCGATCGTACATTGAGGAACTCATCTCTCATCTATCAAATTCATTTTCAGGTAATGATGTTCCATTGCATACAAATTGCTTGCTGTTTCAAGTTAGAAATTCAGAGGCTGCCGGTGTCAGCGTGAAGGGAAGGAGAAGACAAAATGGGGGGAGATGCACAGCTTGAAAGCAGACGAGTGGCTGTATAGTGTCATTAATTTTTAAAAAGGACAGAATAAAACCAAAACAAATGTCTATATCGAGTGTGGAACAAACGATTTAGCTTAACGTTTACTCCAGGAATATCTTGCATTAGTCAACACACTGAACAAAACATGGCCTAAGTTTAGTGTTGTAAATCTACATTCAAACTTGTGTACAATGTTTTTGCTCACATATAAAGCCAAGACTTTTTTCATTTCTTTGCACTGGTGCCCTTTTTATGTCAGAGTAAAGCGAGGTGGCTTCAAAGCAGTTGTCAGACATGAACGTTCGTCAATGTCTGAAAAATCAGGCCTGGGCTTTGACCAGAGTTACGTTTTCTTACTCTCTTTTTTTTTTTTTTTATAAGATGTGGCACCTGGAATTAGGGCTGGGCTATATCATACCGTTCACGGTAATACCAGTATAATGTTGGGCAACGATAAGAAAATGAAATATCGCGATAGAATATGGGTAAAACGCACATACGCAGTGCCTTTGTTTTCATACGCACATGGCAGAAAAAGCATGCCGGCGACGCAGAATGAGAAGGGCGAAAGTGGATCGTTGAATGAAACGGATGAACCAGAATTGGTTTGTAAAAATGCTGCAGCTTCAGTGGTGTGGAACTGGTTTAGCTTTCGTTCGTCAGATACACAACAAAGCACTATTTTTGGTAGCACATGCTAATGGGCCGTTGTTATTACCGTGTTTTTTGGAAAATACGGCACACTTAAAATCAACCCTTTGATTTTTCTGAAAATCGACAGTGCCCCTTATAATTCCGTGTGCCTTATGTATGAACTCTGGTTGTGTTTACTGACCTCGAAACAATTTTATGTGTCACACGGCGCTGGAAAATGTTTTAGTACGACTTTGCTAAGCTACGAACCTGCACCGCTTGATGGGCATTATGGCTATCGTAGGCAGGAGCCTCGCGGAGTGATACGTACTGTGCTTTAACATGATATTACCGTATTGTGTGTGTATAACCTCTTTTGAAGTTTTGTGGATATTATACATGGTTATGCTGAGGATGTGTCGGCCAATTTCCACTGGAAATGCCTTTTGGTTAAACTGTCAGCAAGGATTTTGCATTTGCACTGTTAAATTTTTATATAACTTTAATGCACATAAAAACAGCTGCTTGTTTAAGTGAAAATACGTTGATTTTTTTTTGCACGAATAAAGTTGTGGAGTTGTAAAGTATTTTGTCTAGTGTCAATTATATCGTCAGTTATATCGTTATCGCAAATTTTCAAATGTATATCGTGATAAATATTTTTGGTCATATCGCCCTGCTTTACCTGGAATTCAGAAGCCTGGAGATATGATGCACATTTACTTATTGCAAATTTCCCAAAAATCTCCTGCACTAATTACAGACTAGTGCAATTGATCGGAAAAAAAAAAAAAAAGGAATGTGACCGGACAAATGATTGTTACTACGTGTGATGAATTTGCAATCTCATTGCCTCGGCAATGGCTCCTTCGAAAACCTGGACCAGGTCTTCAAAAATGATTTTGGCGCCTCAGACATCAATGACACAGAGTTTGTATGTTATCATTTTGTGACTGGAGTTGGAAATGACATGCAATCTGTTTGTGATAATATGGTGATTATCAGAGCCATTAAGGACTGTTTTGGAAAATTCGTTTGGGGAAAGTTGAGCAACAAAATCAGCTGAGGCCAAAACCGGCTCCAGATAGCAGTGGCAGCTTTAGTTCTTCGTGCTGGAACAAGTTTGTCATGAAGATACTTTAAATGTTAATAGACTATTCGGACTTTTCTTTTCCTTTCTTTGTTGTTATTTTTCTGTTGTTAGCTCGTGTGGCCTTTGTCAGTCAACAAACTTGAATAATAGTCAGCACCTTATGTGTCTCCAGGAAAATGATGTATCTATTTTTTCCACCGTTAGTAATGAATCAAATGAAAATACGTCTATTGTGTGAAAACAATATATAGAGAATATGTAGCTCATGTCTTGCCATCTCTATTTTAATATGTTTTGGTTTCTTCTTTAAATTCTACACCTCTACTGCCCTGTACTCCGTCTCCTTATCTCTTGTCTGAAGGCTCTGGATAAAAATACTAAACATTATAATTGGGCCAGCTTTCAGAAATCCCAGCATGATGACACTGTAGGCTGCAATGCAGCCAGGCCTGCTTACTTTGCAGTTTTCTACTTTAACAAACTTCAGCTTTTTGGGGACCAAAATAAATAATTAAATGGAGTCTACAAAACTGCCACAGAAAACTTCTCAACCTCCAATATAAAAAAAAAAAAAAAAAAAAGACAGACAGGCAGAGAAAGAGGGGAAAATGCACCTGCAGTCTTTGCTTTAGCCCAAAAAGTAAATTTCAGCTCCTTTAGAAATCTTGAGCTCATAAAAGTCACCAAAACAAACATGATTAACTATTACTTTTTATAAGAGCTTGACATGTTATCAGAAAAATATCTTTATCACTATTATCACTATTGTGATAAAGGTACTTTTAACATAAATTAAACACTCTGTTGTGACTGTTGGTGCTTAACCATTGACCTTCACTGATCTCAGCAAAGAGAAATAAAAAAACTGAGAGGAGGAAAGGAAGCAACATGAGAATTTAAAGAAAATAACTGCAAACAGACAATGTGACAAGTTATTGAATTGCTGCAGATCAGAGATTTGTTACCCTTTCAGTCTAGAAATAAATGTCTGTATTTGATCTGGTGCAATCATATTTTCACTGGGAGAAATCTACCTCTGTCACTTTCACTGTGGCACAGAATTGTGAGAAAAACAGCAAAGCTGAATATCAATATTCAGGACCCCTGCTTTTTTTTTTTTTTAATTAATGTACACTCTCATGTACACACGCTACTTAAACACACTTCCCCCAAAGAAATTAAAACTAATTCAAATTCAATTCTTTTATTTCCATGTTTTTATGTTTAGCACATAAAAATTATCTGGTAATCATCTTAAAATTAGGTAAAAACCTAACCTCAAATGATCAACAGAAATGTGGAGGCATTGTATGAAAAACTAAGTGCATGGCTCAATAGCCGATAAGCTGAATGACTATATCAGTCTTTCACAGCATTGTGGAGGAATTTCCCCCCACTTTTCTTTATAATGTTGGTTCAGTTCAAAGGTGTGCAGGCATTTATGTATGTACAGCTCTTAAGGACCCCTCGGAGCATCTTAATCACACAGAGGTCTCTTTTTAACAGAAGCATTGCAATGCCTTGATTCTTTTCTCTTCAGCCATTCAGTTGTAGATTTGCTGCTGGACTTGGGATCAATTTCATGTTGCACGTCAACAACCAACAATACCAAAAATTAAATACTTGCCAAAACGCAGTTTTAACTGATGGCTAGCCATATGAAACATCCAAGGATGACTAAAGAATTGCAATCAAATGTCAAAGAAATGTTAATGCTTGTACTATGTTTCATGGGAAGCTATTTGATTGCTGCTGAGACATTTAAACTCAAGCAGAGGATATGCTGTCTACAGCTTCTCATACATATATTCTTTAAAAGCGTCCAAATCATATGAATGGTTTCACAGACACTAAAGCTTGAATATGAAAAGGAAAAATAAAAAGAAGAAGCATCCACATTTTCATCCAACTTTAGCGTAATATTCCCCAGGTATGACATCATATAGCCAATCTACATTAACTTTTTTCCTAAAGTTTAGAACGTCTGAGTTTATATGATTACACGGCTACTAAAATCTACATACTGTAAATATTTATCCTGAGGGTTAGAGCAGGGCGATATGACCAAAAATATTTATCACGATATACATTCGAAAATTTGCGTTAACGATATAACTGATGATATAATTGACACTAGACAAAATACTTTACAACTCCACAACTTGATTTGTGCAAAAAAATAAAATAAAATAAAAAAATCAATGTATTTCACTTAAACAAGCAGCTTTTTTTATGTGCATTAAAGTTATATATATACACACAGCTGTAATGCTCCGACAATCCATCAAGCGGTGCAGGTTCGTAGCTTAGCAAAGTCGTACTAAAACATTTGACAGATTTTCGAGCGCCGTGTACGACATAAAATCGTTTCGAGGTCAGTAAACACAACCAGAATTCATGCATAAGGCACACGGAATTATAAGGGACACTGTCGATTTTCAGAAAAATCAAAGGATTGATTTTAAGTGTGCCAAAAAACACGGTAATAACAACGGCCCGCTAGCATGTGCTACCAAAAATAGTGCTTTGTTGTGTATCTGACGGACGAAAGCTAAACCAGTTCCAAACCACTGAAGTTGCAGCATTTTTACAAACCAATTCTGGTCCATCGTTTCATTCACCGATCCGCTTTCGCCCTTCTCATTCTCCGTCGCCGGCATGCTTTTTCCGACATGCGAGTATGAAAACAAAGGCACTGCGCTTGCGCGTTTTACCCATATTCTATCGCGATATTTCATTTTCTTATCGTTGCCCGACATTATACCGGTATTACCGTGAACGGTATATGGCCCAGCCCTACTGAGGGTTATGGTATTTATTAAATAAACAAATCCTGTCATCTATGAACTGATTATTTGACAATTACAGAAAGCATAAAACAAATCCAGCCTCTGATTGCTACACAATTATCCATCAACACTTAAGTGCATCTTGAAAAAAGGCTGATTCCTGTGCTTTGAGACACACCACCATAATCAAAGTGATTCTGCCAAATTAGAAGAGAAATCATTCATAATAAATGAAATATTAATTTATGTATAATGCCTGATTTATGGTAAAAGGAAGCTTATTGAAGGGTTTGCGTAAGTACTTTGATTACAGGTTTTTTTTTAATGTCTCAATTTAATAACATTCTTGTCCTTCGAGGCAAGTGTGCGATGAAAAGGTGGGACAAGTCCAATAAATCTGTTCCCAAGAGTAAAGCTTCAGACACACTGGTCTGTTTCTTTGTGAGTCACACTGATGGTTTGAGTGTTGATATGCAAAATGGTGCAGTTGCATTAAAAACAAACCCTCTTGGGAGAAACCGGCTTGAGAAATAAAGGGCAGGGGAAAATCTTGAGGTAAACTGTCTGCGGCTATGACACAGACTGAAGAATAAGTGAGTTTACAGAAACTGATTATACTGATTTATGGAGCAAATAAAATGCGCATTAATGAATGTTGTGCCCTCTAAACTCAAATATCTGTCTCAGATAATCTACAGCAACATCATTCAAAAGCTTTAACTTCACCGGGTCCAAACTGTATATGAATCACAGTATTTGCACTGCCTTAGATTTGTGAATACAGCTTAAATGATGTGGTTTAAAAAAAAAAAAAAAGAGAAGAGAAACATTTTTTTTTGTACTTTTTGCACCGAGATCACCATCTGGAGTGTTCCCATAAGCAATTCTGCCATCTGTGGCAATTCCGTTCAAACTCTTTTAATTCCCTAAACAAAGAAAACATATCCCAAGGACACCATGTGTTGGGTGAGATAACGCGACTAGTGACCGATGGCTGCTGTGGCGCTAACCTTTGTGCTAACATTAATGGACATTCACTGAAGTAAGACCCCGCTGAGATTAACCCCGAGACCACCCTAATCCCATTCGCACAAAAAGAGATTAAGGTTGCAAAGGGTTCTGTAGACACGAACACAAATCAATGACTTAGAAAAACAATTTCAATATGAAGGAGTGTTACTGGCTCCCTGCACACTAATGATCGCTGGAGCTGTTGGCAGTAAATGCTTTTTGCTTTCAACCTCTGTGAATATGCCTTTATTGAATGACTAATGTACTTAAAAGACTGTGTACCTTGAGGATAAAGCTGACCAAAAGATCAGAAGCCTTTTGCATAACTTAAACTCTTGGCCTTCTGTTATTTGAGGGAATTTCACAGCCCATAATGTGTCTGTATCTGGAGGCAACCAGTACACATGAGAGAACAGTGCTCTCTCTGTCGCAGTGCATGACTGCATCTTTTTTCCCTTTTACAAAGTAAAAGATAATATTACACAACTTCTCCAAAGTGCTTCTCTCCAGTCATTAATCTTTAATAAATTCTAATGCCAGTCCTCATCTCCTTGTCTGACCTACTCTTTTTACTTGAACTTTAACACCATGCTAGGAGCTCCATAAGGCTGTGTTTGTGTGTTGAGCAGAGGTGCACTTTGAGCTAATGCTATTGAAACTATTTAAAAAACGAAGCATACACAAAAAGACGGTGAACTGTGGCAACCACTAATGCAAGATGTCAATAAAATTCAGTGACTTTTAGTGATGAATTTACACAAAGTATCCAGAAGTGGGCACATACAAACTCAAAAATATTTAAAATTTAAAGCAAATGATTGGTAATAAAAACACCTTTCAAAGTATATGAACTTTGGTAAAATCTGGCAGATTTACATCTAACATTTTTAAATCGACTTTTATTAAAATGAAAAAATAAATAAAAGTTAAAAAAGACCTATACATTAGCAGAGCAATGCTGCTATCATGCCTAAAGCATTAAATCAATGTCACGACTCAAAAAAAGGTGGCAAATATATAGTAAAAACACTACTTTGAGTTACTCTTTTGTTTTATGTTAGAAATCCACAAACGACACAGCTCGCACTGTTTCCTAGTTACAATTTTTTATTTTTTTTTAAACAAAATTTAGTATACGAGTGGCAGATGCTGCTCTCTTAGTTAAATGGCAAACAAACCTCTCACTAAAGCAGGCTAATCACATCTGGCCAGCACGCAATCCTCTAAATAAGATTAGTCCTGAAGCGAATGAGTGCATCCCAACCATAAATCTGACTAATGTGCAGGTCGGCAGCGCCTAGTTGGCAGCACCCTCACGTGAAAATGGAACTAGAAAAGCCTCAACGCCAGACTGTCTCTGTTTTTGTGTGTGTTTTTTCAAACACATGATGAATTAAGATACATTACAGTACTGAATAACATATTATTGTACCAAACCCTCTTAATCATTGAATTCAGATGTTTTGACTCCAAATGCCACAAGTGTATAAAATCAAGTACCCAGCCATGCAATCTGCCTCACAAACATTTATGAAAGAAAGTTGTTCTAAAGACTTCACTCAACCCTCTCAGGCTCAAATTAAACTTTTTGTTGCTAATGCACAAGTCCTGCAGTGGTACTTCTGAGTTAAAAAACTAATAAATTATGTATGTGGGGTATTCAGGTTGTTAGTTTTTAACTGTTGCAAATCGGCAACGCCTGCCTTGAGAGGGTTAATCTGAGCGTGATATTGTTAAAGGTTGCCACCTCCCTGATATAGTCCTCGATCAAACGCAAGTGGTATTATTGTATAGTGGAAGCATTTCGCAACCATATAATGTGCTCAAGTCCTTCATACATCCCCGACTCAGTAACTTTAGAGTTCTAAACCTTCTCTGGCATTAACATCAGCATAATAACTCTGTGTCAGGAGCTTCATGATATGGTTTCCATGGCTGAGGACGTCCTGTAGGTTTAATATGCAAGTTGTCTACAACTTAGGGTTATCTGCCCTTTCCATGCTGTTATACTTAATTCTTCATTGTAAACATCTGAGGGAAATTCGTCTCTGGTAACTTGTTTTATTTGGTGCAGGCCATTACATATTAGTATTCACTTCCACCTTGATGCTAGATTTCCATCTATACTGCACGCACCAGAAGAAAAGACTCTTCTGTTATCCAAAATCTAAGTACTGCAACACGGAAAGATTTGTTTATTTTTATTCTCTAATATCCAGAACACAGAAAGACACAACTTGAAGTGGTACAACTGTTTTTTTAGTTATAACTTTTGTTCTAGGGTGCTATAAAATAGTGAAACTGGGAGCTATAGTGCTTTCAGCACACAGTAAGACATCGGCAGACTATTTTCAAATAGACCTCAAAACAGCAGGTGAACAGCTTTCCTATTTGTGTTATGTCCAAAGTGTTGTCAGCGTTGTGCCTGTTACCAACCCTAGTGATGGCAGCTTTTATTATTAACTGTTGAGATTGTACCCAGGCTACTATCACGCTGTTCGGAGTGGTTACATGCATGCTAAATAATCAACTCCCGTTAAAGCAGAAGTATATCATAATTATTTATCTCCGTCTAGAGCAGATGGATAGAAATTGTTTAATATAAATAAAAATAGACATTGTTACATAATATTTTCCATTTCCCTTCTATTTGCGTCATCATTTAGTCAAACACTCGTCATCTTTTTGGGTCCCAGCCCATTAGTTTGCCTGGCTTTGCAGGGAGGAAGTAGCTGCTGACCTTCAAAGTTTGGCAAGATTTCATTCGCAGATATGTGAAACAGCTGAAGAACATTTCTTAAAAGACGATTCAATCACGAATCAAACTGAGTACAGACACTTGGAAAAAATCTCTCTTACAGTGCACGGCCTTTCAGTGATGTGAAAGGACTTCTATCCATTTCAAAGGTGAGACTTATACAGGGGAGGGAGTGAAAAAAGGCACCTGACAACAAATTGTTTGAACAATGACCTGTCTATGCAATCAGTTTTCTCTTTGGAGATCATTTGCACCTGATGATTCCCTTCCTGGCTGCTGAACAGCAATCATTTCAATTCTGTAAACCACGGCTGCCAAAACAAATCGCAAACCCCAGTTGACAGCATCGTCCTAATCCATGACTGGGATGCAGATGATGTGGCTTTTTCCTCTGAAGGTTTTTCAAATTCTCAGACACATACATAGTGACGTCAAAGGAGCCAGTGTGCTTTCAACACCCTCCTCCATATCGCATTTCACAGAGGCTGCAGATGACTATATGATCATAAATCAATGACTAGCTGCACAATAAAAAAAACAAAACAAAACCGTAGTGCTCTGATTCCAAAACAATTTCTGATAAAGACTGTAAATAATTTATAAATAATGATAAGGATAATTTAGATTTAGAATTCAGGTTATTTTTTGCAGGTTTGCAGCCCTATTGTGTTGATTCTGCAATCTCAATGAGAATTCCCTCTACAACAGAGTTAATATTTTATTTTTTTGTGACTAACAAAGAGAAATTATGCTCACCAACAATTAACCAGTGAAGTTTAGTTTTCGTGGTTCTCTAAATTTAAGTGAATTTGAATTTAATTTTTGTAGCCAGAGAAAAATCTGTAAGATTCAGACTCAGACAACTGGAGACCCGACGACCAGGTAGTCGTTCTTGTTATACTTAGAACTTTGAAGTCTGCCTCCTGGTGCGCATGTGTAGTTGCTGCACTGTGATGTAATGTCTGTGGATGAGTCCATGTGATCACAAATAACAGGCAGGCGTAAGGACATCTATATGGACCTTTGCATTCATCGTCTGAAATTACAGTTCCAGCTTTAGGTCCCAGTCACACAGGCCCAGAGACCGGTCAGCTACTCCCTGGCAGGGAGGACTAGGAAAAACATACATTCCTCAACCAGATGGCGACGGACTGCAGACGGTTGATGGCAATCACTAAGTACTGCAACAAAAACCTTCTTGAGATTGCTTTGGTCATGAGCAGATTGCCTTGATTGCCCCTAGTTGGTGACTTGTCTGTAAACACTGTCTAACTACTCCGTAAGCATTTAAGATACAAAACCAGAAATGGAAACTGCTTGTGGTGACCGACTGAATTCTAGTCATGCGTGTCTGAGGCCTAAAGAAAGCAATCCAGTGTTGCTTTCCAGTGTCACCCTATTTCTTTTAAATAGTTGCATATTTGTATGAAAAATGTTGGCTTTTATTACACACTATGATAGCTCTAATATAAATCAGCTTAATTGCAATTCAATGGCTTCCACATAGCTATGCTAATGGGAACAGAACCTCATTATGGTACCAATTTCAGGAAAACCCTCAGAAATGGATTTTTAGAAGCTTTTAACTTCCATGTAAATGATCTACTGTACATTAGAAGAAGTCTTGATAATCATGAGTTGTAATCTGTGAGTAACTAGGCAATCGTTATAGATAGATAGATATAGATATATCTCTATATATTATATATCTATATAGATATATACACATATATAGATATATACACATATATACATATATACATATACACAGATATATACATATACACATATATATACATATACACATATACATATATACACACACACACACATACACACACACACACACACACACACACACATATATCTCAATACGTGGTATTTAACATTCCTGAATAGGCAGTGACCAAAACTGGAAAGTAAAATTTGCATTCCCTGCTATTTACCTTTGACTCACTCACACATGGTAAATATTTCCAGAGTCAGAGTCAAAACCAAAGATAAGCAGGTGTCTAAACAAAAAAACATTAACACCAATTATCCCTGTAATGAAACTGATGGCTGCCCAGTTCTTTACATGAAAACAAGCTGGATTCAATCCGGCCAAGAACATTCTGCTGTTCTTGTTGTAATTAGGAAAAACTCCCTCACCGCTCGAAATTGTGCCCAGAATACGAAACAGCAAAAACATTACTTGGTACATGACTCAAAACAATAAAATATTCATAGCTACATTTAGTTAGACAATACTAACATTCAACTTGGTCACGCACTTTGGATTATAAGATTGCAAATGGATTTCATTTTCTCTTTTTGCACTTTGCAATCAATGCTATCAGAGGCGACCTGGCAGCAGGGTCATTCTGTATATTATAAACAAAATAAACAAAAATCTATCTAAAACTCTATTACTCTGATCTATTTGCCCTTCACTCTCTAACAAACATTCCAGCTTTTACCAGACGGGCCTATTTTAAACCAGGCATTAACAGCTCCACATGACTAAACAGCATAAGCTAAATAAGCACGTGGCCAATGTGGGGTGTCACCTCTAGTCAACATACACTCACCAACCACTTCATCGGGTACGCATGTTGAACTGTTTGTGAAGTCAAATACCTAATCAGCCAATCAACATGGCCCCAACTCAAGTTAAGGGACTTTGAATGGTTGCGTAGTCGCTGGTGCCAGGCTGTCTGGTGTGAGTATTTCGGAAACTGCTGATCTACCCGAATTTTCCCACACAACCATCTCAAGGGTTTACAGAGAATGAAAAAGACAAAATATCCAGTGAGGCAATTGTCTGGATGAAAATGCTTTGATCTTGTCAGAGGTCAGAAAAGAGGCTTTTCACCCTTGTTTTTCAGTGAGCTGCTGTCATTGATGACACACTACCTATTTCAAAGCATAAATCTATTTCCACAAGCTACCATTAGTGCAATATGCTTTGTCACTACAATTGCACAAAGTCAAATGCAAGCACAAAAGTAGCCTAGGAAGTGTTTTGTCTGGAACTTTTAAGTAAAAGTATAAAATAACTGCTTAACCCTTTAGTTAAACAAGTGGAGTCACTTGTTTTACATTTGGGTCACACAGCAGCAGCTTTTCATGTCTCCTTCTTCACAGCCTGGTTGGAGGATGACATTTATATCATGTAAACATTTATACTGGTATTTTCATGGACAATTTAATATGGCACGGTCCTTGTGTGCAGAAGGTCATCTCTGAATGCACAAAACATCAAACTTTGAAGCTGATGTGTTACACCAGCAGAAGGACACACTGGGTGCCACTCCCATTATGCAAGAACAGAGGCTACAATTCACTTAAATTGGACAACAGAAGACTGGGAAAATGTTACATGGTCGGATCGGTCTCGATTTCTCCTGCTACTTTAGGAAGGTAAGGTCAGAATTTGGCGTAGACGATATAAAACCATGGTGGTTCTGTAATGGTGAAAAATTGGACAGAAGTTTTTGTAAAATATAAAAACTTCAGTCCAGGGTCTTTCTGCATTAATGTTTGTAAATTATTCCGCAAAAGTAGAATATACTGCAGTGGATTAGAAGTCCTTGAGTCGATCGCAGATGATGATAAGAGGTGTTTTAGTGTTACCACCATAGGATTTTCTGCTGTCGTAACACCAAACAAATACGTATTTCAACCAAGTTCGTTTAGGCTGTAACAGAAAACACTATGTGTCAAGTTTACTGCGTACTGTCTTACAGGAAGGCCTGTGAATTCATGTATTGCCGTTTCCTTTACAATAACCGAGGGCAAGACTGGCACAGAGAGTGACAAACGGTGGGTGGTAGTGACAAGCTGTTCGATTCTTTTGTATGTGCATGTAGGAAGACAAAGCAGAGTCTGACAATCAACCTGCAGCAACGGGACTAAGGGTTTGAAAAAATGACAAACTGTCACACTCTGTTGAAGGCTTACCCCACATGGCTGGAAGATAAGCCCATCGACTTCATGGCTGACCTGGGATGTGAAACTGCCTTCTAGGAGCTGGAAATAAAAACAAGAAAAAAAGCCCAGTTTGAGTCAAGTAAAACAGATAAATGATAAGATTGACAACTGACAGCTTTAGCTAAACTGCAGGAAATTACATTGATTTATGAAGTTTTCTAAAGCTATAGAGCTTGCCAACACTTACCTAACACTCTAAAAGCAATGAAGTATCGAGTTTCAGCATAACCGGAAGGCTTATATTTGGCAAATCACTCACAGTTACAAGGACAAGCCTGATATGTTATTTTCTCCTTGTAGCCTTGAGACTAAGCACTAATCTTTTTTTGACTGATAATGCATCTCTGAGAGATCAATACAGATAACTTGACAGACTAGGTTAAGGACAAAAATAGCAAGAAATCATTAGGTCCCAGATGATGTGAAAGACAGCATTTCATCTCTTCTATGAACACCAACCACTGTAGCTGCTGCTAAGAAAAGGAGAACAATGGCACCATACTTGAGGAGGGATGCCCAGGGGAGACACAGTTATTGTACAGCAAAAGCAAATTTTCTACATCATGAAGCACATCAACTGCCATGGCAACGACAGCAAGGATATTAGCATTTCTAAATTAATGCTGAATATACCAGCTGCATTGGGGAACATATGAGGAAATCTCCCAATTCAAGAGCAATTTAAATTGTTGTCCTGTCTTTCAAATAAATACTGTTACCCGTCTACAGTCGGTTGTAGTTTCTTAGACTGAACACTTCCAGAGCTGCAGTAAAAACACAGTTTACCTATTAGATGACTCTTGGAAACATCAATGGAGGGTAATGAGGAGAAATGGGGAGAAGGACCACGGTTTCATTAAGTGTGGGTTTTAGTATCTAAGCATCAAAAACAAGGACTATCAGAGATATGCTCACTGGCTTCCACCTTGTGTTTGAAAGCCATTAGCCAATGACTGTGAGGTTTCACAGTTAGACATGTCTCTTGTCATCAAATCACATTTCAAGATGGTGACGGAAAAAATCTCATCTCAAGGCTATTAAACTCAAAAAACTGGTGAATGATGTCACAGTAGCTACGTCCATCTTTTATACGGTCTATTGGTATGACTTAAAGATTTCCTGTATCAGCTTCCACTTTTCCATTGCCATTAAGTGGCATAGAGAGATCTATTTATTACCCATAGCATAGTCAGTTGTTTCCCCTTTTAGTCAGCTGATGGAGGAATCCAAATGCTGTTTCAAACATATCTATGTAAAGCATAAAGAGGGAATAGCACACCTCTTCAACTACAGAGCAAGACAAATGGTCTTGATTCAGTCAGATATATCCTGAAAAGAGAAGCTGGGGTGAAGGTGAGTTGCAAAGAAGCTTGCAGTTTTTGTAGTTAAAGCAGATTCATGAGCTCACTCTGAATGAGATTTCTCAAGTGGATGCTTAGAAGGATTTCGGCTGATCCAACAACTGATCTGCTGAAATCCTGGCAGAACTTAACTTTAATCCATAATACTAAAGCAAACTTTTGAAAAACTCAAAAACATAATTAGTTTAATACCTATTAGGATGCCTTAGACGAAACATGTAATACTCTACTCTTGTTATTGCACAGTAAACGTGTATTTATTTCATAAACCTGCATATTCTGCAGTACAAATATAGTGCCTCATTGCAGGTTCACTATAAGCTATGTTCTCTTGTACTGCCTCCTTGTGTTTTTTTAATGTAGAGAATGGAAGCATACAACTCTGTAACTGTGAAAATTAAACAACTTTTAATTGCTTTAATCCAAACACTTTGTAAGCAGAGAAATAAAATGCCAAAAAAAAATCATGTTCAGTCAAGCATAAAAATGAAGACTGAGGCTTTTGTGTGGTTGACGGGGGGAGGTCAATGTGAAGAGGCCAGCCAGGGTTAGCCGAGTACTCCATCTTCAGTGATATTTGAAAATGTAAGAAACTGAAATGCAAGACCTTCAAACAAATGTTTCAAGAGTGAACAAGAGAAACGAGATGAAACTGCAATCGCGTGGCAAATCAACCTTCCACAAAAATAAAACTGTGCAAAGACTTTAATGTGATGTTGGGATGTTAGTGTCGTGCTCGCTGTGAAATATTGCCAATATAAAGTCAATGTTCACAGTGGCAGGAAGCGAAACCTACTAATGCTGCTGCTACTGCTGGGAAAGGGAGAAATCGATATAGAAACGTGTCATGTGGCATGGAAAATTCTGCCAGTTGTCAAACCTAATATATGATTGCACAGCTACACACTGCAGAACTGAATATAAGCATTTCAACACTAGCAGAAAATACAAAATCAGCTGAGAAAGAGGGCTTGCAAAGCAAGAAATGTCACACTCTCTGTTGCAAAAATATGCACTATATGAATGATCAGCTACGTGACTATTTATGAGAGGTGTGACTCATACAGATGAACCCACAGGGAATTCTTTGCAGTTCCTCTCAGTTCATCGTGGCCCACATCTTTGTGTCAGTATTGTATTTTAATTCACTGTGCTGGCCAAGAGCAAATGCATAAAAAATATGGAAACATCAGATGTTTTTTTTTAGGAACTATCTTAAAAAGGAATAATGAAATTTTAACATGATAAATCAGTCATTAAAAAACAAACAAACTCCAAAACAAAACAAAAAAATCTGCGTTATCATTATCTGCTGTAGTTATGCTGGAGGAAGCTTCTTATGCTGTTTTTGCAAACCTTCACTGATCTTTGGCATTTGGTATGTTCATGCAGAGTGTAAATATATTTCGGCAAGCAGGAAATGGCTTTGGTCAATAAAACAGAAAGCAAATGCATTAGTGCACTGCAGTAGATATCAGGTATCATATCAAAGCCATCAAGATGTGCTACAGCAGAAAGCAATGCATTCTAGCCATGCAGAAAGGTACTGAAAGGTGGAACAGGGGTGACCTTTTATAATATATTCTATCATGTCTTTGCTGTAATGACAGACAATAAAGTGAGGTCATTAAACTTTAATTAACATTGCCTGCATACATCTCCACTTATTGTCCAGCCTTGACATTTCAATAAGCAGCCATGAACATTGTAAAGTGCCTGCTGACTAGGAGATAGCAAAGTGTTCAGTAGATATGAAGACTGCCAACTATGATTAGAGCCAAGATGAGCTAACACACACTCGTAGTATAGGAGATGAGAGATTGTCATCTGTCCTGGTGCTGCTTGGAGACAAACCAAATTATAAGCTCAATCACAAATACAAGAAAGTGTGGAATGAGACAGCTAAATTTCCACTCAGCGCAGGGCTCAAAAAGCCTGTTAAAACCAGAAGACCATAGAATTCTTATATAGACGGTCTCTCCTGTTAAGGTCCCGCTGACCTGAGTATTTTGTCCAGCATTAGACCAACAGATTGAGCTGCTCTGTGATCTATGATGATATACTCTGCCACAAAAATTCTCTTTGAAGAGAGCAGATTCTGCTGTGAAGACGGACACTTAATTCACTTATTGCATTTTTAAAAAGAAATGGGGATACAAAGATACTGATATTAAGACACAAATATAGAAATTACCTGTTATACCACATGCATGGCACTATTTTTTCCTGTAATTTTTAAATAAAGACTTTCATCACCTTTTATTTACTGAAAGAAAAAATATTCATGGTGCCAAAACATTCTGACATCCTTGTTATTAGAAGTTAAAGGTTAAAATAACATTATGCTTTATAATTAGTGTTTGTCCTTGAGGTGTTTCTTTTCCCACTGAACATCTGCAAAGCCAGTTTTATTTTTGTATTTATTTTTTTTACCTCTACTGCTCACATATTGCTACGATTCTTTCCACAGTGCTGCAACCAGCAGTTAGGACAGTGGAGTATGTAAAGCTCGAAGCAAAAACCTGCTTTCACACACTTGTGTGCACAGTAAAAATGAAAAGGGGACCCACTCATGGAAAAAAAAAACCTCAAAACATTCCATTGCACTACTTGTGGTCAAAAGGCTCCACAGTCAAGTTTATCCATTTGGTAGCATAAAAAAAAAAAATCTGACAGCTTCAGAAATTTTACCAGCGCGGCAGGACTAGAGTGTGTGACTATTATCAATATTCTCCTCTTGCGGTTATCTATTCTTTTGTTCATCCACTGATCTCTGTCCTGCTGTTATACCACTTGATTTACACAATAACTCATCACCTTTGCTGAAATGGTGATCTCAGTGATATGGATGCTATGGAAAATGGTGTGATCCTTGGGTCATTTGCAGCATAAAGCGTGTAGCAGCATTCAGTTCTTCTTCAAAGATGATGAATTTGCATTCAAATAGCATGTCTATTATACCACTAGAGGAGTTCCACAAAATACTTTTTCGTTTTTCAGACGATGTGTTCCAGGAAAGTAAGAGAAGTCATTAGCCTTAGAGGGGCGCAGATGCATTTATCTAAAGCAACGGCAAAGTGTTCACTCCCTGCCATATCTGCAAAGAAAGTGGAGCAACATCAGTGCTCTCCAGAATGATGAATGAGTCACAGCAGATCACACAAAGCTTGACAACCATGCTGACATGGAGAAGGCAGGTAGCCAGACTAAAAAGAAATGGTGTCTTTATGAAGGAATGGCACGTAGGCGGTAAGATCTGGGAGTTCCATTTCAGTTCTCTTGCCATCTTAGCACACCCACCCACCACCTTCGGCAAGCACAGTGAACCCTGGATGGAGTGATGAGCAGAAAAGAAGACTTCCACTCACACGTACTCCTACAGTAAGGAAGTTCCTTGGAGTGATAATGCAGAGAGGGGGCAGCGACCCTGCTTTTATGGTTAAACCTCTTTAGGAAGGAAACACAGAGCTGAGCCTGGGACAAGTAGGTTAAGGTGAATAGCAAAGCCCCATTAAGAGATCAGGACTTTATCGTAGACTCCACGGCAGAGACAGGACAACGAAGACGCTCGGGGAGATAAATCAGTAATATACAGAGCACTTTTTCTCAGGTTGAGAGAGACTGAATGACAGAGTGATGGAAGTCAGACCAATTTCTTCACCAGTGTTTCATGTTCGAGCTTATTTCACAAAGGGACACAGTGATGAATGATATCCAGCAAATACTGATAGGATTGAAATGACATGAAGTATGCTACTCTGCTTCCCCCTTTTTCTTACTGTGATTCGTCTTCAACAGAGTAAAAGGCATATTTTATATAAGCAAAGGACACAGGAGAAAGTCATTTCAGGTTATCTGAATATATACAGATTCAGTAAAATAAAATAAAATTAAAATGCCATAATGGTCAGAACATAGATATTTATTGGAAGCTATACACTCACCAGTCGAAACAGTAAAACCACTCCCAGGTGAAGAGAATAACACTGCTCTCTGGTGAAGAATGCAATGCTTCGCTGAGAATCCTTCAGTCCTGGCAGACCAACCGTGACTATGACACTGCCAGAGAGCAACAACATGCCGCAGCAGGACATTAGGCCCTACCACACTTCAAAAATGGCTTGGGAATGAGCTGAGAAACACAACAATGAGCCTTAAGCAGGAACAAGCAGGAGGCCTCACCCTGAAGCCCAAGGCATCTAAAGGATACACTGCAAATATCCCAGTGTAAAACCACACAGGACACCACGCAGGTCCTCTGTCAATGCCTTGATGGACTAGAACGTTTTCGGGAGCACAGAGATTATGTCAGTGAGCTCATTTCAGTTCACCAGAACTGAAATTCAACTAATATTTTTCATGAATAACTTAATAATAATTTGTTGTGAAAAGTATACACATAAATTATACGTTTTTTATAATTTCAGATAAGTTGTTTGCTTTGACCAACACTCCAAAGCATTTAGAGATACTCACTACCTCATGATACATAAAAAATAAAAGCAGCTGATTTTAGGAGGGAAAATACACCAAAAGACTACTGGGCATTTGCCCTTTGGGAATGCGGATACTGTAAGTGTTGCAGATTGCTTTTGTTTCGATCTACTGATCATTTTAGCTCTAGTGACAGCTGGTGACAGCCAGCTAGGTAATGGCCCTGACGCTCTGATGACTTGATGCACAAGGAGAAAAATGACAGTGACAGAGAAATAAATGTGCAAATGCCACCAGTCAACCGAGAAGAACAAACAAATTTATCAAATACATTTGGAGTTTGATATCGGACCGTTTCGACCTGTGTCGCCATAATTTCTCATCCATTTAACTGCAGTAAAGTCAGATTCACCTTCAAAAACAAACTGAAAATGAAGGCTTGGTAAAAGTTGTGAAATTGCTTTTCTTTGGGGATTTTTTGGTCTAAAAAACCTGGAATCACTACTGTGGTAAAGATTTTAACAGTTTTCTCTTATTACTCTTATTTAATCCAGTTGTCTTCTCCCGTCTGCACCATTTTTAGCTTTTCTGCTGCTTCCACAAAATATCCCATTGGTCAAAATTACAGCTGTGATCTAGAAGATGACTTTGAATGACCCATCCCCATGTGGTTAAGAATGACAGACTGTATTAGGCTGAACTACAAATGCTTGTGTGAAATACCAAGTAAAATGAAACTGACAAAAGGTAAAAACATTTTCTGTGCATTTCTACTAAAATGCCGTGCAGTCCTACCAAGATGAAATAAACCAGGAGGCATTAAAGGTGTACTGAACTCTTACTATTCAATTTCTAAAAACAAACAAACAAATGAATTGATGTTTCCACTGCGAAAGTTGCAAGTGACCAAACAGAGCTACGTGTGAAAATATTTATAAGGAATCTGTCCCAGAATGTTTGTAATGAAGTAATGAAGAATATCTACAGTGACATTTTATAAAGAGTAGAAATAGGATAATGTATGCAAAATGCATCTTATGGTGTGTTTTTATAGAAATGATCCAAGCATTCAGGATAATGCAGCTCATTCTTATTAAAGTAACACTGGCTTATTTTTTGTGCAATATAACAATCTCTTCCTCACCACAGCTGGACTGTTATTAAGCACTTTCGTTTCCTAAAGCCTTTGTATTTTCCTGCAGCCTGCTCATCCTCTTTACTCTAAGGAGGTCTAGGTGCGGGGGCTGAATCAAAGGTGGAAAGGATGGATTGATATTCCAGTCATACTGTGGGGCTGTTGCTGGAGGAACCTTTCAACCCTAATGTGAATGGTTCTATAAAGGCTGTGTGCAGTTGCCTATTAGATGAAAAGCCCACATCAGAGTGTGCGAGGCAGCTAAACCACTGGCTGGCCTGGAGTTAAACATGGTTATCCAGTTTTGAAAATGTCAGTGTCTTTAAAAAAAGAAAATTGATTGTATTTGATTTGACACTTCCAGAAAAAACTCAATTATTAACACTTAGACGATTAAACTAGAAGAGGCCAAAGATGATGAAAAATCACAAGGGCGCAGCGTGAAATTAAAATGTGTTATGAGGGGAATTTGGTTTAACCGGACAGGTGTCTTGATGACTGATGGACATGGTCCAACATTTCTAGCCACAAAATTGGAAAAAGTTTTTACAAGATCATGAAAAACTTTCAGCATAATAATGAATAATATTAAGTCTGGTTCAGTAACCCTATTGACTAAAGAATTATTAACGCAGAGCTTCATTAACACCTCTCTGATAGTGTTATTTCTGCATTGGACTGAATTCTATTTTAGAGATATAGGTACAGTGGGGCAAAAAAGTATTTAGTCAGCCACCGATTGTGCAAGTTCCCCCACTTAAAATGATGACAGAGGTCAGTAATTTGCACCAGAGGTACACTTCAACTGTGAGAGACAGAATGTGAAAAAAAAATCCATGAATCCACATGGTAGGATTTGTAAAGAATTTATTCGTAAATCAGGGTGGAAAATAAGTATTTGGTCAATAACAAAAATACAACTCAATACTTTGTAACATAACCTTTGTTGGCAATAACAGAGGTCAAACGTTTACTATAGGTCTTTACCAGGTTTGCACACACAGTAGCTGGTATTTTGGCCCATTCCTCCATGCAGATCTTCTCGAGAGCAGTGATGTTTTGGGGCTGTCGCCGAGCAACATGGACTTTCAACTCCCGCCACAGATTTTCTATGGGGTTGAGGTCTGGAGACTGGCTAGGCCACTCCAGGACTTTCAAATGCTTCTTACGGAGCCACTCCTTTGTTGCCCGGGCGGTGTGTTTTGGATCATTGTCATGTTGGAAGACCCAGCCTCGTTTCATCTTCAAAGTTCTCACTGATGGAAGGAGGTTTTGGCTCAAAATCTCACGATACATGGCCCCATTCATTCTGTCCTTAACACGGATCAGTCGTCCTGTCCCCTTGGCAGAAAAACAGCCCCATAGCATGATGTTTCCACCCCCATGCTTCACAGTAGGTATGGTGTTCTTGGGATGCAACTCAGTGTTCTTCTTCCTCCAAACACGACGAGTTGAGTTTATACCAAAAAGTTCTACTTTGGTTTCATCTGACCACATGACATTCTCCCAATCCTCTGCTGTATCATCCATGTGCTCTCTGGCAAACTTCAGACAGGCCTGGACATGCACTGGCTTCAGCAGCGGAACACGTCTGGCACTGCGGGATTTGATTCCCTGCCGTTGTAGTGTGTTACTGATGGTGACCTTTGTTACTTTGGTCCCAGCTCTCTGCAGGTCATTCACCAGGTCCCCCCGTGTGGTTCTGGGATCTTTGCTCACCGTTCTCATGATCATTTTGACCCCACGGGATGAGATCTTGCGTGGAGCCCCAGATCGTGGGAGATTATCAGTGGTCTTGTATGTCTTCCATTTTCTGATGATTGCTCCCACAGTTGATTTTTTCACACCAAGCTGCTTGTCTATTGTAGATTCACTCTTCCCAGTCTGGTGCAGGTCTACAATACTTTTCCTGGTGTCCTTCGAAAGCTCTTTGGTCTTGGCCATGGCAGAGTTTGGAGTCTGACTGTGTGAGGCTGTGGACAGGTGTCTTTTATACAGATGATGAGTTCAAACGGGTGCCATTCATACAGGTAACGAGTGGGGGACAGAAAAGCTTCTTACAGAAGACGTTACAGGTCTGTGAGAGCCAGAGATTTTCCTTGTTTGAGGTGACCAAATACTTATTTTCCACCCTAATTTACGAATAAATTCTTTACAAATCCTACCATGTGAATTCATGGATTTTTTTTTCACATTCTGTCTCTCACAGTTGAAGTGTACCTCTGGTGCAAATTACTGACCTCTGTCATCATTTTAAGTGGGGGAACTTGCACAATCGGTGGCTGACTAAATACTTTTTTGCCCCACTGTAACTGTATTTACTGGGCTTTCTTTGTGAGGACATCTGTAAAATATAGATAACTAATTAAGCAAACTCTGTGAGTCATTATTAAAAAAAGCCACCAGGTATTGTTGATGGTTAGGTAATGCAATACTTGCATATTGATCAATGACTGGTCAAGAGGTAAAAGGGTATGGAGTGGGTCTAAAGACTGGGTTACAACCAAAAAAACAAAACAAAATTACAAGTTGGTACAAGCAGTGGAAACCTTTGCAAAGAGACAGTAAAAATGACAATATTTGAGCAATATCAATATTTTGGGCATTAATTAAGTGATCATAGGAAAGAGATGGGACTTTAGCCAGTCCAAGTCTGTGCTGAAGCTACACCACTGCCAGTTAGACGCATTACCGGTCTGCCTCCAAGACAGGAAAGATAAACTGACTACTGCAAACGCACAGCAGTGCTGAACACAGCCCACATACTCAGACACATTCATACAGACAGCAGACAGAGTGTCAGTGTGAAAAGGCAATGACCAGGAGGCAGCCTTTTACTGGGCTCCGATAGCATGCTGTGCTGTCAGTAAGAGAAGAGAGTGTGATGGTTTTGGAGTTGGCTGCATATCTGAAAGGTAAAAGATCGGACTTTGTGTAGAAGAGTTCAAAGGAGTTACATGTCAGGATTTAGATGTGGTTATACTATTACTGACCTTAAACTTTTATTAAACAAAAACCTTGAATAGCAAAGGCATACTACAAAGCATTAAAAAAAACAACTAACTTTTAGCAGAAAAAGGTTGATTTAAGTAACTGCTCACTTTATTTGACAGTTGAGTGTGTAGACTAGAGACAATCAAACCCAGGCCATTGGTAATGGCACATCTCGTATGTCCCTAACAATCAGGCATACAGCTCACACTGGCAAATAATCCTCGTTAACCAAAAAGTCATTCCATTTGTGTGTTTGTCCAATGACTAGACAACTAAAAGTCTAAAAGTAAAAGGGAGGCTTACTTGTCAGATAAAATGAAACTATTCTAATCAATTAAAATATTTGCAGATTACCTTTTCTTCTGTTTACTAATTGGATCATTAATTGAGTAAATTTCTTGCTTCACGCTGGAGCATAAATATTTTAGACTACCCTTCTTGTTTAGGAAAAACAACTGCACTTGCTTTCTATTTGTAATTGGGCTGTGGAGAAAATGTATATGCATAAACAGAATGGATACAATTCAACCTTTTAATACTAACAAATGTAGCAGTACTAACCTTATACTAAATAATGTATATTTTGCTCCTGGAAAATTACAAAGTATGTGAATGCACCACACTCAAAATGTGTCTGCAAAAACTCTGTAACAGAGACCTGTATAAGGACCTGTGTAAGGCCTCTATAAGGGATGAGAGTGAACTTGGTAAAAACTAATCATGCATGATATTCCCAGGAAACTTCCAAAGGCCTGAATTACTAGAAATTACCACGAAATTTCTCTGGTTGATTACCTACATGAAGACAATATGTCTATATATTTTTTTAAGTTCATAAATATTTTATGTGGTAGTTTGCATACATATAACACATATGTTGTATACATATCAAACGCAGGTGAGTAGTAATAATGTATTTGGGGGAGTTTCTTTTAGTTAGTCTGAAACACGTTATGGAGGCATTTCAAAACAGACGGGTACATGTGTGAGAGTTTTAAATGAACAGGCACCGTCTATTGGCTGCTTCTCATCTCCTGTTGATTAAGCAATTTAAACAAGACTTTATTGATATTTACCTTTATGTAGGTCCTTCTTCTGAAACAGATGCATTTAATAGGATCGTGTTTTGGAAAGAGGGTGAAAAACATTCTCTATACAGATACACAGTGTGACATTTTGTAGTCCATAGGGCCTCACAGGAATTTATAGTGTGTCTGTAATAATTTCACCTTTCAGGTTCAAGCCAGCCAGCAGCTGCCATGGGAAATGTCAACTTGGAGCTTGAAGCTTAGATGCTGTTTCCATGGTTATGTTCAAAAACATTTTTTCCTCTTTTGTAAAACGAAATAATGCAATAGCTGCAGTATCACTCAGGTTTTTATGTCCTTGTACAAATTAAAAAATAATAATAACACAATTTTGACTTTAAAATTCACAGCACGGAAATGATTAAAAATTCTATTTAAAAAAAAAATCAGTTTAACATAATAGAAGTTGTGCTGCTGGCTTTTTATTAGGATGGATGGGGACAAGGACACCCTGAAACGACCATGGTTTAAAAAGAAGAAGAAACCAGCAGCCTAAAAGCAGAGTAGCGAAATGCAAGGACACCTGCTGACCTGACCCAGAGGACACGTGTTTCGTCATCCGCCCTGAGCCTGGAAGGAGGAAGGAGAGCAGGCAAGCAGAACAAATAAAAGAAGCTGCCTCACTTGATTTTGCTACATATTTAGCTGCTTTCCTGTTAGTGAATCCGACCTTTACTGTATAGATATGCCATGCATCATCAGCTCTTGCATAATGTCTTGGAGGCTTTGAAGAAAACTAAAAAATCTCAAAGCAACTGAGGTAAACAAACATTAGTCATCCAGTCCATGTTGTGTGTTCTTCCACGCAGCATAAGCCCTTATACAACAGTCAACATGTTTCCCTATGAGTGGGTGCAGCAGCAGGCACAGCAGCAAGAGAGAGAGTGAGGACGCAGGTTATGAAGTGCAGCTTGTTCTTGAACCTAACCGTGGAGGATGTATTACCATGGCCTTAGGTGCAGGCTGACACTTTTTCCTTCTTTTTTTTTGCAGTGCATTTCATAAAGTAGGTGGGACATGCAGCTGAGCCGTTAGAGTTCCCCCAGCCTCAAATTAGATAATTTTCTGGCCTTAATTAGGACGAATAAATCTTGTAGATATGAAGGTCAATAATGTAGATTTGATCTTACTAGCTTGCCCATTATCCAGTATGTTGGGTAGATCACCACAGAGGAACTTTTATATTAAGCTGTGATTAAAGCATGTTTGTGTTGTTTGTTTTTTTTTAAACCAAGTTAAAACACCCACATGAAGGAGGTAAAAAAAGATGGAAACCTGAGTGCTTGCTTCTTCAGCACCAACAGCTGGAGACTCGACTGACAGAGGTGTGAGGTCAGGGAGCAACGGGAAACCAGCCGACTGACAGCCTTCAGCTAATGAGACATGCTGTTCCGGAGGCGTTACTTTCCTCCGGCCCCACCACAGTATACCTGCTCCGACTGACAAACATGAACTCTGACTCATGAGTCAGGGAAATGCAACAAGAGTACCATGAAGGGAGGACGTTTACATGAAATCAAGAACCACTAATACTGAGGAATGGGAGCCGGGAAAGAATAAAAAGGCTTCTCATCACATTTTGGCCATCGGCCATCTGAAAGTGTAACTTTGGGCTTCTGGCCATGAACTAGTTTTATTTAACAAGAGAAATGTTGGTGTAGCTTGCTTCAGTCTCGCACATCTGCAGCACTACCATCGGGGATTAACTTTTTCCAACTGAATTTTGAAAGTGCTTCCATTTAGTTAAAACCTTACGTAGAAACTCCGTCTCCTTCTGGCTTTGCAGAGATAAATTCCTGGTATAATTTAAAACATGCACGCGTTTCAGTTTGCCTTTTTCACAGCCTAAAGTATAAAGCAGACAACTCAAATGATGTTAGGTTAAACTCTCAGCACAGATTCTGCAGCTGCTTATCAGGTGTAGGCAGCCTCAAGGCCATATGTCACCAACTGCTGACAATCAGTGCACTACTAATTTATACTCACTGACCATTTAATAGGAATACCAGTGAAATCTAAAGCAAAGCACAATGTTGCCAACAAGGGAAACTATTCGGGCCACTTGGACAACATGAACTGCACACAAACTAACAGATATTCTAAGCGACTATTCTGAATACTTTCGGTCCAACTTATTTTGTCATCAGGAAACTGCAGGAGAAAAGCAGCCATCACAGCAGCACACAAACAAAAAGTAACCAAACAAAACTGCCTTCATTCAAAATCTACCCCTAGTGATTTTATAGAGCATTTGCCCTAAAATCTATTTCACTTTTCTACTTACATTTTAAAGGGAAGTCGATTTCATTGCTTTTTTTTATATTCGGCATGCTACTCTAAACCTTAATCTCGCCCAGTGTGATTAGGTTCGTGCTCTGTGAAAAGATTGCAATCGCACAAAAAGAAGTATCCAGATAACCATTTTTCAGGTCTCTATCCAAATTCAATCTCAGTTAGAAAAAAAAAAAAAAAAAAAAAAAAAAAAAGGTGTTTCAAGATGACATTGAGTTCAGCTAAGAAAGTTGGTTCTTCTTTCCCCACTTCATGACTTTCTAGTTTCCAGGGAGAAGATGCTAGCTGTGTTGGAGATATCAGTATTTTGTAGGGGTGGGGGAAAAAAATCGATACTGTGTAGTATCGTGATATTTTGTTTGCTAATAATGTATCGATACAGGGACAGCAGAAATCGATATTTTGTTACAAAAAAGGTTTTTGTGGACTGGAACATGCTGACTTCAGAGCATGTTGATCCTTTTTCTGAGCAAGAATCCTGACATTCCTTCACTGTCCAAATGTGTTTAACTTTTTTTTTGGCAGCAATAAACATGACAGTTTACTTATTTTAAGACATGTTTTATTTTAATTAAGTTTAAAACTTTTTTTATTTAATGTAAAATTATATTTTGTTTTAATTTACTTTCAAATTCTTCAGTTACTGAATGGGCTGCATAGTTTTCATAAATTGCATAGTTCAGAATAGCTATAAGTGTACCAGATGGTTGCATTGAGTTAAGTTGGACTAGACTGTAATACAAACCGTCCAGTTTGTCAACAATAAAGCTGAAATGAGAGAAAGACTGAGGCTTTGTGAGACTTTGATATTAGATAAAATGAATATTGATAAAGTTTACCTTTATGTACAGAATCTGAATGTTGCAAAATATTTTTAAAAATTGCAATAATATCGTATCGTGCGTTAAGTATTGTGATAATATCGTATCGTGGGATGTATGGTGATTCCCACCTCTAGTATTTTGTAGGGGATCTTTATTCATCTTAGGCCTAAAATATGATACATGACGGTGAGATATTAGAAACTCTATAAAAAGGGCACAGCCAAATCTAGACCTTCTAATATCCTTTTTTAATGTTAGGGTTACTAAACTGTGACTTAATTGAATCTGAATACACCTTGAACCACATTTAATTACTGCACGCTTTACAAAAGGCCTCACTGCATGATTGCTTTTTAAAAAATGAATTAAAAAACAGAAATTTAAAGAAGAAAAGCCCGTTTAAATTTATTCCTACTTTAAAGAGCAATTAATTGAGTTGAACAGATGTAACTTGTTTCTCTTTCTTCCCCTCACAGACAGACCTTTCCACCAGAAGACATCTGCTCATGTGCTCACAACAGCAACTCATTTTCATGTTATTCATTAAAATAAAACAAATTCTGCATTCTTTTGCCTACTAAAATCATGGATTTTAGTAGCTTAAAAAAAATGAAATTATTTTCTTTAATTCTTCTACACTTTTTTTATTATTGAATTTTCAGCAACAGGCTTTCTGAGGGTTTTTCAAAGCCTTTCTTTGGACATTGGCTGTTTGTCTTTTGTTTTAGTTGTTTGTTAAGCCCCTTAACACTGACCTATGAACCATTCAGGCATAACAAAAAAAAAAAGAAGAAAAAACATCTTTAAGGAATGAACCCGGACTGTAACTAGACATAATAGACAGCTTGGCAAAGAGACAAGTTAAGTTGTGTCTTTAGACACTGTGTTACTAGTATTGTTCTTGTTCTTCTTCAGAGCACTGTGCATGTGTGGATATATATTTCTGATTGGTGCTCAACCACACAATACCTTCTGTTGACGCCCATACCTGCCAAAAATAACCACCAAATTTTTGCTAGGTTTCAGGACTAATAAGCTCCAATTTTTTCAGAGTTCATCATCAAGGTCAAAAACCACCTGTTTGACAAAGTTCTGTCACACACCAAAAAGTTAATAAAACTTAGACTTGAGTTTTATGATTAGTTCACTCTTAAGGGAAACTTGCCAGCTTCCAGTGGGCTGAGACTCTAACACTCTTTTCTGTAATCCAGGAGGGAATATGAATTTCTACCTTGTAAACTGATCATCTGTGGAAATTGCCAATACTCTTAAACTCTGCAAGCAAGAAAATGACCAGACATTCCAGTCTTGACTTGATGTCTAATGCCACGAAGGGAATATAGAGATTTCTGCCGAATACATTCTCAGTCCAATTACCAGAGAATTTTTTTTAATGTATTGAGAATAATGTGCATTTTTGTTTTTATTGTGAAACATCAGCCATCCCAAAATGATATTTAGAATATTGTACAAGTGCACAGAACAAACTAATTTACTTGTGAACATTTATTAGTAAGTTGAGATAAGAGCATATTTGACAGTTAGTTAAAGATTTCATCATAACAACCAGGAAAAAACTGCAGCATTTAAACAAAGAGCTACAGTTAAGTGCAGGAATTTAAGGTTAGAGCAATATTAGACACTGCAACTTTTCCCATCTCCCTGCAGGTGATTATTACAGTGGGTGTAACTGGAGTTTGACAACATGGGTACTTGTATATAAAATACATGTGAATAAAAATGCATATTACTATAATACACTAGCTCTTTGTCTGTCTGGCAACTCCTTCAACACAGTCATGAGCTTAGCAGCATAACTTGGCAGATATTTACATCTTGGGCAACTGAAGGTAAATATATCTATTGTATTAAATATGATATCGTCATGACGTCTAGCAACAAGCAAAAATGACCAACTGCTAGCATTTATACCCAGAAAAACCTTATAAACACATCTCATTTTAGTTTCAAGACAATAACATCTAATTCCCCCCATTAAAACTTATCGCAGCTGCTTCACATTTAGTTTTAGCAGGCCTACACAGTCTGTCGAGCAATATCACAATAAATATTAGCCGTGACTGAATTTCAATTTAAAAAAAAATTATATCACAATTTTTAAAAACCCGAAAACGAATACTATTAGTTTATGAAGATATTTAAAATTATAATTCGATATTTTATTTTGCTGTATTCAATGATGAAAAAACTAATTACACACAATTTCTTTTCACAAGCTTTGTAATTTATGATAATTGTAATTGAAGGGCCTGATTTATATCAGATTCATGTAAGAAAATCTAATTTGGCCACAGTTTTTCTTCAACTAATGAAGAAGCAGTGTGCATCACATCAAACTAAATTAAACATGCCATGAATACAATTAATTGTAGAGCAAGATCAGAATTATTGGCTACTGTCAGCCAAGTCCACTCAATCCTCATAAGAGGGAAATTCCAAAAATATATTATCTGGTTGCCCCGATGGACAAATTCTGTAAAACTAAAAGGGTTCTTTGTAATATAATTGGAAAAGTGGAGGAAGCAAAAAGAATAAATGTTCCCAATTGGTGGGGAAATGGCGACATGAATGTGTAAGTGTGCGAGATAAAAAACAGGAGCCTAGCAACAGACAAAAGCTATCATTCAACTCCAGCCTGTGACTGAAATATCCCCAAAATGGAATTTCTGGTTGATATGCCATGAAGTAGATAGTTGTGCTGCTATGAATTAATGAGACAGATTCCAGCTTCTCCCTCTTAATGTCCCATACAACAGAGATATGCCTGTATGGGGAGCAGATGGCCAGTGAAAAAACACAATAGAGCAGTCAGAAACCAGACAGCTCTGACTTCATTTCGAGAAAATCTCGATCAGCATGAACCCCAAAGCTCGCAGAGGTTATGCCTTACAAAGTGTCTTAGAAAAGACGATAGCAAAGGGTTAGACCAGAGGTAACGCAACCATTCATACTAGGAATTTTGCACAAAAGCAGAAAAACACCAAGATATCAATGTTGGCAGAAGAAGAAGTGGAAAAAGCAGAAGAAATGTCAAAAACTTCACCCCCTCCAAACACTTTGATCGTCGCCGAATATGGAGCGCCAACATTCCCAACTGATCTTTGTCCGAGCAAAACATGAAACTAATTGTGCTCTGACCTCCCACAGACCTGATTGTAGGGTACAAGAGCAGGCCTTTGAGAGAGGCTTAACATCTTTTGAGAGAAATAAAGTCACTGCCATTTGCAGCCTATGAACAGCACAGTACTCTAACCTGGGCCATTAAGATGTACGACAGGACAAAAGCATAAAAACATCACCCAAAATAGACAGTAAATATATCTGAGTAAACATAGAAATGTATTTTATGTTTATTCATGGTATTAATGTGCTAATTAAAGCAATGCTAGGAGACGACCACTCCAAAATGTGATAAAGTGAGGTTTCGTTTTTTTTCCTCCTAGTCAGAGTTTGCAACACCAGCAGTGTATTGTTACGCTTACAGCTACCACACACCTGAGACCTATTATGATCCATCCCAGCCTAGGTAGCTGTGAGTTCCCTCCCTTAGGCCCAACCTCAAGAGGGCGCCTGCTTCCTTCTATGAGACTGGGCTTGCTATAAGAAGTTGGTGTATTGATGTGTTTCAGCTGCTCTTGGTCTGCCCCCACCAGCTCAGACCAATTTGCTCATGAATTACTGTTGCCCTGGAAAACAACGTCTAGGGATATAACTGGGACACAACTAGCTCAACAAATTCATTTTAGGAAACAATATGTGAGGAATTTGGGTCGTCTGTGTGTCTTTGTTTGAAAAGCTGGATTTTGCTTCAACTGGGCGCCATCTGTGTAAGAAATGGAGAGGGAAATGGACTGGAAAGGGAAAAGAGCACCGTTGATTACAATACCTTGCGTGAAGCATGAATGTCATAGAAGGGCTTTTGTCGGACACTGTAGGGCTCCTTGGTCTTGTCAATCTGTCCAGTCTTCATCTTTTCGTTCCTGGGAGAAATTATTTCCTTTTCTATGCATAACAGCCGGATATTGAAATCACACTGGCCAACAGGCTGTCCCTGAAACACAAAACAAAATCAGTTATTCAACTCTACCCTCTTGCAAACATTCACAGGTTATTCTATGCTTGGCTATTCACAAACAAGAACAATTAACATATATACGAATGCGAGAAATACGGCAGTATTTATTTGGACTTGGATTTAACTTTGCAGTTGTTCCAAGGCTAGATTAGCGCATACATTTTAAAATGCATTTCTTTTGTGAAAACATATTACAGATATGTCAAGATTACTGAACTGCCAGTTTCGTTACCATGGCAACACTGGTAATTTTACTTTTCGTGGGGTTGAGGACTAGGACTTTTGTACATCTGAACAAGGCAGGCATTTTCAAAAGGGGAACAAAAAGAACTTTACAATTAGTGTGACAGTAGCATAAAGTACACTTTGAGGTGCTTCTTGGAATCCTTTCCTCAGAATGAACAGACTGATGAAAATAGGACGAGGGACTTTTTTCATGATGACCCAGTCAACTGCAAACAAACTGCTAGGTATATTCAATCAGACATTAGACCACAAAACAATACTCCATAAATGTGTAAATGCAATTACATATCTCGCCAATATTTGACCAATATTGAGTGTTTAAATTCATCGGCATAATGATGGAGTTGCTCCCGTCCTTTGCAGCTATAACAGGTTCCACTCTTCTGGGAAGGCTCTCTACAAGAGTTTGAAATGTGTCTGTGGGAATTTTTGCCCATTCATCCAGAAGAGTGTATGTACGGTCAGACCACTGATGTTGAATGAGCTGGCCTGGAATACAATCTTTGCTCTAGTTCATCCCAAAAGTGTTTGATGGAGTTCAAGTCAGGAGTCTGTGTGTGCCAGTAAACACCAAAACTCATGCAACCATGAGTTTATGGACAGAAAATTACATTCCCAAATGGTTCCCAGAAAATTTCTTGGTAAGCTGAAGCATTAAAATTCCCCTCGACCTACCACAGAAAAATCACTCACTATCACTCACAAATGTTTATAAAGGCAGGCTGCATGGCTAGGTGCTTGATTTTATACAGCTGTGGTAATGGGCGAGAAATCACCTAATTTCAATCATTAAGAGGTGTGGCCCAATACTTTTATATATGGTAACCTGTGAAAAGGTTACTTTAACATCAGCTGAACTCGTCCCAAAAAAGTACACTGCACAGCTAAATCAGCTTTTCTTTGTCACCATGACAACAGTTTCGCCACAATGTTGGTCAATCACTGTTATTCCACATAGACAAGCATTTCAACCTGAGCACTACTTTCGTTTACACAGACGGGGGCCACAAAGGTTCCGCCACAACCATCTGCTGGTCCACTGTGACTTTGACAGGAAAAAGTACAGCAAAGCTTGTTCCTGTCCCGGGTTATAAATAATAAAGCTCAGGTGAAAAATGTAAAAGTGTTAAATGGTGCCGAGGAGTTTGAGATGAAAACAGCCTGATACGGCTCGTTACCGCCACATATTTTCTACTGCTCGGCCGACAAAGCAATTAAAAACAACGACTCACAGACTTCACTTTTATCAAAACTGCTGACGTTAGTGATGAAAATCTGCCAGATGATCATGAACCAAATACGTGGCAACAATTTGACATTTAATTGAAAAAAATGAGCTCAAACTCCAACTGAGCTGCAATTTATTTGGTGCCAAAACACATCATAAATCACAGAAAGCTTCTTTTTTTTTTTTTAATTACCCGGCTGTGATAAGCACAAAAATATTTCTAACCCAAACACCTCCTTGACTGTTAAAATTGACATTTATTATAAAAGAAAGAAAAGACAAAGCAGACAATCCATTTTCAAACCACTTTATGATTTGCCAGAAAACTACATACTTTGGCAAGATAGACTTGTTTTTAACCGAGCAGTTACACAACAGTATTCTCTATGCTAATCACTGGCTCTGGTACAGCCACTAAATAAAAAGAATAATGGAATTGAATTTAAAAATGTGTTTGGCACCGATAACAGCAGCATGTTGTTCCAAACATCATTCTATCTGCTTATTGAAAATACAATAATCTTTCCTTTGTAGGGCTTAAATAAACAATCTTAAAGCCCATGATAGTAATTATTAAATTTACTGTAGATGATCTTTACTACATTAAAAGCATTTATGTTTTGTTAATTAGATAATTAGTTTTGGCAAAGGATGATTGCCAACAAGTTTAACACATTTTTCTAAAATGATGGCAATTTAAGACAAAGAAAAAAAAATGGGTAAAAGAAACGTTCCAACGGCCACTTTTTCTACTGAAACTGGCAAAAGTTTTTGAACATGAATGAAAAATAAATAAATAAATATACAAATCGATGAACTGACTTTTACAGGTCTACTGTACAGCCTAATGCAAAGCCAGTTTTTAAGCAGCAATTATTCGAGTATTGGACCACTTCATGAAGTTTTAGTTTCTTAGACAAAGAACATCGATTTATCAAAACAATTCATCGAAACATTAGCAATTTTTACAGCTCTTACACCAGCAGGATGGATCAATATTCTTTCATGTGTATCGAGAGGCCCAAAGGCTTAAGACCTAAGCATTTGTATTCTACTCGAAGTGTTTGGTAAAGGCCACTTCTCTTCTCAACAGCTTTCTAAGGAATTATTGGAAATGGCAGGGGAAAAGATTTCTGAATAAAAGGACGAGACAGTGAATGACAAAGAATTAGCTATGATTAGACGCATTACTAGAGTGTGCTATTTTTGTGAGTCACACGGATTTTCAGCAAAACAGAAAAGAAGATCAGAGCCCTCTTGAAAAGTATAGCTTTTCAAACAGGCACTTTGGAAAGACGATTTGGAATTATGTACGCTGCATAGATTACATACAGCTACAGGAGAGACAAAATTGATATGGCAAAATATTTTATTGGCTTCCATGGGTGACAGATTGGTAATAAAAGTGAGTGTGTTTAATACAAGTGCAGCAGCACTAAATGACTTTCCTTAGCACTCTGACTCATGGTGGTGCACAGAAAAGGAAAGGGAGTAAAGTGAATGAAGGCAACCAAGTTGAGAAGAAAAAAACTCACAGGGTGGAAAATAGGACAAAACAGAGGAGAGCATTTCAGAGAGCTAATTACCGGAACGGGCATATTATTAATATTTATTAATAATATTAATATATTAATAAACACACACACACACACACACACACACACACACACACACACACACACACACACACACACACACACACACACACACACACACTATGATGTGTATGCCTTTAGAAATACAGGTAAAATCTGACCCACTTAATGGTACGTAGACTTATTGGCCACTTTATTAGGTATGGCTCATGATCAAAACAAATACCTAATCAGCCAATCACATAGCAGCAACTCAATGCATTTAAGCATGTAGACATGGTCAAGACAACAGAGTGAATGGTTTAATAGACTCTGAATGTGGCATGGTTGTTGGTGTTCTAATTATTTTAGAAACTGCTGATCTGCTGGGATTATCATTTATTTATTTTTTACACACAACCATATTTAGGATTGACAAAGAATGCTCTGAAAAAGAGAAAATATACACTGTTGATGTCAGAGGTCAGAGGAGAAAGGTCAGACTGCTTTAAGCTGACACAAAAGCATAGAAAAAAAAACATTCGATAAAAACAAGGTACCGGTATGCAGAAAAGCATCTCTGAACACACAACACATCCAAGCATGACGCAGATGAGCTGCGGCAGCAGAAGGCTACAGGTGCTACAGATGTCACTGTTGTCAGCTAAGAACAGGAAACTAAATAAAAAAAATAAATGGAAATAAAGTGAATATTGGCTTTGCATTCATCAGGATGCGACTTTATTAGGATGCCCATGCTGATCTGTGTCTGCAGGATGCTTAAGTTGCCAACTGTCTGCAAACAGATTAACCATAACAACTTGAGAAACGAGAAGCCAGTCATGCTGTGTCCTTGTGATAGACTCTCCAATTTGCTTAATGTAGCCTTAACAATGTTATAAGGGCAATTTGGGAACTTCAAATAAGGTCACAGACAGATTGAAGTTCAAGATACTCTTGTTTAAACATTTCTTTGAAGAGTTCTTTTTCTTTTAGGATGACTGCAAAACCGCACTACATCCTCCTGGAGCAACAGCTGGTATCATGTCCCACACATTCGGCACCATCTGTCAGCCGTGTCATCGGGACAGAACAAGATGTAAGTGTGGATGATTCAAGGCATGTGCTGTCCACGACTGTTCAACAGGGAAACAGCAGACAAAAACCCTGTTAACCAAACATTTCTAGGCCTAAATATCATTTTGGGCTGTGACTCCAGGGGTTAAGCTGTCACAGAGAATATCATTAATGCAAATATGCCATTTATGATATCCTCCATATTGATACTGCTGTCACAATAACAACCATGGTTTAGATTAGCAATGGGGGAGAAAAAAGAAATCATGCTGTACATTTATACTAACATGAACTGGATAATGTAAAGAAAATCACAGTGAAAAACTGATGCGGTAGTCTACACCATTCTGCCAAAATTTCATTACAGCAGCTCAAAAATGGTATTTGTAGTATGTACTTCCCCTGTGTCCTTATATCCATGCCTGAGAATGACCCTAAAGGAATAATGGATGATGCTCAGGCTACCCTCATGAAGTCCATTTCTAATTCGTTTGGTCATTCACACCAGTGGCCTGCAGAAGGTCATTTTGTTGGGCTCTGGCAGTGCTCATCCTGCTGTCCTTGCACAAAGAAGGAGATACCGGTTCTGCTGATGCGTCAAGCACCTTCTAAAGCCCTGCCCTCTTCGAGAGTAACTGCGCATCTCCTGGAATCTCCCCCACACTCTTGAGCAAACTTTCTCTCAATGTTACGCATTGAAGCATCATCCTGGAGGAGCTGGACTACCTATGCAACCCCTGCAGATTGTCCAGGTATAGCCTCATGCTACCAGTATTGACACTGACCCTAGTCAAATGCAAAACTAGTGAAAAAACTATTCTAAAGGACGAGGATGGAAAACTGTCAGTGGACTCCACCTGTAAAAAGATTCCTGTTTTGAGGGTTGACTCATTGTTGCCACTCTAGTGCACCTGGTAGTAGCTGAAACTGATTTACAAACCCCCTCTGTTACTTAACTGACAGAGCAATACCCCAGAGGTTTAACTGCCTCAATGCTATACTCTGATTAAAAGGTGTTCTTTTATTTTTTTTTTGAGCTGTTTATATATACACATTAACGTTTAAACACCAGAGAGCAATATAATGAGAAATAAAGGATAATAGCATGAGGTTGGCAAGGCTAAAAAAAATACAGCAAAAACATGAAAGTGTTTGAAATCCTGTTGAAAGCAGATAATTTGGGATAAATTACATTATATATTGGTGACAAAATAAGAGATGTCAAAGCAAGTTTAATGCCAAGCTTCCCTCGGGATATTCGTGACAAAAACAGAGGCTTTCGGGATGTTTTGGACTAAAACTGTTCGGCATCCTGTTTGACAACAGCACTACTTTATAAAAAAGAAAAGGCCCACAACATTTTAAAGCAATATTGGAGCAAGCTATTATTTTGACAGGCAACATCAGTTACTGCTAATACAGTGCATCAGTTAGATTTTAAGGAGGAAGAGTAACACTTTTTCTCGATTTTTTTTTCTCTATGTATTTTTCTGAGACTAGAAGCAGTCGGATTAATGAGCGAACACTCGATATAAAAAGAAGCAAGTATTCAGGCTTTACATCCACATCTCAACAGATGTGGGCAGATTTGATCTAAACCTTGAACACACACAAAAGCCTACAGTTCCGGAAAATGTATTTCCTGTCATCCACCTCCATCACTGAGAGCCGGGGTCGCTCCCTTTGGCCTCGGGAGTACATTTGTGTCTAAATTTGTAGACTGGCAGGTCTTAGGCCAGATTTTATGACGACATTCTATCCAAGTGTACGAGAAGAGTCCCTGAAGCATACAGTTCCCGCTCCTTTATGAGTCACTGCAATGCTGTCATGAGCTTTCTTCTCAGACAGAGTTCAAAACCAGGGGAAAAAAATGCATCTAGAGATACAGCAAAGAGTTAAGCATATTGCTGTGTTTAACAAGGGGTTGCAAGGTACTTCATAAGTACTTCTACAACATATTCAGAATTATGACTACTCTTCTTAATATACTGCGTAATCCACTTGTATTTAACACGGTAGAACAACATGAATTGGTGGATTAGCATTGTTTGAGTAAGCCACACTCAATAAAGGCAGCCAGGGCTTGTGTTTCCTGCAGAATGGATGTGATTTATGAGCAAATTATAGCACGTGAGGTCAACTGAGAAGGCACGATTATCGAATGGCAGCTTTTACTAGCTAGAGGCCAACACTAACCCAGCTCTGGGTCTTGTGTTAATCTGTGCAACTTGTACTTCATCTTTTCTGCTGTAAGTAACAGTCATTACTGATAAAGATGTAAGGTGTATGTTAATGCAGTATATTTTTTAAGTAACTGCACAAAAGGAGACTGCAGGTTATCAGTTTGATTCTGCTGATCTGAAAGAAATGATGGAGCAGATTCAATAGCTACAGACTGTACCTGCAGATTAACTTTTCAAGCAGAAGTAAATGGAACTGACGGCTGTAAAACCTGCCCGTGCCTCGACAGATAGCATCTCTGTGGTGAATGCTATAAGCACTCCTTTCTGCTCAACCGTTTATCAAGTTAAGCCAATTATCTTGTCTACTTGTGCACCGAAAGCAAGATTATTTTAGCAGCATAAAAGATAATGAGGTCAATCAAAGTGTCAGCACATAGGCAGCGATGTCAACCGCAAACCTCCATGCTTTTATTTCAAAATAACAGCTTTCAACAAAAAAATTAATTAATTAATTTAAAAAAATCAGAAAATTGGGGGGCACGTATGTAAATGCTGTTGTCTTGTCTGTTCCCCCACTGTGGGGGAGCTGACAGTGACTGACAAGCTGCAACAACTTTCAAGAAAGACAAAAAATATTTGTAATTATCTACAACAAGTGAAGTAAGAGAACTCCCTAGCCCTAGCTTAGGGTCATTTTCAGAGTGTAACCAGGCACAACTATTTTTCCAATCAAAGTTTTTTTTAAAACGTCAGTAAAACTTTTTACTGACTCCTTAGATGCCCTGAAATTACCCAACAAGGCGAGAGGGCTCATTCTTCTCCTTAGACTCAAATCAAAAGCATCCCTCTATTAAGCTGCAACCCAACTTTAAATATAAGCAGGGGGTCACATTAGGTCATGAGCCAGGCTGGTGCTGTGTTCTCTCCCTTGCTGCATTTCTACCTTTAATCTCAGAATAAAGCCTCAGTACCAAGGAGCAGCCCACCCCAGGTAATAGAGAAGGCCAGAAAGGATCAATACAGTGCTCTACTGATAGCGGGGTGGGGAGTCATGGGGAGCTGCTAACCTCCACAACATCTCACACAGACGTTCCCCTCGCCACTGGAGCCCTCTATCGAGCCGCTTTCCTGTGTGATCCTCTGATCGATAGAGAAGGGGAGGCGACAGAGAAACATAATAGCGGAGGTAACCCCCTCACCAACTTCATCCCAAGGTATTCATCAAGTTCTTTTTAAAGAAGACAGCAGAGGGCTCCTAAGGGTAAACATGCAGGCTCGTTTGTATCTGTGACTATCTGCATGCCATTAGCAATATGCAGACATGTTAAAGGGATGAATTAAATTTAGAGTTCGAAAGAGTGCAAGTAGTTACCAGCCTCGCAGTGTTGTTCCCGGGCAGTTCACGAAAAAGGTCATAATAATTTAACAGGAGAAACATGCTGTTAGACATATAAAAGAACACACAGACGCACCAGGCACTTACTGCCACACTGAAGCAAATAATGGACTGCTCATCAGGTCAATCCTGCACAATGCATCGTACTGACAATGTTAAAGGTTAATATTTAATAACATTTGTCTCAAGTGGTTATCAAAAACAGGTCAGTGTAGCTGGCAAAACCAATTTCAACTGAAAGCACAAGAGAAAAAAAAAATCACAAGGAAAAAACTTTGCTAATTAATATTCAATTATGGGTCAAAAGCAGTTCAGCCCCAGCTTTGTTGTTAAGGTCAGGCTTTAGTCGTGACATGTTGCAGGGTCAAACGGAGCCACGCTTTCACTTTAGCATGCAGAATGATGAAGCTCTGTCATCTCTATGCAAATACTGCAAAGCCTGGATCAACACTGCTCTGCTGCCTGCTGCATTATAGCACTGAAGGAACTCAACCACGAGTTTGAATTTTCAGGTATAAGGGATAAGCAAATCCTAAACCATGTCAGTGCTTCTTCACGTAATACAGTCCCCCGTTTGGATTATATACAGCCTGCTACCGGCTACCGACTAAGACCACAAAATAAGAAACCCTTTTTGCTGAACCTTAAATAAAGAGTAAAAAAAGCAGAGGGCAGAAGCAGCTGCAGGCGGACCGCAGCATTAATAGAATGCATACAATGTCCTTTTAGTTGATTCTACCTGACATCTTGACCTGGCACTTCTTCCGCAATAAAAACCATAAGAAAAGACGATACCTTCTCATACTCACATTGAATTTGATGATGTCATATATCAAATAGCGAGGCACGGGGTGACCGTTCACCTTGTCGATGATCATCTCCTGCAAGGAGTAAGACAAAGATTCGGTCAAGGGGGATGGACAAACGACAAAGGAAAGGGGAGAAGATGCAGAAAGTGGATAGAAAGTAAATGTTCTGAATTACGTGAGGTCTTAACATTACAGCATAATAAAAGAGGTTCCTGTTTGAAACCTGCTATGTAGAAAGTGTGGGAACTCTCTAGAGGATGTATGTTGAGAGAGGAAGATGCCTGTGGCGGTGCAAAAAGATAGCAAGCCAGGTGTGTGGTGTGTAAGTACGTGCACAAGGGTGTGTCTGTGTGGTCAAGGAGGACATGAAGCAGAAATAGCACTGCACATTTATTATGCAAGGCTGTCAGGTCGAGGTCAGGTGCAGTCATGACGGTTGACACTCATAAGAAACACGTGATTAGTTTTAAAAGATGTGCACAACAGGAACAGTGAAGATGACGTGGAAGTGGAACGTTTTACACTTTAGCTGATAAATATTTGAGACTGACTCACTACGTATAGAGAACTATATTTATCCCCTCGCCCCTCATAAAATATACAGGCACCTAACAGTGCTCTAGTGATGTACCTGACAGATAAACGAGTAACAGGTAAGACATCACTCAAGGACACAGCTATTACGCAAAATGAGTATTTTGGAGGCCGAAAGGCTCATATCAACAATACCAACAGTATGAAGTATGAAGCTTCTGTTACCGAGATCAGAAACTAACCTTTACTAGCTTCTTTTTTTCGTTGTTTTGGGGCGGGGGATTCTATAGCTATTCTTAGGGATGGGTACCGGTGTCCGGTGCCATAAACGGTAGTAACCAGACCGAAAAGCAGCGCACATTTCGGTGCTTTATTTCGGTGCTTTTTTTCCCTGAGCTGTGATACACTTCTAGCCAATCATTTTACGTTTCCGAGAATAGTAGGCGGGCCCAGGTACGTACGTTCTTTTAGAGCAAACTCAGCAGCAACAAGTGCTTTAAGCTGATACTGTGATACTGTCAAAGGAGGTAACACCTCAAATCCGATGAAACACCTGGCGATGCATAGCGTTTTTTTTAAAAGCCCAGAAATGCGCCGTATTTGATAGCTTGCTGCGAGACCTCACACCGAGCGCATCCACTGCGGGTGGGTTGCCTGTTATGCAACATCCCCCAAAAACACGAAGAGGAGAGTCCTGGCCCCTAGCCCTGCCAGTGTATCAGAAATGATGAGGATGATGATGCAGCAGCAGCCGTTCTTCTCTGCGTGAGTAGCTAAATGTTGTTCGAGTGTAATTTACGTTGAGTAGGCTAACCACGTTATTACATTAATGCATGTAAGGTGAACTAGCAAACATCATCATAGCTACATGCGGCTGTCTTCTTGTTTGATGGCAGATACTCCCTTCACCCTGGCCAAAAAGGCTAAAATGACCAAAGAAAAAGTGGAAAAAAGTTAAACATGAGAGGTTTTTGGACAAAGTTTGTGTTTTTTCCATTGTTTAAGCACTGCTTCCAGCCAAGAATCATACCATATATGCCCCATAGCTGCAGAAAAGGCTAACATTGTTATCTTTTTACAAAAAACAGCTGAGCATGAGAGGTTTTTGGACCAATTTTGTGTTCTCTATTCTTTAAGCACCGGTTTGAGCACCGGCACCGTTTCAAAAGTACCGATTTGGCACCGGTATCGGATAAAACCTAAACGATACCCATCCCTAGCTATTCTGAAACCAATCAACTACTCCAATGACTGTAGGAGGAAAATTTTCTTATTTTTTCTTCTTCTACTGGTTCAAACATGACTGGTCAGTAGAGCCTGGACATCTACCATCCTTTGGTAACTTGATGGATATTCACTTCCAACCCTGCTGGCAGTAAAAGCGGTCTATGTGATGAGCTGAGCGAATTGCCCATTACTGGTATTTTACAAACGTGAGTGTTATTCTTGTCGCTTTATTGGCAAAAAGTGAGTATGTCAAAACATTTCTTTTAACATTTATTTGACTTAAAAGAACCCAAAGGCAACAATTTCTTTACATTTCAACATTTAACAGCAGCCTTCAGTGCAATGGAAAATTGTTATAGACCTGTCATCTACCAGCCACTTTCCCAAGATGAGAAACTTCTGCTTGAGTACCTGCATCCTAATGACTACTTGAAGTGTGTTACAATAAAAACTCCCCCTGCTGGCTGACGTAATTTTACTTCACATCTCACAGGGCAAAGGACCAGACAACACAACTAAATTTCCACAGCTAGATTGGTGGAGAGGAGAAAAGGTGTGAATGCAAGGCATGCACAGCTCTGAAGGAGGATTTGGAGAGGAGAAATGATGTAATTCCAGGAGGCTGCTGCCATCATTATGGATCTGGTGCACTGAACCATGGCGCAGACAGACAGCAGCGGATGAATACATTAATGTGACCAAAGGAAACTGCCAGGAATTCAATCTACACTGTGCATTCATCCAAAATTGGAACCCAAGTTGATGTAAAGCTCATTAAAACTGTAACACAAAACAGCATGTAAAGACAAAGACCAGAGGCTCTGGGCTAAAGATGAAGAATATCAGACAACACGGCTGGGTTCTAAAGGGATCCTCATAAACTAAAAAATACAGCCTCTATCAGCTAAGAGCCAGAAGCATCAACAGATTAATAAACACGAGTCAAAACAAACCTTGCAGCAATCTAAACACACGGCCACACAGCTTCTTCAAAGGAACACTTAACACGCTGCAATTAGACATCCTGCCTGAGTGAGGAACTTAAATTCACCACATCAATCAGAAACTGTTAAGCTAAGAGGAAGCGCAAACCTGGTGTTTGCATAAAATCTCAAAACTTTGACGAAGCAAAGCCAGGAGCAACACGTAAAGAATGAAAGGCAACTTATTTGTAATCTTCAGTATTTGAAAGACAAAAACAAAGTCTGGCTGGCTTTATAATCACTGATGACATGAACGTGCAAGCAGTTTCCTATGTTTTCATGATGACTCATACATGTGCACCTGCTGCAGTGGTGCAGCTTGGACCTGCGTGACACACGCTGCACAGACACGCCAGTGGAAGTCAGAGCCTGGCATTACAGTGGAAGGATAAGTCACCGACCCCTGCTGAGCACACAGCAGAGCGCAACAACAAAAACACAACGCAGAACAAAGACTGAAAACTGAAACATTTCATTAGTGCTTTCCCCAGGATGTGTGCAATTGGAGTCTGCTGTTTCAAACTGAAACGTGCTCACCTTTCGCACCAGGTTTGACAGCTGGTGTCAATTAGCCTTTTCTAATTTCGTAAAAAGACTACGCAGCAGGAGCAGGATGACAGCAAATTTGGAATTGGAGATGACGCTGGACAAGAAGCATAACTTACCCCATCCAACAGAGTATTTGATAGGTGGACACGTGGCTCTTTCCGGAAAGGAAACTCTAGATTTGATATGTGGAAGACGGCGTTGTCTCTGTCGATCATGTACACCTCATTTTTTCCATTGATGAGCATCATGTACCTGTGGAAAAACAGGATGCATCATTAGCTAGTTGTAAGTACAAGTTAACAAGTTTTATTTGTGTTAATCGCTGTGATAGCAATGATTATAAGAAGAACCACTGAAACCCCAAACTCAAGTAGTTAAAAGAATATATTGGAAACTGTAACGCTGTCATAAATTCAATAAAATCCTGGCAATAAATCCTACATTTTTTTATATGCTATGAATCAAAAACACTGTTGGGGACTACTTGGTTGGGATCTTCATAAATGAAGCTAATCCTCATCAGAACTACAAGTGGGAGCTTTGATTAGATTAGATTTCATTAGCAGTGATTAAACAGCCTCCCAGCCGTCACAAATGTCTAAATTAAATATTACAAAATCCTGGCTGGTGCACAAATTATGCGATATCAGTTGTTTTCTAACTATGGTATGTTTTCTGTATGTGTTGAAAAAGCCCAACTAGGGATGGTCATCACAAACTAGCTTAAGTTTAGTACTGTGTAGCTTTTATCTTTTAACATATCCATTCATCCATAAATCCGTACATCTCCAACATACCCCCCCCCCCAAAAAAAAACGTTATATTTATACGTGTCTCCCATCAATTTTAACCCAAGCAGTTGAATGATTTTTTTTTTTTTTTAAGAATAATGATTTCCTTGTTTCCATTATACAAAAGGGGGGATTTAAATTGCAACAAAGACAACAGCTTCAACCCCAAAAAAGCAAAGCACTGGCCTCACCTATTGGCTGAATCTTTACTACTAAAATGGTAAAGAGTGTGTGTGTGTGTGTGTGTGTGTGTGTG
>NW_005187442.1:3140313-3142591 GCF_000239375.1 Pundamilia nyererei | reverse complement strand
GTGTGTGTGTGTGTGTGTGTGTGTGTGTGTGTGTGTGTGTGTGTGTGTGTGTGTGTGTGTGTGTGTGTGTGTTCGACCCTGTCGATCAAGAGCTCCTTCACAACACATTCACTGAACAGGAACAGAATAGATTAGAAAAACAGCATCTCAGCATAACTGTTTCAAAATGTACATGTTTTCCATTTCACTCAAAGTATGTTTAATTGTTTCTTTGGGGTAAACTATTATAGCCTTTGTGCCACTTTATTAAAATGTTTTGTATTGCTTGTTTTCATGTAATTTCTCCAGACAAGCAAAGAGGCCTATAATTTTCTTTCATTAGCTTATTTGGATGATTAAGTATGGTAATAATAATAATAATACTTTAAAGCTTAATTGTTGTAGGCAAAGAGAAACAACACAGAGAGTCTGTGTATGCCTCCAATGTGCAAATGAGCTGTGTTCAATTGAAAAAGCAAAACAAAAACAAACAAAGAAAAAAACCATAGGTAAAGGTGCAAGAGCTTTTAATCGTGTCTGAAAAAGGAAAGATCACCAAACTGATGCTTAATTACCAAAGCACCCATTTTTCCTTTTATCTAGCTGCAGTTAACGAGAACTGCAAACTAAAAGCTGTGATCAGTGTGGCTGAAACTGAACAGACACATAAAAGCTTGCTTATTTTACTTCTAAAAAGAATAAAAGGTGGCTGATACTACAACTTGTTTTCTTTTTACAAAAAGCATCTTAATAAAATTTTTACTCGATGGTAAACCAATTATTTTTCTTATTACAGAAGTCCCTTAGCATCTTCCACTAGCACAAAAACACTTTGTTAGCACAGAGTAATAACCTATCTTCAAACTGCATACATCACCAGTGGCCCATGCTCAGCTAATCCACAGCACGCCTTTGCAGGTGAGATAAAGAGGCACAAAACAACATTTCTACAGTCTGTTTTCCTCAAGCTAAACTTTTGCAGCAATAAAGCAACGTAACATACCTTGTGTGATTTCATGCTGTTGTCTCTACAGTATATATTTATTACTGTTACCATTTTAAAGGTTTTTTGTTTTGTTTTGTTCAAAGAAAACCAACATGGTCAGTCTGGGGTCACACATTGTTTGTGTTATTGGATTAAATGGTATTACACTGCAAGGGATTCGCTGGTATTTTGTCCATCATAATCTTTATTTTTTCTGCTTTGGGATTCTTCAAAAGTAATATTAAGTAAAAGCAAAACAGAAAGTGAAAAGACAATCCACTGCTGGAAAATTACTTTTCCACCCTTGAGTAGGCCAATCTGGGAGATTCAAAACTTGAGAGCAGCGACTGTTGGACTGTTAAAAGCTGTTAAAACAGGCCAGCTTTCAAACATGGGTCATGATATGAGCATGTGGCTGGTATTAGTTTGACTCATAAGGTGTGCCGCACTGCCAGCGCATGAAGGATAAGACCCCTTTTAGATTTTTATCACCCTTATTTCTCCATCTGCACCACTACAAGGATGGGGTGGGGGTATCTTTGAATAACCAAAGTAAACACTACAGGTGAACTGAGATGTTCTTCTCTCAGGCATTTTCTTTAGAGGCGTGGGGCTTACAAATTAACTGGATATGGGTTCCCACCACATGCATGTTCATCTATTATTTTGTAGACACCCCATCTGGAAAATAAGTCATCCAAATTATTTGGAACCCAGTTATAATTTAAGGATCCATCCTTCTGCTGGTGCTGTCTAATTTAGAAAAACTGACCTAATGTATTTCATTTAATGAGATGTTTTCTTCTTATTGGGGCTAAATTGAACTGTGCTAGATGAATTTTGTGCATCAGGCCAGGTTGCTTTATCATCTTTTCATTAAGATACATAAAACTGAGGCCGAACAATATTCGAAAATACTGAGCCTTGAGCCGTTCCTCATTTCTTTTCATTTTAAAAGGAAAATGAGAAACAGGTGCAAGGATCTATCAAAATGTGCAGCAAATAAGGCAAAAACTTTTTTTCGAACAATTCTAACAAGCTTGAAAGTCAATATGAAAGTATGACTATCTTATATAAGTATATAAGCTTTCTTATATACTTTTTTTAAGCAGTGTTCAGGAATAGTTCTTCATGCATTTAACACTCTTCTTTAGATGATGGCTGTTTGTTCTCTGTCAAAAAGATTTTAACAATGTTGAGGTCTGGGCTCTGAGGAGGCCAATCCATGACTCGACTTAACTCAGTTTTTAGGGTTTTCTATTAGATAGTAGCACCTTTACCAGGACACACTACACCCACTGTCAGAATATGCCA
>NW_005187442.1:3117624-3139446 GCF_000239375.1 Pundamilia nyererei | reverse complement strand
ATTACCTTTGATATTTTTCAATTATTTGAATACAAAATGCTAACAAATGATGTGTTTTGGGGTGCTAGTTTTAAAGATATTATACATATTACAATATTATATAGATATAAAATACATACATTTCAGTACCAAATAATACCTGAAGAATACCCAGAGAGGCACAGTTGTGTTTGCTGCTTTATCAATAAACACAATGAGCTGGCAAATAATTAAAAGCAGTTTCGAAACAGGGACATTAAACAGACTTAAATCCTTGATCTTCCCTTCTGTTGGTTCCCCAAAAATGAGCTAAAAAAAAGATGGGCCACACCCAAAAACACAGACACCATTGTTGCCTTTGTGTTTCCTCCAGAACAGTCTCCAAGTATAACAGCAGGTGTGAGCATTCAGCATTGTTTTTACCCAACTGCTTTGATTAGATTTTCCATGTCAAATAGATCTTTTTTAGGCTCTCTTTGTTGTCTTTTTTTTTTTACTTAAAGAACAATATGTACAGAATGACAAAACCCAGAAACTCAACCATAGTTGACAAGTCCCATTAATGTCACTCAACTTATTTTTGTTGTTTAACTTAACATCCATCCATATGCGTGACATTATTCTGTTTAATGGTTGATTAGTTAAGAGTCAAGTAGGCTTGTCTTTGTTAATTCCACTGAGAGAGAGAATCTGGTGGCTTCATTACACACCTCTTATGAACTCAATTACACTCTGCAGTCTGCTGGCTGCTCTTTAAAACAAAATACCAAGTGCTGAATAAAGCAGAACTAATATGTCGTAATGAGCAACTAAAGCCCTGCTGTATTTGGAAAGGTTAAGTATCCTAATCAATGCGAGTAAAATCTGCAGCAAATTATATTGTATTTCAAACCAGAAGAAAATTGGTAGACTTTCATGTGATACCAACTTGCAGCTAGTACACACACTGAAGGGATGTACGCATTGTCGGAAAGCCAATTTGGATGACAGAGATGAATTTGAGATTAATGACTTCCCAAAGGACAAAGACACAAATTTCTCATACCTGCTGTGACTCTCCACGATTATAAACAACAGGATTAGACCTAATAAATATGCCACCAACACCAGCTGGTTCAAATAGGGAAACTTGTCAAGATGCCAAGAGTGAGGGTGTGTGGAAGTTTACACCAGCAACAGTGATGCGCGTTACACAAGTAATGTGCCAATGCCATTTACCCTGCTGACTCTCAAAGGAGATGTCTGGCCCAGGACCTCCAACACGGACCGCACCAAAGTATATCTGGTGAAATATAATGATATATAAGCGTCTTTATGTATGGTCTTGTTTTATTTTGGTCATCAGCCAATGTACTAGTTAATAATTCCCTAGCTAGCCTTATCCCCTCTCATCCCTAATGCCTTAATCTTCATTGCAGACATGGATACACACACAGACATCTGGGGAGCTGCTAGCCAAATAGTCATTCTGGTCATATTTATTTAAAATCTGCTTAAAGTCCAGAAGCTGGGGCACATCTGTAATAGATGTATTATAATGCAAGATGACTGCCCCTCCTTGAACCTGGTTCTATTGGAGTTTTATTCCTGTTAAAAGGGGGTTCGTCCTTCCCACTGTCGCGAAATACTTGCTCACAGGGGGTGTTGTCTGATTGTTGGGGTTTTCTCTGTATTACTGTAGGGTCTTTAGCTTACAATTTAAAGTGCCTTGAGGTGACTGTTGCTGTGATTTGGTGCCAGATAAGTAAAATTGGATTCAATCAATTTAATTGTCAGATGAAACCCTGAAGTATGTCTTAAAAGCAGGTTGACAGGAAACACGTGGAGACCATAGGTATCATTCAGCTGCCTCTCCACTCTTGGAGTCAGATGGACTTCACAGTCACCATATTGGGCCACAGTATGGTGAAGCAGTGGATGATCTGATATCCTCGTGTCAGTGTTGTTCCCACATCATCACAATAAATGTTGTTCCAGGTTCAACATTGTAAGTGACCTATCACATTGTTGTGACATTCCCCTTTTGTGCCTTTGAAAAATACCGTTTTTAAAAAATCGACTTCACTTGCGAGAAGTGAAACTGCTTCTGTCCGCCGATCTAGGAACTTGAATTCTTTGCATTTCAGGATACTTTCCTTTAACAGTAAGCATTATACATATTGTCCTTACAGAGGTGGTTTCTCTTCTCGCAAGTGAAGTCGATTTTTTCAAGGCGTTTGGTTTTTGTTTTGTTTTTTTGAGGTCGCGGATGACGTCAGCAGAAGGTGGTTGGTCACTTGCAATGTTGAACCTGGAACAACATTATTTATGATGACGAGGGAACAACACTAACACGAGGATATCAGATCGTCCGTGAAGCAGTAGTCCTCATGCTCTAGAGTTCTGATGTAAATAGTAGTGCCACTCTAAGCACTCAAAGTACTTAGACAGTGTAAGTACCTGAGTTGAAGGCAAGTGGATTTTTTTTTTTAGTAGGTTCTTGAAGACATTTTATCTCTCATATAAGAGGCGTCCATATCCACTTTCAAGACCCTAAAAAGAAGTGCAGTTGCCTTCAACTAAAGTGCTTAAGACTACCATGACCTGCATAACTGACAACCTGCCCAGACACACTAACCAGAACTACCTGCAGCTGAAGCTCTGGTTCACGTGACTCTGCGCAAAGTTTTCTAAGAGCGTTGAGCAGAATGTCGACTACCATTGTTTACTCCCATCCAAGAAGGTGGAGCTGACTTCTGACTGCAGGAGTCCCTGAGGGGGCATTATGATTATTTGTCACAATATGAGCCCACTCATATTTCCAGAAGACCACTTTTTACATGACAAGATAATCTTTCAACAAAGCGTGGGTTCCCTATTGCGCAGACACCTGCGTCTCATTAAATACATTAAATTATTATCCATGACATGATAGAAACAAGTAAAAAATAATCCTTTTCAAATATTGTAGAGAGCCAGGATTTTATTAAAATAAATCAAATGGTTTATAATGCACAGACAGGACACTTTTACATGACAATATAAGTTATAATACAGGGTGGGCCATTTATATGGATACACTGTAATAAAATGGGAATGGCTGGTGATATTAAAGTCCTGTTTGTGGCACATTAGTATATGTGACCATTGTTTTTCTTGTGACATTACCAATAAGTTTGATGTGTCACATGGCCCTCTTGCTATGGAAAAAAACAAAAGTTGTATCCAAGATGGCCGACTTCTAAATGGCCACCATGGTCACCACCCATCTTGAGGAGTTTGCCCCCTCACATATACTAATGTGCCACAAACAGGACTTTAATATCACCAACCATTCCCATTTTATTACGGTGTATCCATATAAATGGCCCACCCTGTACAACTTATGGAATACGCTGGTCAAGAAAAGTGGCCGTCATAAGATGGTGTTATGTGTAGAGTATGACCACACACACACACACACACACACACACACACACACACACACACACACACACACACACACACACCTACCTCCCTGACAGGAGAAAGCATAAAAACACACTAATCCTGAGATATAAAGCAGGTGGAGACACGTCCTGTGGATACTGCAGGGGGATGGAAAAAAGAAAAGAAATGTTGGTGGAGAAGGGGGGGAAAAAAATGGTGAGTGGGCCAGCACTTACATTTTTTGGGTGGGAGAGGATTGACTCCATCCTCAGTGGAGCTGAGGATGGAGCAGGGTAAGAAAGGGAACAGGAAATGCCTGTGTTGCCTAGTTTAGGCAAAATGATAACTCCTGCAGATAGAAAGATATACTTGTGTGCAGGGCTAATATCTTTTATCTCAGAAAAGGAACAATGGCTAAAAAGATCAAACAGAAATGCTGAGTGTCACAACAGAGAAGATCTGTCAACCAGTGGGGACACAACAGGTCTGCACAGAGCAGAAGAAGTTCCCCCGCTGTCTAATTAGCCAACTAGCCACGGCTGTCAAGTACGTTCAGAGGAAAGTAGAGACCATTAGTTCTGCGTAACTCCCAGTGGTCCTCCTCCTCATCACAGTCACACCTTCATACCAATACCATTCCTCCCCTCCTTCCTTCTATTAAATTATGTTGGCAGCAGATACTTTATTCTGTTTTTATGGACAACAGGAAATTGTGAAATATAATATGCTCATTTATTCAGACAAGTGGATGCTTCTGCCCACCTCCTCCTCGGCTCTCTGGGTGCTTCGCATGTTATGCGCATTCCCGAGCCACATCCCCCAAACTCTTTGGCCCTAATGAGGCACAGACGGTCATTGTATCGGCTCTGCAAGTCTACAAGGCATGACTGACAGCAGCTGATTTCCAGAGGAGGGTTTAGATCAGATCCAACAGCTTTGCACATCATTAGTGATGCGTCAAGGGGCTGGTCAAGGGACGGTGCTTTCTTTTTCCCCCCATAGGGAGGGCGGGGTGATTTCTCATTTTAGACGGAAGCGCAAAAAAAGAAAAAGTGGGCAAAACAAATGGATGTACATATTGTATTTGTTTGCTTGATGCAGTACTCATGTGACTCGAAATACTATTTAAATACTTACAAATTTAAGCTTTTATAAAGAGGCTTACATATGCAGCCAAAGGCAACTAATCCTTTATTGTTGCCCACTACTTGGGCAGGGATTAAGGAACCCAGTACTATGGGTTCAAAAACTACACACACTATAATTGTACAGACAATGTTAACTGTGCTCAATTTTTACAGTTTTTTTTGACTGGTTAAACATTTTTTGGGGATGCATTTAATTGACTAGGAGACTAGTCAATTAAATGTGAGGAGCAGCCCTAATTTAAAGCTTACTGAACACCAGTAAGAATAAATTCCTGTAATGTAACCAACAATTTCCCTGTTGAAACAAAATTTCAATAACTTACAAGACAGAATTTTGGTGCAGTCTATTATCATCATTAGCATCACAGACACTAGGCTAGTACACGCCCTTGCTACAGTGTTGTTTGGCCTGTTTTTGCTGTTGGTTATGAAATGAAGAGTGTAGAAACGAAAGAGTAAAATCAGCTAATTGACCGGTAGTTGTAGAACACATGATGGCCTTATTATATATCATGTAAAAGTCAGCTTCTGTTAATATAAATGAGATGTTTCTGTGAAATTAAAACGATACAATGCAGCTTGCTGTGCTGTCCACAAAAGGCAAAAAAAACACAACAAACAAAGACCCCACCCCCAATTTTAGCCATTTGTGAGGTGGTTGCCTGGAAATCTGATGGCACTTTAATACCTAATACATTACTGAAGTTTTGTGGATATCAATCTGATTTAAATACTCTGATATAGATAATAATCTTCACATTTGAATCCCATTTGGCAGCTGAACTCTTGACTGTGTGGGCCCCACAGGAGGCACACAGATACACACACTTAAAGATTTTGTGTGTTATAGTAAGAAATAAGAAATTAACTAAATAACCAACAGAAACTATAAAACACAAACACACATATGTGTTTGTAATTATTTATTAAGCATACTGAATTAATGAATAAATGTTTTATCTTTGTGTTATTTTATTTTGTTATATAAAACACTGGCAGTCTTACGGAGAAAACCAAAGAGCCAAAAAAAATGGGAAAGATGGCACTGAAGTCTTTTTCACTGACATTATTTCATCTGGGATGTAAAAGAAAAACACTGGATTGTGTCCTCTCTTTAAATAAATCACTGGAGTGGTAATCAGGGATGAAACAGGACTTTAAAGAGACAGTTAAAAAAGTCCAAAACTTTCTCAAGTCCAGTTTCTTTGAGTCCAAATTGAGCAACATTGTTTGTTTAAATGCCTAAGAACATAATTGGCTCTCTCCCTTCTCTTTGCCCTTCATCTCTGGGGCACAAACCAATCTAGCCCTGACAGAAGGCTGTATAAGAAGAGGTGAAAAAACCCCAACTCAGTTTATGTCTCCCCTCTTGGCAAATCCACTAATTTTGCTGTCTTTCCAAAGCCCATTAGAAGCCACCTCCCTTGGCAGATTGCAGGCAAGTGACAACTTTGTTTTTTGTCTTGTTTTTTTCCCCCTCACTGTATGACTGGTTGCATCGAGAAAAGCTATATAATATTTTTAGGTGAGTGGGGAAGCGTCAGTACTTTGTCACTGTCACGCATGTTATCATGGTACTGAGTGAGGTAGTTTAACTGTCACAGATGTTGATGCGTTGCCCTGTAGTCATGAGAAGAGACTGCCAGAATCACCGATTTGATCCTGACAGCAACTCTGTTAGACCATTACAGGCTGCTGAAAATTAACAGTCTTCCTCACTTAACCTTTTCCTGTAAAAAAAAAAAAAAAATTATACTTGCATGTGATATTTTAAAAAGAGAAATTACTCATTTAAAAGTAAAAATTGCTTTCATTAGAATTGGAAACTTTTTTTTATCCTCACCAGGGTAACAAAGGGATTAAGAATATGTAAAACTAAAGTGAGGACCCCTTAGCAATATGCAAAGAGAAAAATCTTTCACGGCCACCTTGGAGAGACAAATTTCCTATTAAAAGTCCATTTCAGGCCTTAAAAATGCCACTGGAAAGAAAGTGGGACATTTAATAAGAAATGCTCTGCACATTTCATGTAATGCATCAAGAGAATGACAATTTAAGATCACGCCCTACCACTGCCATCTTAATGAAAACCCACCAACTCGACAATCTTCCATCATGTTAGACTGCAAGTCCTGCTGTTGCCTATGTATACTTTTTTTTTATCCTTTGAGAAATTTTAGAATTAGACCCCAGCAGCACATCGAACAAATGACCACAAATCTATTTGTGTTAGTTTTGAGAAGGGCAAACCTTCGCCCCTGGCAGAAACATCTGGAATTCAACATGTAGGGCAGACCTTCCCAAAGTGTGGGGCCCGGCCCCTAGGGGGGGCGCAAAGCCATTGAAAAGGGAAAAAAAAAAGCAAAAACAATGCTTGGACACTGCTAGCATAATGGACCAGTGTTTGATGGGGCTCCCACACACACGCAAAGCATGAGATGAAGCATAGCTGAATATGTTTCCAAACTAGGGCTTTTCGATATAACGATATATATCGGATGAAGATATAAAAACATCTATCGTTTCATTTTACGCTATGGTTTGTTTCGTGGTGTCGCAAAATAAACTGTTTACGGCAATATTTTTTCATCGTTTTGATGGTCACTGTAGTGGCTATATTAATTTCTTAAAGTTCTCTCTTTCTCTTATATTTAATATAACCACACTACGGACGGACAAGTACCTGTTTGTATGCGTTGTCGTTAACAACAATGACGGTAAAACCAACGCGTGTCCGCTTGTTTATTTTCCACTTAAACCTTTCCTAAAGCTCAAGATCCTGTTGAGACTTTTCAAAATAAACTGAATCACGTGAAAGAGCAGATTATTTACAGATGAGAATTTAAAAAAAAGAGCCGCCAGGTGCTAAGAAATAAACCTTAGACTCAAACGTTAGAAGAGGCTTTTCCCCGCAGCACGCTGTGTAATAAATACTCACAAAAAATAAAAAAAATAAAAACGGCAGCTGTTACAACTTGTGTCTAAAAATGTATAGTTTCGTGCATCGGTTAAAACACTGGACTCCAGGTACACGGCGCCCAGCTGGAAACACTTCAGGCAAGTTGAGCTGCCCGAGATTCACAGAATTTACAGAAAATGTTACATTTTTGTGATTTATATCATTATCGGGATGATAGAGGTCTTATATCGGGATATGAGATTTTGGTCATATCGCACAGCCCTATTCCAAACCAACTTCATTCTAAGCCAAAGACTAGAAAATACGGTGAAGCATATCTTCCCTCTGGCGTCACCTGCACAAGTGCCGAGGTAGGTCTCCCCTGCAGAATTGCTTTTTCCTTCGTCGGGAGCAGCGCTGGGCTCTCCAAATCACGGACAAACAGTATCACACATTCTTGATTTTTAGTTCACAAACACTTCTTGTAATGGCTAACTCATGACATTTTGGAGATGTTAGCTCTTTATACAGTAAAGTTACAGCGGGATACAAATAATATCAGGCTGATCCTGCCACAATTTGTTCCCCCAGTTCAAATCCCGGACAAACAGTATCCCACAGCTGTTTATGTTTTTAAACCAATTTCCACAGAGAGGCATTTTTTGAAAAATGTATTGATAGCAATTTTGAATATTATTACACAGGAAAAAAACAACTACCGGTACACGTAAAATAATTACACCGTGACGCCTCTGCCTTTCTAAATAGAGGGACAGTAAGAGTGTGTGTGTGTGTGTGTGTGTGTGTGTGTGTGAGAAACCTGAAGATAGAGACAAAATACTGTCACTGTTGATCTGAATATCCGCCATTCTGCAATTCATCTCATGTAAACAATAACGTGGCGCACAGTGTGACGTGAAAAAAGGCACATACCTCTGACGTTGCGTGACGGACTCTGTATTCCTCGTCCACACGTAAACGGAAAAAAGGAGTTTTAAAAAATCTCAGTTTCCGGTGATTCGAAACGCCGTTTACGTGTGGACGAAAGGTCCAAACGCATAGAAACAGCTGCGTTTTCAAAATACACGTTTTGGTGTGGACTTAGCGTAAAGGAGTTGGTAGTTTATTTTCTTACTACCTGTAATTTATTGCAGATTACTTGAGGTGTTTGAGGTGTGAAATAAACCGCATTAGAGCAAAATATGGGTGTGTGTGGTTAAAGGATGTGTTTGTTTGTGCATGCGTGCGTGCGTGCGGGTGGGTGGGGGGTGCGAACATTTTTCTTGTCAAACAAAGGGGGGCCTAGCAAAAAAAGTTTGGGAACCACTGATGTAGGGGGTGCTGAGGACCAAAATGACCAAAGGGTTTTCATACTAGTGATGTCACAGTATCAGAAATTTAGTAGTTAGTACCAATACCAGTAGAAATACATGCGTTTTTGACACCTAGTTCATTACTTACAATTATCATCCAACATAATGCAAAATTGCATATTTAATTGTTGCAAATGAATGTGTCAACAGCAAAGCAGTTCCATAATTTACTTTGCCTTTCGTACTAACAAGTCAAAGCAAAGCTACCAGTGTGTTGCATGGAAGTCAGAATTTCCAGGTTTCCGAGTCGGACTTCAATAGTTATCAGAATCAGAATCAGAATACTTTATTAATCCCGAAGGAAATTAGTTATATCACCTCAAATCAGTGAAACAAATCTAGCTTTTCCAATTTTGCTACTGGAACGTGTTTAAATCGGGAGTGATGTCATTCCGAGCTCCAACATTTGACTTTTCCCCATTTCAGTTCAATCTTATCCTTATAACACCGAAACAAAAAAAACAGTTTAGGCACTATTTTGTAAGGTGAACAACAGGAGTGGGTAAAAAGCGAAACAAAAAAAATATACAGTATTGTATCACTATACTTTGTGTGACAGTATTATATCAATACAAGGACACCACACATTAATATTTTGTTAAATACAATTATCTGCCACCACCACTCTGGGGTGAAGCCTTCTGAGGTAAATGGACCAAAGCATAGTGCAGCAGGTGCACTAGCTGTCATCTTCCATTTGTATTTTTTTCCTGTGCTTGTGGACCTCCTTCTGCATCTTATCCTTTTTTAGCATGTAACGGCAGACTAGATCCTTTTGTATGCTCCCTTCAGTTCCTGAAGAATTGCCATCTGGGTGCAGATGCTGCCCACAACAACTACAGTACCAATAAATAAATAAAAAAAGCTTATACAGTTGCATTTGAAAATTTTGGGAATTGAATGTTAATGTAAGGATCACCGTGGGACACATCCCCATTTCATACTGATGATCACCAAGGCAGGTACCACTGATCTTACAGCACATCATGGCAATTATATGACAAACAGATTAATGCTGTGTTACACTTGAAGTGGACAGCCAAAAATTTGAGATGCCAGTTGGAATTTTCAGCTGGAGTGCTCCCACATGAGTCAGATTTGCCACTCGATTGTTGGACAAGTCACAACAATCCCAGCTTTGCAATGCAAGCGTGGGATTGTTGGAATTGTAGAACTTGTAATCTGTACTCCCACTGTTGTGTATCTGTGACCACTACAACAATGATCCTCTACTCTAAATGGAACAACTGAATGACTACACCTTACTGGAGGCAAAGCTAGGTTTTCTGACTACTGCTACTGGAACAATATTGACTAAAGCATGGTAAAGAAATACAACAGACTCCAAGAACCAGCAAAGGAAGAATAAAACATTTTCATCACTGTCATGTCTACATTAAAACTTTGCAACTTCCTTCAACTGTTCATTAGATTATTCACATATTCAACTCTTCGTCAACAAGAAGCAAAACATTTAGCTCACTGCACTTGTGCAGAGAGAGGGGAAAGAAGCCAATAAACATTTACTTGTTTTTTGCCACATTTATTTTGAAGCCAGACTTGTCCCACCAATTAAATTCATCAAGGACTAAGCCATGGCCCTGCTCTGCACCCTCTTGAAGACTCACAATCACAGTCCACTAATATTGTCCAGTCCAACCTACAGTCCAGATTCAATGAAGATCTACACTGTTGGAATTTAATAACACTGATTTAATAAAAAGAAGAAAAAAAAAATCTATTTCTCACCAAACCGCCTCTCATCATCACTTCTTTTGTGTAAATTCAATTTCACACACAAAAGATAAACTTGTATGACACACATGGCTATTTACTGGATAAATTAAAAAGCACGGGCACTAATAAGGAAACATGATTTTCGATTGCTTTCATCCGTCCCTTGGCTTTGGAGAATAAAGTAACATCAGAAGAGGCTGTTCCTCGCAAAGAGAACAAAAGCCTCTCTTTTCCAAGCGCAACTTTATTACTTGTATGTAGACCAAAGCGAAGACTGCGTTGTGAATATCCACAATGCTGCATGATCCTTTTACAAAAAACCCCATTGCTTTTGTCAGACGTACTGCATGCACCGTGTGTCAAAAAGACAACAATGATAAATAAAGAGAACTGCTGAAAAAGCACGAGAACCGCAAACAGCAGGCTGACGCTATGCTGACAACAAAGACCATCAAAGTCTACCATATCAAACCTTTTGCCGTGTAAATATGCTGTGGTTTGCATTCTGATGTTGTTCGCACACATGCGCATGCAAAACACGCACACACAAAGCAGGATGTGAATAAGAAATATGTATGTCTGTAGCCGAGTGTCAACAAGTTTCAAGAACTTGCAGGTATTCTAAAAGAAGCCAGAAAACATTTTTATTTATATATTAACATAAGATGGGGCACATTGTTTACCACAACTGAAGAAATAGACATTAATTCATATGGCTGAAAAGTGACAACATTTTTATATCATACTTCTACACAAAACATCTCCAAGCTTCCTCTTTTACATGATGCCCCAATTGTTTGGAAAGCAGTCGCAGCGAAAAAACAGTAACTGAAAGGGAGCTGAATGTATTAGTCCAGGGGTGTCAAACCCAAATACACAGTGGGCCAAAATTCAAAACTGAAACAAAGTCGCGGGCTAACATTAATATTTATTGAAGAAAAGAAAAAAAATCTTCCTCCAGATATAAGAATGAATCTTTTCTTATGGACTCAAAAAAGTTTTGCTGGAAAACTGAATATGGAACAAGCAAAGCTTAATACTAAACGATATATATATTAGCTGTATAATACCAGTAGGCCATCTCTAATAGTAATTTGGTATGGCTTCGCGGGCCAAATGTAATTAGGCTGCGGGCCAGAGTTTGACACCTATGTATTAGGACAACCCAAACATGACAGTCGGACCTCCAGCACTCCAATTATATTAGGAGAGTTTAAGAAAGAGTTGACTGAGGTTAGAGGAAGTATGAAATCAAGACCAGATAAAGTGACTGTATCACACCAATTGAATTAGTCATCCCATTACAGCTAGGATTTAGAAATCACTTTCACTTCTAATCTAGCAAAGCACTGTCTGAATACAGCGTTGTATCACAGGAGGCTGTAACACAGCCCAAGCCAATATATGCTTTACCAAGACAGCAAGCTGCTGTTGCTCACCTCAACCTCAAACACACTATAGTTGAAGCTAAAGGTGTTATCTTGTATTTTTCCTTTTGTCAACAAACGCCATGAAAGACCAAAGTTATATGTGTCTGTGAATACTTTGTGACTTTCCTGTGACCTCAGTCAGAAGAATGTGTCTTGATCCTACTAGGGTAGAATATGTTCCAACAGTCTACTATCTTTTTAACTAGGTCAAAACAAGCAAGCAAGCCACCCAAAGGATCTAAAAGAAGCAGTCAGCTGGATTATCTGCAGACTCTAAATGAACAAACAGCTCAGGAAAGTCGACGCTGTTAAAAATAAATAAATAAATAAATAAATAAATCAGGTGGTGTTGGAAATAAACTAGCAGAAGAATTTACTTTGTTTACCAATCCACTGGCCTAGAAATTTGCCATACATGGGATTAGAGCCCTCCACACTCACCCTGTGTTCCACAGTACTTACATCAACCATACAAAGCCAGATTCTGCAGTAAGACCACAGCACCGTCTGTGTAAAACTATCAACTCTAGATCACTGTGGTCACTGCTGTTTTCAGTATTTCTCAGACAAGAGTGAGCCATTTAGAACCACATGCACATGCAGATTAAGACATAATCAATTATGACAGTAACACATTATTAAAAAGGGCAAGCAATAGCAAAGTTAACCCTTAGATACTGTTCGGGTCAAATCTAACCAGTTTTGACATGCGACAGCAGTAAAAATGCCCTAAATTCATTATTTTGAAGTTAGCCAGAAAAAGTAGCCACAACATGTAACAATAAAAATTATTCTGAGCCTAATGAGGTTAAACACATGGGAATGCCATACATGCAAGCATTCCTCCCACTACTAATAGTGCAAATAGAATTAAATCATTATGGCTGGTTTTCATGTTTTTCCTCCCAAAATGAGTGTTGTAAGACATAAAAATACACTTTCCATTAATCATCTATTTATTAAATGTCATACATTCTAAATTCCTGTGTCCGACAGACAGGTATGTAGCCATTGTATACTGATATGTAGTTTAACATTTGTTATTAGGGAATTCTTGGCCCAAGTCAAGACTGTACTGGACCAGACCATGAAGACAGTTCCTGAAGTATCAGGAAGTATGTCTAACAGATCCTTTATGAGTAACTATAATGCTTCAAAATGGGAAATTAAATACAAGGAAGAATGATCTCATTTTAGAGTTCATGTATAGTACAAAGATCAGACAATGTACCAATTTAATATTTGCTCCATCTTTTGGTTTGTTCATAGATTTTTGTAGCACACCTTTTATTTCACCAGTTGAAGTTTTTATCATGCACATTTCCCCAAGATGGATTTTCCCACCTTCTTTGATTATTTTAAATATTATTTCAAGCAATATGTCCTCTGGATTTAAAAATGTAAAAAGTATTTTACCATTTTTAAATTGCTGAATTTGAGGAGAAGGTAGTGCATTATATCCTCAATATATCCTGTGCTTGAGTGGTGACTCATAGCATACGGAGCCTCTATCTGCATCTGTTTTTCACAACTGAAAAAAATATCAGGTTACTTTTCAAAATCAAGTGCTGGAGGGAAATAAGGTGACAGACGAGAGCCAGAGGCAGCAGAGGAAGAGGTCAGTGTCCCTCTTCAGTCAAACGTCAGAGCAGAGCTGAACAACAATTTCAAGATGTTCTGAAAATAATGGAAGCTGATTACACACATTAGCGGGATCTTGGTCAGAGGCCAAATCTGTACTCTGCTAGTCTCTCTCTTAGGGGAAACTAAAGCACCGATATGTAAAATTCTTTAAAATGACTGCAGTCATTAAATATTCACCAGCACACTGCACATTTGCACCAGCGAGGGAAACAGGGCTTCACAGCGGACTACCAGAATACTAACACTTCTTTTTCCCTCAGCACTGGCTTTACGTAACAGAGAGATAAAACAAAAGAAAAACAACAAATTCAACCTAAAATGTGACCGGACAGAAGAAGTGCCCCATGCTCTCTCTTTTATATGGGGTAAGAGACTGGAGTCAGTCATCATCCTGTTCAGGTTATATGAAGGTAATTATGCAGGGAACATCACTGATATCAAAGAGCACTCCTGCTGATTAGCCATGTAAAATCTTTGTAATTAAAACCTAATGAGAACGAGCATCTCTGATGGACAACTCTGAAGGACATAAACTTACGGTATGCCTACTGACACAAAAGAAAACCCATTGAACTTTGAACACAATGAAGTTAGAGACACAGTCTCATACCTGTACTGACACATGAAGACAAGCAGTCATTTCTCATAAACTCACCGCGTGCCGTCGGCTTTCCAGCTGACTTTGTATGGATTCTGCTCGAGGAAACGCAAGTTTTGCCTGTCCATGGACACAGGCTGCGCACCAGGAAAACCAGACCTGCAAAAACAGCAACAACAGCCCTTACATGTGTGTCTGATCTTGAGGCTGGCTCTAAACACAGCTTAGAAGATTTTTGGTTGGCTGTTTCGGTAAGCTTACGAAATGTCACATTTATTCCATTCAGGATCTTCTATTAATGATCAGGGAGTCAAGTCTTTTCTAGCACATCCCAAAGATTTTCAGTGGGGTTAAAAATAATGTCTCATGCTCTCTGAACGAGTCCTTTGCGATTTAAATCCTGACATCATCACCTTGGACTATGCCTGTGCCATCGGGAAGGGGGAAAAAAATCCGAGCAAACTTGGTGGTTCAATATATCCAGGTAGTCAGCCGTCCTAATTTCTTTTGGGCTTAACCTTGACCTGACTAACCCCAGATCATAACACCACCATGCACAGGCTTGTATGGTAGGCACAAGACATGATGGGTGCATGTTTAAATATTTAAGCTCACTAGCAAACTGAAGCCTTTTTTGATTTAGCTTCAGTTTTTTGTTTTTTTTTTAAGCTGCGCTGCTGTTTAGTCCCAATCCTTCTTTGCAGAATGCATGCGAAAATACATTTTACTATTGGTGCTTATGATGACATGATTTCACACTCTTAAATCCTCTCCAACCACATAATGCCTTGGAGAGTTCTTAACCCCATTTTAGTATTTTCAGCAATATCCTTGTTGTTTTTGTTTTGTTTTGTTTTTTTGCTTGAAGCAAACCAATAATTAGACTCTTCTGAAAGGAGAGATCGCATGGTTGTGAAAACAATGTCTTAATACACGGTTGTTTAGAAAGCGAATCATTGCATCAGTTAGGGTTACATCACCTGTTGCCAGCCAAAACATGAATCACTGCAGGAGTCACCCAGAGGAAGCATCTTACCTTTGCCTAATTACAGTGGTGACTTTTTTTGGCCAGGCAGTGTAGTATGCATACATATGATAGGATACCAACAGGCAGCTGGCAAACCTAATAGTTCTCTCATCAGTTCAAGGAGAACAAGCTGATAATTGCAAATACATCTGAACTATTTGTCTTGAATATTCAATATATTACAGATGGGATGCAACACTGACATATAACCTCTGACAGAGTCAGTCAAATCTATTGTTTAACTCAAGACCATTGGAAGACATTTTTTACAGAGTTTTTGTGCGCACAAACACAGGTTCCCAAAAACAAATATAATCTCTGCAAAAGCAACTGGATGCATTAAAGAAACACCTCTCAGACACTTTACTTTGTGGCTTAAGTCATAACATAGTTTATGACAACCTAGTGCACTAAGAGAACAACTAACTTTGGCGCTACACACTGAAAAACTTCCTAAACTATAAATATGTGAGGATTTTAGTATATTAGCAAACAAAGACATAACAAAAATAATTTTAACAGCAGGCCATGGAAATCGCAGCATGGGCTGTTTTCTTGCACTGTGACAAGTCACTGCAGTCGAGCTGATGCTCTGCAATTTCATTAAAAAAGCTGCAGCGGCATATTTCTCCAGAATAGCAACATCTATTCCTGACTTTGCCGCCTGTCAGAGAGTGTAAAGATTTTTTTCTCTGGAAAAAAAAGGTGATTTAAGACAAATGAGTCACTCATAGCACAGTACAGTACACCTACACATGTGTAAACAGACACACACACTTTCCCAGAGGAAAATAAGAAAGGTAAAAGGAAGGTTCTTACTTGTCCCACTCGGCCATCTCCTGGCACATTCTTTGGATCTCGCCTAACTTGGGTTGTATGGTGACCTGTGTGACGCCTTTCACATTGACACCTTCAAGAAATACTGCACCCTGGGAAGATAAAAGAAGAAAAGCAGAAGGCTAAACTTGGAATGAATTTTAAGAAACATTTATTCCCTCCTACACAGAGAAGAAAAACACATTGAGCACCGGTGATACTTTTCCAAACAGCTGCCTCTTTGTTTTATGAATCCCTGTGCGAGACAACAGGTACAAATATTAAAACTCCTGCTTTCACTCCTCTCTATTTTGAATGTTATTTTCACTTTAATTATTTCAAGAATCCGCATCTCACTCTGGATCAACCCCCTTTTCCCAGTATGAGTGATGGAAACAGATGCAGGGTTTTTCCTGGCTCAATGTAAGCCTGTGGGGGTTGACTACACACTGAAGCACAAGTGTTCTGCATAAAGATATGGCAAAAGGTCTGTGTTACCTTATTTATGAGAAATCTGCAATTCCCGGTTATTTCTAGGGAGCTCATGAACAAAATGCTTGATATCACAAAACCATGTGATGATGAAGGTTTGTGCTACACGCTTTAATAAATAGAAAATACTATTTAGTATACTAATACATTATAAATTATGATTTCTGTTCTGTAGGCTGACAACACAGTATACAAGGACCTATTAAGAAACTGAAGGGTAAAAAAAATACAAATATAAAGGAAAATATTTATTTATTAGTATTACTATTTAATGTGCACGTTTTTCACTTCAGCTCGGTTGCTCATACACAACTTTTCACCTTGTGTATGAGCTTCTCCCTGTATAAAGCTAATTACTCACCTTTAAATCTAGGAGGGACAATGTGCATTTCATATTAGGGCTACTGCACATATACATATATTTATCATCTATTCTAGACTCTTGATACGTTCACACCAGATGATCTTCTAATGACCTTGTAAAGGTGAAGTGAATCAGAGTACAGGACATCAGAAACTAAAGTTAAATCAGCATTTATTTATTTATTTATTTATTTATTTTTTAAAGGCTTGTCTAATATCACATATAATAGTCATGTGTTTATAAGATCTTGCCTTCTTTCTCCTTTATTTTGCTTTGGTACCTCTGTGCTCTCCTCATTTCTTCTAAGGCTCTTCCAATAATATGTGTTAGTCCCCGTAGGGAAATTACTCCTCTGCATTTAACCCATTCACCCAGTCAAGCAGTGGGCAGCCACCAATGCAGCGGCCGGGGAGCAGTGTGTAGGGACGGTACCTTGCTCAGGGTACCTCAGGGTAGCTGTTCAGTGGAGTCGAACCCCCGACCTTCCGATCATGGGGCAACCACTCTACCTACTGAGCTATCCCTGCCCCCCCAAAAAATTAAACAATTAAAAGGAAGTTCTTCTATTAGGGAACACCAGTTTGTTGGGGCATTCACAAAAATTCTGTAAAGTCTTTACATTACAACAAGTTTCTTGAGACAACTACGTCTAGGCAGATTTCTTGTAGGACAAGTAATTTTTTCCCTTGTTGTCTCCTGACTGGCTCTGTAAGTATGCTGTACCAGGCAGCTCTGCTCTCGACTGGTCAAAGTAAGCCTGTAATGGACAGATGGTTAATATGGTCCAATATTTTGCCATATATTATTTTATTTTTAGTGTCTGCCTTTTTTCCCCCCACACTGTTCCCAAAGATAACTTCCCAGATGGGTCTGTGTAAAAAACCATCTGCGCGTCAGGATAGACAAGATGTCTCATATTTCACTCAAAAAAGTCTCTGCGAAAGTTCTTTGAATTTCTGATTGGGTAAAAGGAATTTAAAAACTGCCTTTTACAAGTTTAAAAATCCAATCAAGTCCAAAACAAACAAAAATACTGTAAGTGAAGCACATTTGAGTTGATGAAGACTTTAAATTGGACTGGACACAAAGTTAATCAATGAGTGAAAGAAGTGGAATTAGATTTGAGCTACAATTGGAAAATTATTTGATTTGAGCTCATTTTTATGAACAAACACTTGTTTGTTCTGGCACAGATTTGTAGGTTTGTAACGCCCTGCTATCAGACACAAAACTTACTTTATAATACTTTATACTAGGGAGTAAGCAAACATTTTGTTTTCAAAGTTAATGTGTTAGAAGCAGGACAAATGAGCAAGCATAAAGATTTTCTTATGCAGATCATGTGAGGAGTTTCCAGTCTGCAGTGGTCACTATCTATCAAAAATGCTCCAAGGAAGAAACAATGATGAGGAGGAATTAACAGTACTGAAAAAGCCAATCACAGTAGCTGTTGGCTCCATTCACACAAAGTGTATTTACATTTCTAGCGAGGTCTAGCAGGTCAGGACATGTTGTATGGTTTCAGAAGAATTTGCCGTTATAACTTGCATATTGTGAAGATTTAACTCTTTGAGATAAAGACGCTACAATAATACAGAGAAAACCAACAATCAAATCGCCTCGCCTTTGAGCAAGCACTTTGGCGACAGTGGGAAGGAAAAAAATCTCTTTTAACAGGAAGAAACCTCCATTAGCACCAGGCTCAGAGGCATTAGTCTGCCGCAACTGGTTGGAAGCGTTAAGAAGTTGTCAAAATACGGTGGTAAAAAAAATGTAGTAAAAACAATCAGACTGTAATGCAAAAACGGAAGGGGGCCGGGGACTGGTGAGTGTCAGCACCACAGTCCAGGATGAGACAAGGAACATCCACGAATACATCACGAAGATGGCCCCAACTGACAGCGTGCTCAGTGAATACCTCAGGCAGCAGAAACCCAAGAAAGTGGAGGAAGGCGAGGAACCATCATGGAAGGACAGGCCCCTGCACGTATGTACCACTGGCAGATAGAGGTGGCTGATATCCAGAAATCCTACCAGTGGCTGGACAAAGCTGGACTGAAAGACAGCAAGGAAGCACTAATCATGGCAGCAAGGGAACAAGCACTGAGCACAAGATCCATTGAGGCTGGGGTCTATCACACCAGGCAAGACCCCAGGTGCAGGCTGTGTAAAGATGCTCCAGAGACAATCCAGCAAATAACAGCAGGGTGCAAGATGCTAGCAGGCAAGGCATACATGGAACGCCATAACCAAGTGGTCGGCATAGTGTACAGGAACATCTGTGCCGAGTATAACCTGGAAGTCCCGAGGTCAAAATGGGAGACGCCTCCAAGGGTGGTGGAGAATGACCGAGCTAAGATCCTGTGGGACTTCCAGATACAGACGGGCAAAATGGTGGTGGCTAGACAAACATGAGAAGACGGCCGTAGTGATCGATGTAGCGGTTCCGAATGACAGTAACATCAGGAAGAAGGAACACGAGAAGCTCGAGAAATACCAAGGGCTCAGAGAAGAGCTCGAGAAGATGTGGAGGGTGAAGGTAACGGTGGTCCCCGTGGTAATCGCAGCACTAGGTGCGGTGACTCCCAAGCTAGGCGAGTGGCTCCAGCAGATCCCGGAAACAACAGCGGAGATCTCTGTCCAGAAGAGCGCAGTCCTGGGAACAGCTAAGATACTGCACAGGACCCTCAAGCTCCCAGGCCTCTGGTAGAGGACCCGAGCTTGAAGGATAAACCGCCCACAAGGGCGAGTGGGGATTTATATATATATATAATGTTTCCTCTGAAAGTTGATATATTTTAACAGTAATTACCTGCCTTCCCTTAAGGAAGTATTTTCTCTGATTTAAGATCAGCTATATATCCATGCTACTTCTTAAGTGCATAGGAGACAGGAATCTAATTTAACCTTCTCCTTAGAAGTCTTTGACCTAAGTGAGGAAACTTTACTAACAGCTGGAGAGTGTAGGTCTTGTTCTGCTCTGCACCCACAGTGAATCTGGCATTGAGGCACATGAATAGATTCTCCACCTGCCTCAGGTTCTGCTTGGGATAACGTTCTGGCTTGCAGAACAGAACTCCTGTTTCCAGCGGCACTCCCAAGACAGTGCAGTTGGACGTGTCCAACCGTGGGAAGAGATCCTCTCTGAATCTCCGAGGAAGAAACTGAATAATCATCAAGAACCAAAACAACAACTACTTGGCCAGTGAGCCATCTGGTAAAGAAAAAGCAAGACAGATACGACCAGGGACAGCAAGGAAGCAGCAAATGATTTTTTTAAACATAGGAATGTGGGTGTGAGGGGTGCGGTTCTTCTGGAAAACTGACTCTGGATTATGGGTCTCTATAAAAACATGCCAAAATGAGTCACCAAATATCCTTAAGTGGCTCACCCATTAAAATCTACATATAGAGAAACTGTGGAAATGTTTTATCCTTCGAAATATCTTCCTGATCATGATAGGTACATAGCTGCCGACTAGTCTGACTGCGAAGCCGGCCACTCAACCAAGAGACAGTATACTGTTCCTCCTCTCTCCTCTGGACCTCGCCTGTGCTGTATCATATTCTCAAATATTAGATTTGGCCCCATTCAGGTTGTCAGTGAGCTCTGTGTGCAATAAAAGTAATAAACAGATGTTCTGCTGTTGTAATCTGAACAAATGTTTCACACCAATAAATATGTTTTTAATACTTTCCACCATACAAGTGCCGCTTCTGTCTTTTCATTGCCTCTACACTGGCTGCTACTCGTGTTGTTGCACCATTTAGATTTAGGCTTCTTATACAGTCACTTCCTTGAAGTACTCTGAAGCATTAGATCAATGTAAACAGAAGGAAAAACTGATTACAAGCAAGAGGAGATGATTCGAGGTTTCTAATTTCTCAGAATGGCACTGATGAATACTATACATTAACACTGGCAGGCAGCTTTTATCTAATCAAAATTACACCTCTGTCAGCAGCTGAGAAAATGGAAAGTGTAATTTTCTCTAAATTTAAGCATCAGATTTATTGGATTCAGCAACAGACTTACAGGATTATTATATACTTGTGCCTCTTAAAAGGGAGGCCTCCCCGTAGACCCAAAAATCACCCAGTCACGCAGCAAAGGGATCAACATATTTTCTACTTAAGAGTCCATTTCCTGGAACACAGAGGCCTTACCAGTTTTATCTTCTCTTTCTTCCGCTTGCCGGGCGCCGACCCAGAGGAGCTGGGGCCCGACTCCTGGCCAACCGCGTTGCCGTCGTCGTCCACGTCCCCGTCGTCGTCGTCAAAGCACCATTCTGGCAGCTCGGGGGCAGGTGGTGCGCCCTCCCCGTCACCATAGCGACGGAAAAGCTCTTTGAGGTAGTCTCCCTTGTAGATCCCCGGGGCCCGAGCCTGGGCAAAAGCAGCCACCGCTGCCTCGATGCTGATAAGAACAAATAACAGAGACAGGATGTTTTTTTAAAAAAACCTTCAGACTAGTTTCAAGTTGACCAAACGATCATGAAAGTGGGTGAAAGATATGGGTATATAGATGATTTTCTGTACAATAAGTGGACCTTTTACATGGTGTAGAGGCACTATCTTTATACCAGGGTGTCTAAAGCAGAAGCTCCCATGAAACCAAAGGGAAACAAAAAGAATGAAATATTTAATTTGCTTTATGCAAAGCGCTTTGAACCACCTTGTTGTTGAATTGTGCTATACAAATAAACTTGCCTTGCCTTGCCTATTTTCCTTAATGTTATGATCATTTAGTGTCTCTTAACTTCTATCTACAACTAGACTTCAGTATGTGTGAGAGAGGGGTGGAGTAGAACAAGCATAAAAGAGAAGATAGTGAGCTGACTTTAACCAAGAACAAATGTTTTTAAACGAGTGTCTGTCTAAAACCCATGATGGAGGGACGCCAACCA
>NW_005187442.1:3115460-3116497 GCF_000239375.1 Pundamilia nyererei | reverse complement strand
ATTTACTGTGCACTAAATATGCCATGTCATTTTCCCTTCGGATATAGTAATTTTTTCCCAGAGGAAAAAATAAATAAATTTGAAGCCATTTAACATTACGTGTGGTAATACGCATTAAAAAGGCCCATTGTTGTTACTTATCTTCCAACACGTAATAGTGGATGACAGCTGTAAATGTTCTCAGGATATTCATTTCACAGGAAGTAGTGGGCGGTGGGAGGGTGTTTATCCAGCCTCCATGTCTGCAGCTTCCAGGGATTCTGCTATCACAGACTGCTGCTCCACCTCTAACAAAAGATGCATCCTCACCCCTCCTGCTCAGCTGCTCTAAATTATTTATCTCGGCTGCTCGGTCACTCAAAACCAGCCAGCCTCTTTGTAAAGCTTTATTTAGACTAGTAGTGACAGAGTAACCTCTCTTGCAGTCACACACATGCTGAGAAGAAGATGGGAATATCAGCTTAAAAAATAAAAAAAATACTGATACGGCTGGGAGAGTGAAACCAGAGTAACACTGGTGGGTGCTCCATGTTGTAGGGTTTGTGTTGTCATGCAAGACGACTGAAGATTGTGAGACTGCCCTCCCAGCAGTGCAAGTGATTGAAGCGTGTCAGCCCTTACCTCCAGTCCATCTTCTCCACCAGGTACGCACATATCAGAAAGCCTGTCCGGTTGAAGCCATGCGTGCAGTGAACACCTTCAGGAGAGAGAAAGAAAAAAGAAATATGCAAACCTTTCAAAAAACTCCACCTCAAGTTTACACAATATATTGTTTTGTTGTTTTTCTGTCCCTATTGTTTTCACATAAATAATAGATTTACATTTATTTTTTAACGATGAATAGTGTTCTTATTTCTATTTCACGCAGCTTGCCAATTTATTGGACGTGTGTGCCGTCACCTCAATTTACGCTCAATCAATTCAACGTGGCAATTATGAACGAGACCCCCTTATTTCAACAAACGAGCCATTGGGCACAATTTCATCCAATGTAACATCTTTCACATCAATAAACCCAGCTCGCCTTTGAGATATAC
>NW_005187442.1:3101757-3114175 GCF_000239375.1 Pundamilia nyererei | reverse complement strand
GATCAAATCCATTTAGCCAAGGTGCTCATTGATATTCCTTCACCTATAAATCACCTACACAGTGTTCACTGGGAGATGAGTGTTGTTTGCGATATGCAACTCCTCCACAAGCTGACAAAATAGTGACTTGCACAGGACTGCATATTTTAAAAATGTGCAAAGACACTCTGTGTGAGGGCTGAACATGGTGCTACTGTGCAGACATCAGAAGAGCACTAGTTGTACTGGGAAGCTGTTTGATATTTGACATGAGTGTATGAAAGTGTTTGCTGAAATTTTAAACAGTGAAAATATATTCTGACAAGACCTCGCTCCAATTTGCGTTTAACCAATCCTGGAGTAAGGCTGCCCTCTGCTGGACACAAAAGCTAACGTTACCAATCAGCCAATCACACAGCACCAATTCAATGAATTTAGTGTATGTAATGATCAAGATGAGTTATTGAAGCCTAAACTGAGCTGAAGAAAGATGATTCTAGTGAATTTGAATGTGGCGTGGCTGATGGTGCCTGACGGGCTACTTTGAGTATTTCAGAAACTGCTTATCTAGGGGAATTTCCCCGTCCAGCTGTCTTTAGAGTTTATGGTCTGAAACAGATCAACTATGCTGTCAGCAGCAGCTCACTGGCCAAAATGCCTTGTTTATGTCAGAGGACAGTGCTTCAAGCTAATGTGAAGGCAACAGTAGCTCAAATAACTACTAACTATGCATGCAAAAGAACATCTCTGAACACACAACATTGCAAACACCAAAGCAACTGAAAACCTTGCACAGCTTAACACCAACGATGCACCTGAGTATTGTTGCTGACCATGTCCATCCCTTTGTAACTATAGTGTACTCATCTTCTGACGGCTGCTTCCAATAATAATAATAATAATAATAATAATAATAATAATATGCCACGTCATAAAGCTCAAATCCTTTGGAAGTTCAAAAATTTAACTGTACTCAAATGCCCTCCACAGTCATCAGATATTGATCCAATTGAGCACCTTTGGGATGTGGTGGAACGAGAGATTTGCATCAGTGAGGCAGTCCAAAATTTTCCAGCAGCTGTGTAATGCTAACATTTTAACTTGGACCAAAAAAAAGAAAGAAAAAAATAATCAACTAAAAAAGGCAATTCAGAAGGCAAAAAAGGGGATCTAACCCAGTACTACCAAGGTATGCCTAATATAGTGATCATTTAGTGCAAAGGCAGTTCTTCCAAAAGCAAACTTTTCTATTGAGAGTATGCGTACACGATACAGATCTTCATTCTCTTCCTAAGCCTAGGCATCAGCATAATGATCAACCACGCTTATATCAGAGAATCAAAGCAAAAACAGCAGTTTCTTTGAAGTTTACAACCCACAAGCCACAAATAAAATTATTTTTAAGAAGTAACAATAAACAAGATGGAAAGTACATACGCAAGAATATGATCAATAAGAGCTAGAAATGATAAATAACAGTGTTCTGTAATGTACGAGTAAACTATGTTGATGTCTACTTTTAAGGGGTGTAGCAAGGTTTTTGCAGTAGTATTATAATGACATAGCACTAAACTCTTAAAAAAACACTTACAAGGACACAGTGACACTTTATTCTTTACTGCAGTGGCAGTGTAAATGAAGCAGAAGGTCTCTATGCACTTTAAATGTGGGTTTTTGAAATGATGTTCAGGCATTAAGATTCATACTGACTGGGATAAGTCACAGCCAGAATTTGATTACTGCTGAAGCAAAGCTGTTACAACTGTCTGACTAAATTACACACAGTGCAAACTCATTTACAGCACCAGATGTTTTTACACTTAAAGTCTATTTCTGTCTCATTTCATATCCTTCTGTGTGCAGAGGTGATAAACACAGTACTTAATGGGTTCCAGTCACACTGGCACATCTGATATCTTAATAAATGAAAAACATAGACACACTCAGAGGCTTCTCTTGGCCAAATACTCAGCTTCTGGTATCATTTTAGTCAGAGAGAAAATACTGTTAAACCTGAATAATTTTCCACAAATAAGTAAACAGTAGTGGTGCAACGGATCACGGTTGATCCGTAATCCAAACCGATCCCACTCCACGGTTCGGCACGCACGTGATCCGAAGATTCGAAAAAGAAGAAAAAAAGTTTGTGTATGGTGCGCGTGGTCAGTCTGTCAAGCGATAGCTATGGTCAGCGCTAGCGGTCCAAGTGGAGGAGCAGAGGAGTTTGGGGTATTTAAGCAGCCCTTTGCTACCTAAGCCGACCGGGCTAAAGCTATTACAAAAGCTATTGGGGTGTTTAGCTGCAGACAGGAGGCCGTATTCTGTTGTGCAAAACAAGGGTTTTAAACTAGTCAACGCGTTAGTTGACGCATTGGCGCTGTGCAGCCCCACGCACGGGGCGGTCCGCGGTAACTAGCTAACAGAGATTTGCCGCGTTAATGCAGTTATGGCATTAACGTCATTTTAACGAGATTTACGCTGACAGCACTAGTTTAAACTATGATGAAGGTGCTTGAGCCACGCTATGACATCCCATCGCGCGTCCACTTTAGTGACAAGATCGCTCCAAGCATGTATGAACAGGAAAAGTTTAAAGTTATGGCTGAGCTGTCCCAGGCATCTTCTGTTGCCCTAACTAAAAGTGGGTGGACCTCCAGGGCAACGGAAAGCTACGTGACCGTGACCGCTCATTATATCTCAGCGGCGTGGTAGATAGAAAGCCCTGTACTGCCCTATATTGCACCTTAATTTGTTTTTATATAATTGCGTGGAATGAGTCTTGAGTTGAATGTTTTTTGATAGGCAAAAAAATACTTAAATAAGTAAATGACGAGTTAAATTTTTGTCTTCTTTTTTTTCTGCTGATCCAAAAATTTATCCGATCTGTGACGAAAAAAAAACATGATCCAATCCGAACCGTGAGACTTTTGATCCGTAGCACCACTAGTAAACAGGATCCAACATTATAATATATGAAAAATGTAAAGTGACACAACAAATAAAGTAACCAGGGATACTTTGTGCAAAGTGTTTAAAGATAGTGTGCTAAAGAGTTGGTTAGGTTTTTATAATATGCATCTGTTTGTTTCCCATAGGGTTGGTCGATTGGACGAATATATCGACTATCGACGATAGGTTGAGCCTATGGTCAATAGTTTTTACAAGGGCGATTTATTTATCTATTTATTTGCCCATGAGTAAGTTTGCTAATAATGATGGAGCTAATAGTAGCAGTCAACAGAAAAGAAAAGTGCTGTTTTAACAGGACCCTCTTTCATCGGCGAGCAAATGCACCCTCCTCAGAGTGCGCCCAAATGCTGATGGAGCTGCAGAAGCTGGTGATAGCCTAGATTGCCGGTTGGAAAATGTTTACATATCGCCCAACCCTAGTTTCCCAGGCACAAAAGAGCAAATAGATATCGGGGAAAGCAAAGCAAATGAACCCTGGCATTCTCATTAGCTACCTGCTAAATTGTTACTTTGCTGTCGGCAATGATCAGTACAACTTTTACTCTTCCTGTTACAATAGCAAGCTTTGGGAGGTATACCTTCTGCTGGTGTACCTTAGATTCAAAAGTGCACCTAGTCTGTCAATTAGATTGGTGAAATACTCACCTATCAAATCTGTGGGATTCTTCTCATTGAAGTGTTCACAGAGCCTGATGAACATCTCAGTGGTCTCTTCTGAAGGACACTCCCCATGGCTAAAAAGGTACAGGATGACATTAGTATTCAAAACACATTAGCATCCACAGTTCTGCAAAATGATGAATTTGGACAGTTAATTTGTGACAATGCTTTTTAATCTTACCCCTTACACTGAAGCTTCATATATTTTATCCCTTCTTTTTCAATTTCACTGCGGTCATAAAAGCGAGTCGTGTTCGTCAAGTCTACGAGCAAACCCATTTTCACCTGAGGAGGAGAGAAATGGGCACTGTGAGGGAAGGTTTTCTGTGCCACTTTAATACTTATGTCCTTGCTGAGGGTACTTACCTTTAGACTTTTTAAATAGTTGGACAGCATGCTCGGATTGAACCTGTTCTCCTCTGCAACTTGGTCATCATATCTGGGACCTAACATCGTTTTCATTGGCAGGAATTTCTCTAGGAAGGAGAAATGTAATGAATGAAACAAAAAATCCTGCAGTATTCTAGTATTAAAACTCTTCTTGTAAACTAATCTTGTATGAGCAGGGACAGCAGCTTTGTCCCTAATTTAATGACTAGTTTTTAGGGTTACGGCTAAGAGTCTAACTTCATACAAAGTCAAATCTACAAATTCAGATAAATCAATAAAAATAAAATCACTGACTAAGTATTTGTCAAGGTCACATTCAATTAAGCATTAGACAGCACCCCAAGTGCATTTGTTTTGTAAAGAACTTGGTTAATAGCCAATAAAACTGTGGATCCATTTGTGTAAACTACACAGAATTTCTTAGAATAAAAGCCTGGATTAAAAAGTGCCACCAACTCCAGCTGTGCCTTTAAACACAGCATCTGTGTAAACTGTTGCACTGTTATAAAGTTGAGGCGGAGAGGAGACAAGCCTGCAATTGCAGGTTTTATAGAAATGTCTCAACATCACATAACTGTAATGATAACAATGATGAATGGGCGAAATAAAACAGTAACACCAATACTTTTGTATAAAGTGTTAACAAGACAGCCTTGCATCACTTAAGACTGGGAACTTAGACTTGCACTGTCCAACTTTGACCTTATAACTTCCTTCTACTTATGTTGGGCTGTTATTTTGACAGTTGTACATTGCAATAAGGAATACATATAGGAACAGATCTATATCCACAGTCCATACTGGCATTCATATCAACACAGTTTTATCCACATCTATTCTTTCAAGCCTGCCCCATCAGTCAGCTGGCAGCTGTGCTATTAATACAGAACAGAATGTAGTAAAAGTTGCACACATTCCCAAAGTCTGTTACTGACCACTGAATTATTTAGGATATCCCCAGGGTGGCTGTGGCTACAATGTAGCTTACCATCACCAGTGTGTGAATAGGTGGATGACTGGTGTAAAGCGCTTTGGGGTCCTTAGGGACTAGTAAAGCACTATACAAATACAGGCCATTTACCATTTATTTAGGATATACTCAGGCTGTCTATCACTGACCAGTCCCAGGAAACACTGGTACACTTTTAGCTATGAAGCACAGTTGTCCACCTGTCTGTCTTTGCTCCAAGACACTACACTCCAAGAAGCAGCTCCTTTCCTTAACCTCAATGACATTTTCATCAATGTCAAGGAAAAGAAGCTGGGAGGTCGTTTTAAAGATACCCCAACTGTACAGCATTTCTCTCCCTCATGCTCTTGATCCACATTTTTTTGACTGGCTTAGGTTTTACAAAGGCAACATTACAACTCAGACACTTTTCTAAATTCTGGCTTTTAATGAAGGACTCCGAGGTTAAAGAAAGAACGTCATTGTCCATCTCTTGCAGGTTAACAAGTCTTTCACAGAAAACATCAAGTGACCACAGACTTACAAGCCACGCAGATTTTTGTGCAATATGATGATATCAGTCGCAACTAAAATTAAATCCAGCTAGAGTCAGTTAAAACATCTAATAACTGTATGAAATTGGTGGAAGGTGAATTCTCCGATACTTTGGTTCTTTTTTTTTCTCAGTTATTTTTGGATCTTAAAAGAAACCTGAAGCTCAAAAACAGATGTAGCAGCTGATGGGTGCATACCTAAGATAAAGATAAGAGAAGATTTTATTGATCCCACGGCGGGGAAATGTGTGCATTACCACAGCTCAGGTACAGATAGCAGAAGAATACAAAGACTATACCAGAATAACACCAAAATACCTACTGGAAATCATAGTATCATCAGACAAAAACAGCAATTGCAATAACAGTTAAGAGTTTATAGATTATAAAAAGCAAAAGAGAAAGAAAGGTGGCATTCAAATACATTTAAAAAAATAAAATGTTTCTCGTGCTAAACGCCTCTCAGCATTAGTAACGTGTCACACACGTATGCTCGCCGTGAGCTCCTCAAGCCATAGCCCCGGTTTGTTTGGACACGTGATTCTTTGACGGTGAAGCATACCAACTTAGCAGCACTTTTCTGAAGCTCTTTTTAAAACTTTTTCTTTTAAAACCAATGGACTACCATACGTTGTGTTTGTTCAACATTAAAGTCACCCTAAACGCTGAAAAGAAGCGAAAAACATTGCTAAATAGTTACCGTTAGCGACCTAGCAAAAAGAGCGCGCACGAATACAGTGTCAGAGAAATTTCCATTAAAAAATGCCAAAATTAAGTTAATTCCATATAAATACCAAAAGAACAAACCCTTTTAACTAAATCAAGCTTACAAACTATGTTGACGTCATTCAATGAAATCGGCGCTTTGATTTACACTTCATTTAAAAGGTAACGCATTCATTTTTACAACAGAGAAACAGAGCTTAAATATGTGGTAATCTTTCTGTACTTACAGACCGAACATGGACCAACACAGCCCATTACTGCTACTTAAATCTGACAGTCTAAAATAATAAATAACTGATATATATCAGGCAACAAGCATCACAGCAACACAATTGAACGAAGCTAACTAGTAGCAATAGCTTCATCTGGTAAATAAAACACTATTCTCTTAGTTAAATTCATACTAACCTGCCACAAGTTGCCCTCTTCTAGGACAATTGCGCCATCGAGGAGGAGGTCCGTTATTTGACATGTTGAGTTGAGGTTGGTAATATCTAAAAGCCTCTAATATCAATAACCCCGTTGCTTGATGCTGCTTCTCTCCCCCACAGCAGATGCTGGGTAGATATTCACCCGAGCACTGCGGACTCAGGGCCCTTTAGCTCCTAATTCAGGAGAATCAGCCAGCAAGTTTAAGCCCGGTTAACCTTCTGACAGACTAGGAGGCATTTTACACGAAACGCAGGCTGTTCCGATCCACTGCAGATCAGCCTCTGAAGAAATTCAGCTATCTTTTTCATTTGTCTACCATAAATCTAGGTTTTTTAGCAATCAGCTAGCAACACCTCAGTGAGCCTTCTTCTTCTTCTTCTACTGGTATTTTTATACGGCGGCAAATCGTATCCGTGCATTATCGCCACCCTTTGGACTGAAATGGTTGCTGCAGCAGCTTGAAAGCTAGTTCATTTATTTACAAAGAAGAAGAAAAAACCCCACAAACGTTCTTACCTTATTCTTTTATTTATTTGTCAACACTGCTTTAAATTTATTTATTATTTATATTCTACAGTTTGATGGTGAGTAAATGCTCCAAAATTTAATTCTGATTCTAACTGGTATATATTCTGAATGACAATAAAGTGGCTATTCTATTCTATTCTATTCTATTCTATTCTATGTGTTTAGCTCCTCTCCTCTTTATGTAGACCTATAGTTCTTTTTTTTATTTCCCCCACCTGTTGACAATACACAGAAATTTGTTTTTGTGTATTGTGTTTCTTTCTGTCTTTATATTTCATACCTTTCTTTTAGTTTATTTTGACAGATTTACATGTCTTTGATTGATTATCTGTTTTAGCTGTGGGGTAGATATTACTTGGCTTAAAAAATACATATAATATCCTGTATCTCTAGTATTTATTTTATTGCATGTTGTCTCATGTCGTTTGGCTCTGTTTTGAAAGGTTTTCAAAAGTTTATTGGCAACTTCAGCAGATCTCTTTACACCAACCAGATAAAGTGAGACGTATGCAGTACAATAAACAGTGATAGAAATCTGTATGACACAGTGGATTGAACTTTCTTTTTACATCCAGAGCTACCTTAATTATTTGTGGCATAGACTCAACAAAGTGCTGGAAACATCCCTCTGAGATTTTGGTTCATATTGACATGATGTCATCACACAGCTGGTGCAAATTTGCCGACTGCATCAATGATGGAAATCCCCTGTAACACCACCTCCCAAAGCTGCTATTTTGGATTGAGTTCTGATGATTGTTGAGGCCATTTGAATACAGGGAACTCACTGTCATGTTGAAGAAATTAGTTTGAGATGATCTGAGCTTTGTGATTGAAAAATTTTCCCGCATAACCATACGCCAGCAGCAGCAGCCTGCACCACTGATACAAGACAGGATATATCCAATCCTGTTGTTTATGCCAAATTCATGGAGGAGGTGAGTGTACACCACACAACACCATAGAACACTGGTGTATGTGTGCATAATTTATCTTGAAATATTAATAACACATGTTTCCCTTTCACCAGTCTAACAGTGCATTAGTGGAAAATATAAGTGAGCTGGCTCACTTTCTTATGAATGTGTACTGTGGTTTCTCCAATTACACTCAGTGCCATGCACATTACAAAGCCTTGCTCACACTAATATATGGTTACATGCAGAATACTTCAAACATTTTGTCATCAAGTAACAAAACAGGGTGTCAAGTACAACATTTATTCACTTTATTTCATACTTTTTTGTTTTTGTCTGTTTACAAGGCATATGGCAGAGACGCTTCTGCGCGGTGAATATTTATCAACACAATAACAACATTTACATTTTAATGACTCCTCCAGTTTACAAATGACACAAAGCGATAAAGCAAAAAGAAATGCAGCGAGTCACACCTCAACAAACATCAAGCATATAATACATGGCTAAAATATTTACAACAAAATATCACAATACTATAATACAGACTGTACATAAAACCAGGATCAGTGTCATAGCAAAGCATGTCTAGAATGCTAAATCCTGGGAACACTATATCATATTTTCAGTGGTGATAACTCATATCCTTAAATCTTTTCATCTCTTCACATTAAATGAAACCTATTCTTGCTGTACGGCTGAATACATTGAGATGACCTAATAAAGCAGCTACTACATACACAAAAACGGTTAAACATGTTTGTATCCTGTTGTTCCACAGTGCTAGGCAACTTAATGACACACACACAGTCATATCAAACCATATCTATTTCTTTCACAGCTGACTGACTGCAAATCTGTCTGCATCATTTACCTTCACTGCTCTCACCTCTTATGATCTTGTTCAATCATGTCTAATGTGACATATATGGTCTTAAGTAATGCCCTTTCTTGCTGTTTTACTGGCACGTGCTTACTCAGTTTTTCAGTCTCTGGGACAGGACTCTCCACAGAACTCTGACTTCGATAGGGGTTGGCTGTGCTGCTGTCTGAGGAAATTAATGCAGTGGATTCTCCAGGAGAGGGAGGCGTCTTTGCAGGTTCAACTGGACTTTCATCCTCCGTATAATGACCAAGAGTCATTCCTGAGTTTGCGTAGTCCACTATGTATTCACTGGCTGTGTTAGTATCATAGCCTGTAACTAATGAAGGGGTAGATGTGCTCTGCGCTTTCTCTGGGTATACTGTATCACAGTGGCTTTCAGATGGATTTCTGAATGGCTGGAAGCAGATTCCCTATGGATACAAACACACAGACAGAAGAGAGCCGTAAAACAAAAAGCTAGGATGAATTACAGCAGCTTTTATATATTATCAAGACTCGGGCATGGATTGTTTCTGTAGTCAGTGAAAGCTAAACCCTACATAGACATGATAACTCAGGATAGAGGACCTCTGGAAGAGGAAAGATGTTAAAGGAGTCACAGTGCATGGACACATAAATGAGTTCAAGACAGAAACTTCAAACTATGACAAAAAACATCTGTAAAACATCTGTGTGCCATTCCAGAAAGCAGGTTCAACAAAGCATAAACTCTGAGTTGCTATAAACTCAGAGAGTTGAAACAGCCCTGATTATGTTCACCCTGAGTGAAGAATGCATGCGTGAAAGAGGATAGCAATCATCGGTGAAGCTCTGATACCAGGATTCCCCATGGCAACAGGTAAATAAAGAGCAGCACATGAATGCTTATGAATCTGGACCGTGATAGCTATCATAAAAAAAACATGAGGGGAGAAAAGGGTCATTTAAAATCCTCCAACTTGAATTGTTTTAATCGCTGAAGCTCGAATTCCACAAAATTTTACATTTGATTTTTAGATCAGATTTTTCAGTTGTAATCTGACAAATTACAGAAAACGAAAACTGAAGAAATGGAGCAAACACATAAGACAGTTTATTCATGGACCTGCGATATCCGTCAGCCCAGTAAGATTGATTTTGGAGATTATCATTGGGAGTAGTTGAGGAATTTATAGACATTGCACCTTACTAAATGTTGCTCAGTGTCATTTGACTGTATTTCAGTGCATGACTATACTCAAACCCGAAGTGCCATCAGAACATATTAGAGCTCTCTGCAGTTATGCAAACATAGCATATCAGCACAAATATTCATGTGGGCTAATTTTACAGTCACCTTGGAGTCACTGAATAGAGTCAAATGTAAGGCCATCTTCCCCTAGAGATAAAGCTAAGCCCAGCTCTAAAGTTACACACTATGTATCGCACCATCATTGCATTGTAAACGTGCATATATGGATTTGGTAATACAAAGAATGTATGCATATTTTTATACTTGAGCCTAATCTGTCTTCACTGCTAGAACTGTGACTACAAAAATACAGAACACACCAAAAATACTTGTTCAGTCAAACTAATTTCATAATACTAATTTCTGACAAACTAAAGGGATTTTTGTGTCTCCGTGGGATTACTAATTTGTAGACCGTGGGATACAAATTTTTATAGTTTTTAATAAACCTGATCAGAGTGCTGAGTGCTTATTTCCAACTGGGGTTTTATGTTTTGTCAAGCCAGCTAAGGCAAAGAAAGCCTGGTTGTGTTGAACTTCCTTTATAATATAGGCCTCAGGAAGTCTGGGGGGGAAACTGTTTAAGATGATATTCAGAAAACCACTTTCAGGACAACTGAAAATACCAATTATTATTTTTTATTAATCCAGCCGCCAGGTTTTGGTAGTTAACTTTTTGATTAAATCACAGAATCTTTTTTTTTCAGATCTCAGAAATTTGAGGTGAATGTGCAATGATCAAGAAAAAACATCTTAAACAGCTTTTTTCATTCAACACAACAAAGTCAGAGAGACTCAGTTTGCTGACACACGTGACAAGGTAAAACAGAAAACCCTCACACTGTAAAATGTGAAAGTAAATTACCAAGTAGTCACTTTAGCAGAAATATAGAATAACATTCAGCTTCTCTACAATTCAAGAAAGCACAAGTTGATGTATTTCTACCTTTTTTTGCCTGACAATGAAAAACCTACAATTTAATCATGCAACTTCTTCAGCAACATTAATGCAGATATAATGCATCCCACTGGACAGCCTCAGATAATAACACATATAGTGAAGTTAAAAACAAACAGAGACACATGAGCACAAAGAAAATCTAGAAAACCCATGTGAACAGACACAACGACTGGACTATTTATACACCAAGGAGTGATTTGGGATTAGAAACGGGGAGAAAAGCAGGACAGATGTGCACATAATCAAAACAGATGGTGGGGACAAAAATAAATCTGAAAAACTAAAAGAAGACAAATGAGAAAGCAAACTAACAAAGTAAAAATGAGAAGAGGAAACAATAACTCAAAAGCCTAAACTACATGTGAAAATATCACCGCCCCATCCCGCAAACTTCATCATTATAAATCAAGGGCCATGACATCCTCGTCACCTTTTGTTGACTTTGCGATGCCCAAACACCCACAGAGCTGAGGGCTGGATTTGGCACGGGCTTCTCCTGGAATTTCTTCCATCTAAACAAATAACACACATCATTAACACATCGTTAGGAAGAAATCTGTAGAAGTGTTTGGTGCCAAAAATGTAATCACAACATGACCACAATGTCTTAACACATCAGAGCCTGTCTTCCACTATTGATGGCCTGGAAATGTTTTTGGTTCAGTGTTTGCATTCAAAAGGAGCTCGTAACAAATCATCAATAACAAAAAGAGACTGAAACTTACTGAACAGCAACGCATAATCCGAGAAATAACACCAGGAAGATGATAACGCTTCCAGCGACACTGAGTGGAGTAACAAGCCCTGGATCTGTTAAAGACATTTCAATTGATCATTGAGCACTTTGCAGAACAGACATTAAACACTCTTAAAAAAAATCACTGACTGGATTTATACAGTTTTAAATAATTAGTATTACCACAGCAAAGAAAAGAAAAAGTTCATAACATTCGGTTTAATTCAGATACTAGTCCAGTGAGTCATAACATTAGAGGTTAGGATCTTAGTTCTTAGCACGCAAACAAATATCTTAACACTGATCAACCGTCGGCTGGCAATCTGTCACAGTGTCTTCTCATGGTTGATAAATAGTTCCAAAGGGAGGTGAATCAACGTCAAGACGGCTTCAGGTACTTCTTGACTGTTATCTGGGTGACGTTCTACCCAGACAGACAAGTGTTTACCGCAAGGGTGGCTCAAACCTCTTCCTCTTGCCCTCCTTGTCCTAATGAGCCAATCAACTTCACACTCAAACA
>NW_005187442.1:3032560-3101555 GCF_000239375.1 Pundamilia nyererei | reverse complement strand
AATTGGTGATATCAGCACCAGACATAGATCATTTGTACCATTTTAAGTGTACATAAAAATAAATGACTTTAAAGTGTTGTTTATAGTAACAAAATCAAGCTTTGGTAATACCAGTTTGTGTGTAAAAAAATAAAGGCAACTATAAGGTTTTGTATATCAGGACATAATAAAGCAAATATCTAATCCTTACAAGGTCTCGAAATTAAGTAAATATAACCCGAGATCAACAGCAGCTCGTGACATATAACACTGTGAAATGGTCTAAAAAAAAAGTGAAAATGAAGAAGCACTGTGTGAAAGACCGAGTATACCTCGTGACTCAGTAGCTCGTAGAACACATTTAGCAACACAAATGTAAAGTAATTGTTTTCTGTATGAATTTATCAGTCTCTCATGTCCAGTGTTGGGCAAAAAGTAATTAATTATAGTTACCAGTTACTTCTTCAAAAAAGTAACTCAGTTACTTCTTCAAAAAAGTAACTGAGTTAGTAGCTGAGTTATAAGATTCTAAAAGTAATATGTTACTAGGAAAAGTAACTATTGCATTACTTTAAAAAAATGTTTAACCTTCTGGCTCCAGAGTATAATTGGCCGTTTTTGACTACTTTTGATTTTACTGCTACAGTTCACCTTTAAAAACTATTTACTTTGCCTTGTTTGGTATCATTATTTTCAGCACAACCTCACATGTCTGAATCTACAGTTATGTTTTCATTTAGACAAACTGTAGTAACACAATAGATCTAAAATTAGACAAATAACATAAAATCCGAGTAGAAAGTTATATTTTTTACTGTAAAAACCATAAACATGTTAAATGAATCATATTTCATAACTTTAAATGCAAATATAAATTGCTACTTTTAAAATCCTCTGCACAAGTTTTGCAGACAAAGTTATTTGCAGCCATTTACCTTTTACCTTTTTTTAAATAACCATTTCAAACTATTTAAATAAAAATCAGGTGTTCTGCATTAAATAAGATGCCACACAAATTATTTGTTCCACTCCAAAAAATAATTTCTGTCCACTATAAAGGAGAACATCACAAGCCTGGTGTATCACTCCTATATACTGTAATCTGCCTTTGTTGGCTTTCTGACAGCACCTGTAACATTCAGCAGTCGCCTCATTGTTCCCGTCAACCCGCTGCATGACGTACTTCTCTAGAAGAATGTCTCAGGTTTGTAGCCCCAAAGGATACAGCCTCATTGTTTCTGCAGAGAGGTATATACTGTTTTTTCTTCATTAAATTATATACTGTAAATGCTTTACTGTTTTGTTCTAGAGAAATCTCTCTGCAGAAACAATAAGGCTAAAAGCCATGACGTCAGTAATCATCAAGCGTTTAGAGGAAAATGCATTAAAATCAGACATGACTATGTCGTGCAAATCAGCACATTTCCTGTATCCTTTGGGGCAACAGACCTGAGTCACTTTCATTAGTAGTCTTAGTTATTCCGTATTGAGTTTCTTATATTCCCCATTTAGTTCCTTGAATATTACATTTCCCCTTGTGTCTGTGTCCTTCTGTGTCCCTCTTTGTGTGTCTGTGTTTATGTGGGTTGTGTGTGTCTTTGTGTCTGGTTTCCCATCCTTGTGTTTCATTTCATGTCTCCCCGCCTTTCATGTTTATCTTTGTTCCTCAGCCTGTCATCATTGTCATCACCATCGTTTCCTGTTTTATTGTGAAAATCTTGCATTCCCTCTTCAGTGTGTTTAGTTTTGCTTTCTCTCACTCGTCATGTCTAATTTGTCTTAGCTGTCTTCCCCATGTGTTTCCTGTTCCCTTGTCATTCCTTGCATATTAAAGCCCTCTGTTTCCCTCTGTCCAGCGTTCTTCCTCATTCCCCACCGTGTGTTCTGCCTACCTGCGTGTTTAATTTCATGTATATTCCAAATTTAGTTAGTTTTGTAGTACAGCCATCCAGCAATAAAACCGATAAAACTTTCTGAGTTCATTTTCACCTCCATGAGTCTGCATCTAGGGTCCATTCCTGCCTGCCTTACATGACCAGTTCATGACGCCACTTTGGTTTCATCCAAAGGACAGGAAGTCTCAGTTTGTTCGGGTGCAACTTTGCATGCCTAAGCTAACTGCCATGTGCAACTCTTCTAAACAAGCCATACTTGTTCATTTACCTAATTGCACTGTCTAATTGTACACTGCATTTTTGGATTACTTTGTTAAATAAATAATGGCACAGCATAATATGTCATGTTTTGTAGTTGCTTTAATGTTGCATTTACCTAATTTTAAGACCTGCTAACGACTGCGTTACTTGTATTATATCCTGATACAAAAAAAACCTGAGCTGAAAGAGAGTGTACTTTCTTGTTACCATGACTGCATGTGGAGATTCAAAACCACTTAATAACCAGAGTAGTTGTTGAGTTTTAGGTTTTTGGTTCAGTTTTTGCTGTTGTGCTGTGACCAATTTCGACCATGGCAATGCCCATGGTCATAGACTTGTAGCTAATATTACAATAGCAAAGTAAATCCTGCCACGCCTTTTTGTCTGTAAAAACAATTAATATTTTATGGAAAATAAATGATCCGTCATTAATTATTAAACTTTTTCTGCAGTTGTCAAGTCTGCCGTCAGCAAATAAGTGCTGTTGTGGGTCTCAGAGCAGTAAAACTGCAGCATCCTGTTTCTGACTTTCAGGAATGTTTCTATTTGTTTGCGTCCTTAGATACATGCCAAGGTAACTGCTGGAAAACACAAAGGCTTTGGATCGAGGCCATAAAGAGATTTTCTCTGAGGCTCATCAAATTTTAATATTTGGCACTGATGTCGGGATTAGGCTGTTATTACTGCTATGAGTCAGTTGAGCTGTGTTTGGTTAAAGCTCGACTGTAGGAAAACACAGGTTCATGACTGGTAACAACAGCCATTGAGTTATTTAACTCACGAATGTTTTGAGTGGATTTAAATATAAAGGTTGCTAAAAAACATAAAATAAATAAAACTACACAGACATTGAATGGACTAAACTAAGCAAAAACATTTTTTTGCTGTATTTTGTTCAATCCAGAAAACAAAATGAAAAAATAAAACTGTGTCACTATTGACTGAAATAACAATCTTTACTGGCCTGACATGCCAAAGCATGATTATTGTGCTGATGCATCTGTTGATTATTCACCAACTTAGTATCAGGGTGGTATTGGGTGCACCAAACCAAAGATAATCCGCTCACAGGCTCATTCTGAATCATTCCTCTAAGTCAGAGCTCTTATAGACCACTTACCAAATTTTGTGGTTGTAAATTTCTCATCAATGCTTTTTGATATTCCGGTCAGAGCCCTGGCATCGACATTGACGGTGTACTGGGTGTCTGGACTCAGATCTTTTAAAGAGACGTTCCTCATTTTGCCATCCACAGTAACATCTGGAAGAAACCCATTAAAGAAATGCTATGAATGTTGCGTTATATGAAAGTGTGCAAACTTCGCACAAGTGCGTTGCGTACTCACTGAGATACAGTACATCCTGCGTCTTGTAGTAGTTGACTGTATAGCTTTGAACAGCACCGCTGCATTCCTTCTGTGATTTCGTATTCCAGCTCACAAAGGCTTGTCGGTAGCTAGGTACAACTGTGATAGCAATGCTGTCTGGATCTGTAGGAGCGGCATGGGCAACATCAGCTTGGGACAGCATTTTAAAAAGTACTGTTTCAGAATGAGTCAAAAGTTTGGACACACCTTCTAATTTAATGAGTTTTCTTTATATTTACTACTTTCTACATCAGGGGTGTCCAACTCCAGGCCTTGAGAGCCGGTGTCCTGCAGGTTTTGGATGTGTACGTGATCCAACACAGCTGATTTAAAAGCCTATATGACCTCCTCAACATGACATAGTTCTCCAGAGGCCTGGTAATGAATTAATCATTTGATTCAGGTGTGTTGACCCAAGGTGAGATCTAAAACCTCCAGGACACCGGCCCTCTAGGCCTGGAGTTGCCTACCCCTATACATACTGAATACATCAAATATATGAAGCAAGCATTTATGGAATTGTGTAGCAAAGAAAAAAATGATAAATAAATATGTCTTATATTTAAGATTCTTGAAAGTAGCCACCCTTTGCTTTGTTGACAGTGCTGCAAACCCTTGGCTTTCTCTCGATGAGCTACATGTTGTAGTCACCTGAAATGGTTTTCACTTCACAGGTGTGCCTCGTCAGGGTACATTTGTGGAATTTCTTGCTTTCTTAATGAGGTTGGGACCATCAGTTGGTTGGTTACTGCAGTTGTGCAAGAACCAACCAGCTAAGTAAAGAGAAACAAGAAATAGACGTGTCCCCCAAGTGCAGTCGCCTTAAACCATCAAGCGCTACGATGAAAGTGGCTCGCATGAGGACCGCCCAAGGAAAGGAAGACCAAGAGTCACCTCTGCTGCTGAGGATAAATTCATCCGAGTCACCAGCCTCAGAAATCGCAAGTTCACAGCCCCTCAGACTAGAGCCCAGATAAATACCACACAGAGTTCCAGTAGCAGACACATCTCTACATCAAGTGTTCAGCGGAGACTGTATGAATCAGGCCTTTGTGGTCAAATAGCTGCTAAGAAACCACAACTAAGGAAAAGCAACAAGCAAAAGAGATTTGTTTGGGCCAAAAAACACAAGGACATTAGACCAGTGGAAATCTGTGCTTTTATATAATGAGTCCAAATTTGCGATCTTTGGTTCTACCATGTCTTCGTGTGATGCAGAAAAGGTAAACAGATGGTCTCTACATGCATGGTTCCCACCGTGAAACATGGAGGAGGTGTGATGGTGCGGGGGTGCTTTACTAGTGTCGCTGTTAGGGATTTATTTTAAATAGAAGGCACACTGAACCAGCATGGCTACCACAGCATCCTGCAGCGACATGCCATCCCATCTAGTTTGCATTTAGTTGGACCATCATTTATATTTTCAACAGGACAGTGACACCAAAACACACCTCCAGGCTGTGTAAAGGCTATTTGACCAAGAAGGAGAGTGATGGAGTGCTGCGCCCAATGGCCTGGCCTCCACAGTCACCTGACCTAAACCCAGTCGAGATGGTTTGGGATGAGATGGGCGCAGAGTGAAAACAAAAGGGCCAACAAGTGCTCGGCATCGCTGAGAACTCCTTCAAGACTGTTGGAGAACCATTTGAGGAGACTACCTCACGAAGCTCATCGAGAAAATGCCAAGAGTGTGTGAAGCAGTAATCAAAACAAAGGTTGGCTAATTTGAAGAATCTAAAATATAAAACATTTTTTTAATCATTTCACATTCTTTTGTTTTCTACTAGTGCTGTCAGCGTTAATCTCGTTAACGCTTCAGCGCAGTTAGCTCGTTAATGCATTTGCGCCGTGCAGCCAGTCGGTTATGGGTTGCAGTTATGGCGTTAACGTCATTTTTAACGACATTAACGCTGACAGCACTATTTTCTCCATAATTCCATATGTGTTTATTCATAGTTTTGTTGCCTTCAGTGAGAACAATGTAAATAGTCATAAAAACAAGGAAAAATCATTAAATGATAAGGTGTGTCCAAACCTTTGCTGGTAGTGTATACATCCAAACATCTGAATTACTTACCTCCAAAACTGGAGCAAACATGAAGGACTTTTGTGCCCTGACCTGTCTTGTCATCAAAGAGGGGCGTTACTGTGATATTATATGGCTTTTTTTCCTGGAGGCCTGTAAGAGAGGGGGAAGACTAGTCTGAAAACTGATGACAGAGAACTAGCAAGTGACTGTTACAGCATACTTGTTTAGCTTTTTAGCCACACAGCTCAACAGTGATTACGTGCATCCCTTAGAGGAGTTTTGTGCTGTTAGTGCCAAATTAGAATTTGTTCTATGCTTTATATGATACCGCCTTTAGCTATGGTAATATTTTAGCTGGAAGCCTATCAAGAGTATAACTAAAGTACCAAAAGCTGTGTAATCTAAACATACCAAAGCTCCAAGTGCACCAAGTGAAGTGGTTCTTATGATCTGTTTATATGATGAAATGCTTCTTGGGATTAGTATCTATTATAATCTAGTATACGTTTCAGATTTAATATGTGTGCAACAATGGATAAGAATGATTTATTTGTTTTAACAGTTATGCTTATAATTAAATAGTTTAGGTCATCTGTTTCCTCATCTGAGGTTTGAAGGCATCCAAAGAGTTATGAGAGAAGATTTGAGAAGCCCTGAGATGACTACAGGGTTAGAAATGTAGAAGAAATAAAAGTGGGGACACTATGAAAGGCACTTGGGTGAGAACTGTGATAAACAAGAAAAAATTAAGTAATAGCTTCACAATAAGCAGCTTACTAGCATAAGTAAACACAGATGCTATTGAAGCAGACCTACAAAAACTAAATGGAAATGAAGAATACAAATACAGGATCTATTTCGGTGATTGTCCTTGTTTGTTAACCTTTGAAAAATAGTGTCTTTTCTAATACTTAAAAAAAAAAAAACAAGAAACAGATTTTACCCGGTCCGTGGAACCAGACCTTCACAGAAACATTGTGAGTAAATCTATTTAGCCTGGCTGTTCCTCTGCTTGCTTAAACACAACTGAGCACAAAGAAACACCGCAAACTGCAACACATCTCAGGACACAGTTTTCAAGAAATAACTGTTTTTCTGTAGAATGTATAATGGATTACAGAGCAGCTTTTAACATCTATCTCACCCAGGCTATGCATAATTTGCTACACCCATGAACCAATGATGCTGGAAGATAAGACACAAATGGATCATGTCTTTGCCAATAAATCGGCATGACTCAGATTCCAGCCACAAGGCTCCCTTGGAATTTATTAAACATCCATCTATCAGCCTGTCATCAATTTACCGTTATCACACTGCTCTCTAACGTACCGCTGAGTGTTACATTCGTGTACTCGCTCTCTTTCCAGTGGTACTGACTTCCGTCCTGGGTCCAGTCAATTTTATACCCACTGACTGGCTGCATAGGAGCCATCCAGCTGACCTTAATAACTTTGTCATCAGATAAGGTCTGAATGTTGGTAACTTGAGGAAGGCCTGCCGATTAGATAAAGTGAAAGAAAAAAGAAGCAAATTGCTTGACAACACAGCAAAGCCTTTGTCCATTAAACTGAAGCAATCTGGTACATCAATAATAATTGCCCATTAAAAATGCTCAGTAAAAAGCATTTAAACTTACTCTCTCCAACGGCCGGAACATAAACTGACTTCACCACAAGAACTTCTTTATTCTGGAAGACTGTGAGATTTATTCTGTGTGCATCTTGGTTTACAACAACATCACAAGTTGTGTTGCCACAGAAGGTATAATTCCCTCCAGTCATGTGTTCACTGTAACGAGTTTGTTTTATGGTGTAATCAAATGTGCCTCCACAGTCTTTAGGAATACCCTGTGTGGATAATTTGAAGCTTGTCACATAAAAAAATAGAACATACAGAAATCTGCTGTTTAAAGACACCAATGAGATATTTCCTTACCTTCCACATGACACGGACTTTTCTAAGTCCATTTTCTTCCAGTTCAGACACTTTTCTCCACAGGCGCAGGTTGACATGATTCTCTGTAAAAGGTCAAAATAAGAAAAACTATTTTACGCAGGCAGGAATATTATTATATTTGAAAACTGTCAACGGTTTTGGTCTGAAGCCAAGAAAGGAGAAAGCAGTGTGTCTGTTCACGCGTTAAATAATATCCTGGAGCTCATGGTAACCGCTGCAAACAACTACGTGTTTACAGCGAATAATTCAATCATTCATCCACTTTGTGAACTGCCTCTCCAGTTCGGGGTCACGGAGGGAGCTGGAGCCTATCCAAGCTCTCTCGATGTGAGCTGCGGGGTACGTCAAAGACCGCAAGTCCATCGCAGTTCATTATTTTTAGTAATTCTGCTGCAGAAGTTGTAGACTGACCCTCATCTTCGTGTTACATGACATCGGTTCTCTGGAGGTATTTTTTTTTAAACACTACAGTCATATTACACAGCATAAAAGACTAAACTTTTGACTTTGTATTATCACATTCAAGTCCAAACCTGCAACTCAAAATGTTTCAGACTTCATTCCTTTAACATTCCTTGATAATGTTCCCTCTCAGGGCCTCAAACCTAAGGTGGCCCCTAGAGACAAAGCATGTACAAACTCCACAACACTTACAAATTCCAAAGCACAAAACACATGCAAACTCCAAAACACGTACAAAATCCAAAACACGTACAAAATCCAAAACACGTGCAAACTCCAAAACACGTGCAAACTCCAAAACACGTACAAAATACAAAACACGTGCAAACTCCAAAACACGTACAAAATACAAAACACATGCAAACTCCAAAACACGTACAAAATACAAAACACGTGCAAACTCCAAAACACGTACAAAATACAAAACACAGGCAAACTCCAAAACACAACGGAAGTGTTCCAGGACGCTAGGGGCAGTGTTGAGCTCGATTTGCAAAATAAACGGTTTGTTGCAAACACATGGGCTGTATCCCAATTCAAGGCTGTTGATTTTCTTTACTCATTTCAGAGATCTTGACCCCCCCCCCAATGTTCAGCACAAAGGTACACCCATGCTTACTGTTTAGTTTGGTCACATGTAGTTTTTCCTTGCTCCAGTCACTCCAGATGGCCTTCCCCAAAACACAGCGTACTGAAAAGCCGTAGGTAGTGCAGGAATCCACATTGTTGATCATGATGGACCCATTAGCTTCATCATTTAGTAGACAATATGGTCTTGTATTGTTTCCAGTCTCACTGTGGTCACACTAGGAGAAACAAACATTTCTTCTTAGGAACATCACTTCACTTCTAAAACATACTCAAAGCTTTTACCAACAGTCACTAAATTTATAGGGTGCATGTTTAAAAAGAATCGAGATTTATAAAGGTTTATTTTTTATTTTGTTGAATTGATTATCCAGGAAAAAAAATCCATGCAACAAGGAACTTTTTTGAAGTTGAGGAGTTTTAGATTTGTTTTTAAATAATTTATTACATTAAGTAAAAATACTTTTCTTGCCAAATGTCACCACTATTTGCCAGAAGTCATCCTTTAGCTGAATGTTTTTATTTGTTAAAAGTAATGTTTAATCTTATCTAAAGATAATTAATTGTAACTTAATTAAAAGGAATATTATAATATTAGTATTATAATATTTTTTAATTCTTAGAAACATTTCGAAACAAATCGCTGTCAAAATTGAATGCTGAAAATATTTTATAATGAAGTTAAAAATGAATATACTGAGAAATCAATTGCGTCAGTTATGGATACAGCCTAAATATTCAGCTATAGAAATATCACATGCTGCTTATTTATTTTCTATTTGTTTCTTCCAACTAGCACAGTATATCCATTATGTCCCTCATGTATGTATTTTATTTCCCATTCCACAGCTTTATGTCCCTTGGGGAGAAAACTTACAAACATACAGTACAGCTCTAGGTGAAATCCGCGAAGTAGCCGACTTTGTTAATTTTTGGTTTTTTTACAATTATTATAAATGTTTTAAGGCTGTAAAAACCCGTCACTACACACTTTATGCACTTTTCTCAGACAGGCATGAAGATTTTCACACTTTTCTCTCTTGTTTAAACACTCTCAAAGTTCAAACCTTCGTAGAAAAATAAGTCCAGTATTATAGAATGAAAACAAAGGAACCCGTGGTTGCCTTTGACGGTGCAAAAACGTTTAGTCAACATTGTTGAGTTTGTTGGGGAGAAAACTTACAAACATACAGTACAGCTCTTCAGAGTCACACTGCCACAGCTCGAAGATTTATGTAAATTTGACTACCTGAACGCATTCTATACTGTGCAGGAGACACAGCACGAGATTGATTGATAATGGTCTACAGCCAATCAGGACGCAGAACACAATGCGCTGCAAAACAGCGAGGCTGTTTTGCAGGGCATTGTGAAACGTGAAACGTGAAATGCGAAACGTGAACCGCATTATAGTGAGGGACCACTGCATATGATTTTTAGGTGATTACAGGTTATCTAATTTGTGTTTTACCTTCACTACCTATGAAAGCCCGTTTCCGCCACTAAAAAAAAAAAAAGCTAGTATCCATAACTCGAAATTTCGAGTTATTTTCTCGAAATTTTGAGAAAATAACTCGAAATTTCGAGAAATATAACTCGAAATTTCGAGTTACTTTTCTCAAAATTTCGAGTTAGCTCTGCCAATCAAAAATATACGTGAATGAGGTCGCTTTCTTGTTACCCGGAAGCATATGGCGCAGGACCGCGCACTCAAAAACGGATCCCAACAAATTAAAGTATGTTTGCTGATAGTAACACCATGTGACTCAGCTAATAACACAGGGATTTCATCATTTGTGAAGCCAGGCTGAAAACACTCAGCAATCTGTGCATTCACGACTGGATGTAATACCGGTAGCTTAGCTGTAGCATTTGTAGCTTATGGCTTCAGCTTCCGGGTAACATGGAAATGACGTCATTCACGTAGATTACTGATTGGCAGCGCTAACTCGAAATTTCGAGTTGCTTTTCTCAAAATTTTGAGTTAATATGTCGAAATTTCGAGAAAATAACTCGAAATTTCGAGTTGCTTTTCTCAAAATTTTGAGTTAATATGTCGAAATTTCGAGAAAATAACTCGAAATTTTGAGTTATGGATCCTTTTTTTTTTTTGTGGCGGAAACGGGCTTCCATAACTACCTGTGCAGTAAATGTGTTTTTATTTCTGCATTCCTCAAATACCGCAGAGATTAGAGGTTTGAGATAAGTCAGCTTTTCCTTACCTCGACAATTTCTCCTCCAGCTAAAACCTGGAAGTGAAACAAGTCCCCAGTTAGCCATGAAGGGTTAAATATTGCAAACATGTTGGCAGAAACAAAAAGAGCTTATATAGTGTCTACATTTTATTTCCCATTCCACAGCTTTATAGCAGTTTATACCATCTGCACTTTTGCATCTGATGACACAAATACTGTTTATGACTAGATATATAATTTTTTTCTGGACAGAAATCTTTAGCTAAGGCACATATTGGGTACTATTTTAAAACATTATTGCTTAACCAACTAAATTAACTTTCACAAGACTCTAGGCAAAACTATTAACATGTGTATTAGAATTTCCTTTATTTATGTATTATTCACATTATTTACTTGGGTTTTAGCAGGTCTCAATGTCTCACACCTTATTCATGCCATTGAACAGCCATGTGATTTTATTTCAGGAAGTTGGGAGGAAGCAGACAATTCTACAGGAAGAGTCTTTTGTTTTCAACCACTGTATCAGGTAGCAAGGGAGTGTAAACAGCTGTGCACTGCCTTTTGTTTCTGTAGAAGGTATTTAAACCCAGGGCTGTTCTGGGTTCAGGAGAGACTCTGCTGGTCATTTGCCCCGCGATGGCTGCTCCCACCAAGTTTGGGTTTTTTGTTCTTTTTAATTAAAGGATGCCAGCTACGCTCACCGTTTGTCTGCGGGCTTTATTAAGTTAAACTTCCACAACACATGAGATGAAATAAGTACAGCCCAGGATTTAATAGCTTGTAGAACAAACTTTAACAGCAACAAATCGAAGTAGCCATTTTCTGTTTGACTTCATCAGTCTCTCACATGCTTCTCACATTGCTTCATTGAGGTTTGTGGGAATTTGTCTCGTAATGTCCCGCCGCAGCATTTCAGTCAGATGGACTGGACATTGAGTGGGTCATTGCAACAGCTTTATTAATTTCTTTTTCAGAGAAATTCAGCCATTCTTGTGTAGCTCTGCTGCTGTCCTTGGGATCACTGTCCGGTTGCACATGCCCGGTTCCAGCAAAGCTTGAACTATCAGATATACTCGTCCCATCTGACTCTAGAATACTTGCAGAGGAGTTCATAGTTGACTCAATGACTACAAGGGGCCCAGGTCCTGTGACAGCTGCTATGAGCTGTTTGTGCTGATATGTTGTGTTTGGTGGTCGTGTGCATTATGGCCAAACATTTATGTGCTGCTATGTTCCTTTTAGAGAGAAGAGGCTTTCTCTTGGCATCCCTTCCAAACAAGTCTTACTTGTTCAGTCGTTTTCTAATTTTGCTGTCATTAAGTTTAAAATTTCACATGCTAACTGACTCCTGAAGAGTCCTTTCAAAGTTTGACCTGGAGGCGAATTTACTTGGAAATTAATTCCTAGAAAGACTGTCTGATTATGTTAGTGCTAGTTACACTTGCTCATCAGTTAATCTAGTGCATTTGCATAGCAGCATCAAGCTGCTGCTTACTCTCTTAATTCCAGTGGGAGAATTGTTTTTTGACATGACTGTAGATTGAGATGACACATTTTTTGGGACTTCCTTTTTATTTTGTCTTCCTGGAAATCTGTTTATGTAACTTGCTGTTTAATGTATGAAAATGACGTAACTTGTGGTCATCGTCATTGAAACTGTTGTGTTTCATTCAGCATTTTTATGGCAGTGTCGTAACTAATTCTTGTTATTGTTTCAAAGTGAGCAGCTGTGCATGTAATGAAAGAGCAATGTACCTTCCTGCATTTGACTTCACAGCGACCCGGCTCTAACGGAGAAAGTCGTCGCCATTTAACTGAGAGCGAACCTGCAGAGTCAGCCACCTCTAGATCCTTTGGGGGAAGACTTTTACCTGAGTAGCAGACATTTCAACATCATCAAAAACATTCATAAATATAGTTATATGCAATGTAATCCATGTCACTTACTTATGTCATGTAGCGCAAATGTACGAGGCTCAGAGGAAACATTCCAGTGATGAGTTGTGGCTTTCACGGTAACAGTGATGTTGTCATCTCGAAGTGTGAATAGTTCTGTGAGTGTGCATGTTGTTTTCTTTGAGTGGCATTGTAAAATTTCCTTTTGTTTATAAAAAACACTGAAGGAAAGAAAAATCTATTAAATAATTTAAGAAGCATTAAAACAAAGGGGAAAAAAATCTACATTCGTTGTTATACACAAGAGAAAGAAAATACAAAACTTACCTCTCTACGGCATAGTTCACTGGGGGATTCATGTGATGCTCCCATGTGCATGTGAGGCTGTCTAAGCCACCGCTTTCCTCTTGATTAAGCTTATAATGGACACATGAAATATTTCTGGGTTTTGCTGCTGAAGAGAAATTAAGTTATTAATGTCCTACATTTCCTTTTAATGCAGGAATGCTCAACTATATTTATGTTGGTAATGGAAGAAAATGACTTCTTACAGTACGTTTCTATAATGGTGCCTCCAATGACTTGCTGAGTATCTGCAGTATAGCACTGCAATGTCGCACGAGGGTGAGTGAAATTTCTGAGTGACAAGACTGTGTGTGTGCGGTTCAACATGCTGGACAGGCTATCATCAATGCGATCGTTGTTCAGTTTCCAGTAGATTTTGCTCGTGCCATCGCACGCGCTCTGACATGTTATCGTGATGTTCTCTCCTGCTTTGATGTATAGATCTTTAGGGTAAACACTGCAGGTGTTGCTGTTGGGGCCTGGAGGAAATGATCATTTTAATTAAGGTAATTGGAAAAACTCTTTTGTCTCTGTAGCAAAAGCTGAAGCCGGCAGATGGATTGCTTAGGTTATCAGATGCATAGAAACAGGGAAAACAGCTGGCTCACAGAAAGCACTAAAGCATAGGAAAAAAGCGCTTGCATGAATGGGTGTCTTGGTCTCGTCCGTGCCCACTCCGGGTCAGGGACCAGACCCTGCCCCAAGTGGAGGAGTTTAAGTATCTCGGGGTCTTGTTCACGAGTGATGGGAGAAGGGAGCGGGAGATCGATAGACAGATTGGTGCAGCGGCTGCAGTGATGTGGACACTGTACCGGCCTGTTGTGATGAAGAGAGAGCTGAGTGTAAAAGCGAAGCTCTCAATTTACCGGTTGATCTACGTCCCTACCCTCACCTATGGTCACGAGCTGTAGGTAGTGACCAAAAGAACGAGATTGCGAATACAAGCGGTGGAAATGGGTTTCCTCCGAAGGGTGGCTGGCCTCTCCCTTAGAGATAGGGTGAGAAGTTCGGCCATTCGAGAGGGGCTCAGAGTAGAGCCGCTGCTCCTCCACATCGAAAGGAACCAGTTGAGGTGTTTCGGGCATCTGAGAAGGATGCCTCCTGGGAGCCTCCTGGGTGATGTGTTCCAGGCATGTCCCACTGGGAGGAGACCCCCGGGGCAGACCCAGGACACGCTGGAGAGATTATATCTCTGGGCTGGCCTGGGAACGCCTTGGTGTTCCTCCGGGTAAGCTGGAGGAGGTGGCTGGGGAGAGGGAGGTCTCGGCTTCTCTGCTTGGGCTGCTGGCCCCACGACCCGGCCCCGGATAAGCGGAAGAAAATGGATGGATGGATGAATGGGTGTGAACGGGTGACTGAGGCATGTCGTAGAGTGCTCAGGTAGAGTAGAAAAAACGATCTATAAGACCACTTCATTTTATTCTTTTTATTTCCTCCAGCACTCAACTTCTAAATTCTTCTTCTCTGATTATGTCTCATTAAGTCCATGTGTCTTGGTTTTATCTAACTCATCATCTTTTCTTACCCCTTTCCTCACCTGTGTCCCCGTGTCTGTCTGGTCTCTCAGTGTTTGCTCACCTTTCTGTCATTGTGTCAAGCCTGCGCATTTGTGCTTTGTTTTTTCCTGTTTTATTTTGGTGTCTGTTCTTACTTGTATCTTGTGTGTAGTTCTATTTCCTTTGTCAGTTGTAATGAGCCCCAGCTGTGATCCCACCTGTTTCCCTTCCCTTCATTAGTCTGTGTGAATATATATTGTCTCAGTTCTTCCTCTTGGCTGTGTCCTTGCTTCTTGTTGATGTTCCCTCTTTAAAGAGTGTATTTCTTATTTTTTAACCTGCATTATTTTGTGGTTCGTTGAAGTTCAGCAATAAAGCTGCTTGTTAGTTTTAACCCTTGTTTCTGAGTGCTACATTTTGGTCTGACTCCTTACTGCAACAATACCAGCCTCGACTGTTTGTTCACTTTTTTTGTATTTAGCCCACACTTCCTCTTGTACAGAGGGTTTTTTTTACACTTGGGTTGGGTCATAGTCTGCTACTCTGAGAATACGAGGTTCTTCTTACCCAGCTTCCTTTCTTTTTCTTGAACCAATTCTCATTTCTTCATATTTTTGCTTCCAGGAAATCAGACTTTCTTGTCATTTTTCTTTAAAAAAAAAAAAAGGAATAGTTCTCTAGGTTTTTGTAAAGTCTTAAAAACACAGTCTGACAGGCATAAAATAGGATTTTGCATCAACCAGTTGGTTCCCAAAGAGCGAATTAGTCGAAACCTCTGCATATGTCAGCATAGTGTGCAGTGTGTCCTTAAAAGTAACTGAGGAAAAAAGAAGAAGTGGCAAGCAGTAAAAAAGATACTCTGCAGCACATGATCACATGAATGTGTCCTCAAGAAAGAGGAAAAAAGTTAACAAAAACCTGAAAAATAACCTGAGATGTGAACCCAAACACAGAAAAGTTCCACTAAATTTTGATCCACCATGAAGTATCATCTGGAAAGCACCTGACTGGAAATGGCTTCATTATTTAACCTGACAATAATCCCAAATACACCAATGCAGTGAAAGCATACCAGGATATAAAAAACACACAATGTAGCACTTTCATTCATGGATCTGCCTCAACTTTATCGAGCAGTGTGGGATCATCTTGACACAGAACAGAACAAAAAGGCAGCCGACATCCAAAGGAGAGCTTTGAATGTTCTTCAAGGAGCCTGGAGAATTATTCCTAAAAGTTTGGGCTGTGCTGAAAAATAAAGGTGGTCATACAAAATATTGACTTTTAAGCTTGTTATTTCCCCATTTTCTCAAGAAAATATAAATAAATGAGGAGTGGCTTGAGACTTTTGCTCGCCTAACTGTAATCTAATCCCACTTCTTAGTCCAACACAATTTTAAATCAGCAGAAAAATCCGTGCAAACTGGAGACTGAATGTGATACAAGAGAAAGTTTTGTTAATTAGGCTTTGCATCTTATGCAAAGATTTAAATGTAATAAAGTCACGATCGCTAAAAATGTTAAAACATTAATCTATAGCATTCGAAATGCAAAAATAACCAGTGTAACATCCAGAATAATGCAAAGCTATCAAGAAAAATCTTTTTCTTATTCTTGCTGTTCTTGCACTGTTTTCTGCAACGTAGAAGTTTCGCAACTGAGATGAATGAGTCAATCAAGTATGTCAGCAGCCTAAAATGAATACGATATGATACACAAGACTTTCTTTGATGACTCGTTCTGTAATTTCATCAAAGCTACACCATAACACCGTCCATGCCCAGGTTAGTTTTCTTACCTGGAAAAACTCATCATGCTTATTCCATCCTTTAATGCGATGACTTTATAGCTTGCTCACAACTTTACTTAATTTGGCATGCTTGTGCAAGTTTTAGCTGTAACAGGTTCGTTCCATGTGACATTTAAAGCTTATTTTTTGATGACCAGAAGTTTCCATTTTAGACAGCCAGCGTTGAATCAGGTAGTTTTTGTTTTGTTTTTGTTTTTTTAATGAGTCTTAACTGTGATCATCCTGAAAAGCTCGATCATCAATCAGCAGGATGGACATATCTTCAGTATTTTAAACAGTTTTTACTGCCATGTCTGTGTTAACTGGAGGCATTCTGATGAGTTACAGCAGGAAAATCCCAGGTGCTAGCTACAGTAAGACAAGCAGCATAGCAGGCCAGTAATGCCATAACCCTGGAAACAATAACACTTAATTGAAATGCAATAGCTTACGCTTTGAAAACCTACCCATGATCCACTTCTCAACAGACGTTTGTGAAAAATGAATTTTTGCTTGTTTTTGTGTAGACTAAGCCTTACATCCTTAGAGAAGCTTATAGTTATTTAAAAAAAAGATTATTGTTTGGGCACTGAGAGTAGAGAATAGACAGAGTCTGGGGTGGTCCAAGGCCCAATCACAATCAGTGACTTGAATAATGTAAATCTAGAAGCCTGTGAACCTTTATTTAGATCAGAAAGCAGATTAGTCAGATTCCCACAATGTCTCATTTCAAGTTCCTACGCCTGATCCTCATCCTTGCATCTGTAACATACTGCAGAATGCCTCAGGGGGAATTCATGGAAAGTATGCTATCAATTCACAATACTTTCTGTTAGTGCTCACTAACAGTTTCAGGTTTAAAGCTTATTATGTGAAGCAGCCACAGAAAGATTTCAGTTCACATTAACGGTACATGAGCTCTTTGAGATTCATTATTACAAATAATAGCATCGTGACGATCTGACACGACCCTGAGTCTGCTATGTAAACAAGATGACATGCTCCAAACAGCATCAACTCTTACACCGTCATCAATTAAAAAGAAAAATTTCTGAGAAATTTCTGTGAAAACTACGATCGCTGGTGCTCTGACTCACATTTAGTGACTGAACAATAACAAACTAAATCTTCAAAAGTCCTCTGAACAGGTGTGATGTCTGAAACGTGTATTGCACTGCATTTGGTTTGAATCAAGCTGCTTTTCTCATGCTTAGCACCATATGTACCCTGTTCCCTGACTTCCAAGAGGTCAGTGCCCCCTGTGGTGGCATGACAGAGACACGACCTTAACATTACTTACTGTACAATATAAAGCGCCTTGAGGCGACTGTTGTTGTGATTTGGCGCTATATAAATAAAATTGAATTGAATCGAATTGAAACATTAACAAATAATTTCATAGTTTTATAAAACCAGTGAAGAATATTACGCCAGAGTTAATACATATTTTACCTTTGATTCATGGTGTTTGAGTCCCATGAATTAATGAGACTATCGGAGGTCTCCCTGGCCCTTTGGAGGTACCTCACCCTCAAGTTGGGAAAACATGTATAAAGACTTGTTAATAATGTAGTTTGTAACGTAGTTTGGATAGTTTAGATTATTTAGCACATTTCTCCTGATAAAACTGTTACACTGAAGAAGGATGGTCTATTTTTACAATATTTAATTGTTGTGTTGTTACTTTAACTTATCTAAAAAGGACAATGCGATCATCTGTTATAAAGAAAAGCAACAGACCATTAGAGGAGTTCCCAGAATAGGTGTAACCTTGTACAAGTTAGAAAGGAAAAGCACTGTAACTTTTCAATCTGATTAGATTTGTTATTGCATAAGTTTATTTTTTTTTCTCTTCTAGTCCTCATGGAAAATATTTAGACAAGCAGGGACACTTCCATGTAGAATATTTGTTGGTTTTCAGTAATCGGAGAAGGATTGTCAGACATTTCATCAGGTTCTGTTCACTTTGGTTAAAAAATGAGGTGTTTTATTAAATCAATGGAGCCACATATGGTTACCACCTATCCGGATCTTTGCTTTTAGAAGAAAAACGAGTCATTCTTAGTAATGCATACTTAAACAGAAATAACACCATTCAAAGCAAAACTCTGATACAGTTAAAAAGTTTAGGATTCTGATCTTATTTCAGATCATAATTATTTAAAATGCTGGAGGTTATTATTCTTTCAAAGTGAGAATATTTGTAGGTAAATTTGGGTCTTTATTTATTTCAAATAAAGCACACATGCAAGAGTAGCTACCCTTCATTACTGAAAGTAGAACAAAAAATGGGCATTTCCCATAAAGCCCAGAACTGAGTTTTATTGCTCAGCATATCTGGAAATCCCTTTAATACTTATTTTGTTTTCCAACTATGCGACGCATAAAATGCTAAAATTGACTTACCAGCACGAATGGATGAGATTCCAGCCAGGATAAATACAAGTTGGAAAGTGTACATCTTTTTATCCTGTAATCAGACCTCAGACAAATCCGCTGTTCAAATGCATTTAGAGCTGACAGTTATTCCGCTGAGCAACACAGAAGCACTCCAACGGCTTCAACCGAGGCTGTTATGATAGACGGCACCCGACCCTCCGCCACATTTTCCTAACTAACGCTTTATTTCAGCCATCATGTAACAGGAACTGAAGCAAACCCTGAACTGAACAGGAGGTATTACCCAACTGGAAAGACAGAGAGAAAAAGAGGAAGTGAAGTAACTCCTCAACCGCCTTCAAACTTTGATTATTTCAGTCTGTTATTATCTCGGCGACGTGAAAGGGAGCTCATTTAAATACCTCCCCGCGCCGGAGACACGCGAACCACACGTGACTGCCGGTAAATCAGTTCGTATAATCTGGCGCACAGCCAATAGCAGCAGAGCACTTTATGACCTGGACATCAGCAACATTCTCAAACACAGAGTTAATTGAGTTTTTTTTCTCTCTCATTAGTTTTTATTGAGTTTTGTTTCAGTTTCCAGGCTTGTGTCTGTCGGGCAGACTGTGGTGTTTAAAGGACGCTCAGTTGGTACTAAGGGTTCCAAAATGCTCCAAGAAAATATCCCCCACACCATTACACGACCACCAGCAGCCTGAACCACTGATCGATCCAGGATCGATCCAGGATTTCATGTCATGTTATATCCTGAATGTTGTAGTAGAAATTGACGCAGGCAGACAGATCGCTCTCGTACACTGGGGCCTCTGGATGTCTGGGGCCTGGATCTTCTCCATGCATGCTTCATGCTCTGGGAGACAGGGCTATGGCTCCCCACACCCTCTAGCAGATCATTACATGGAGAAACCTTTTCAATACAAGCGCGCTCATCCACAAAGGTGTGCACACAGGCGCACACACGGGTGTTCACTGTTCATAGACACAAACCACACCTTTCTTGGCTGCTACCTTGTGCGCTGTTGGTCCTGTGTGCTGGACAACAACATTCATCATTTAGTATTTACTGTTATTTATATTTAGCTGGATTAATGCAATGGCGTTGTGTTTATTATGCTGCTCTCTCTCTCTCTTTTTTTTTGCTTGTTTTCTCTTATTTTTCTTATTTTGGTCAGAGGGCCCGGTGGCGCCAGTGTCCGGCAGCCTCGCCTCTGTCAGTGCGCCCCAGGGTGGCTGTGGCTACAATGTAGCTTGCCATCACCAGTGTGTGAATGTGTGAGTGAATGGGTGGATGAAGCGCTTTGGGGTCCTTAGGGACTAAATAAATTCATGATCGTTTTAATAGGTTCACAAGATGAAGAGGGGGAGTACACCTTAGACAGAATGCAAGTCTACCACAGGCCTAATACAGGAAGTCACACAACCATGCTAATTTAGAATCACAGTTTAAACTAACAGGCAGGTCTGGGTTCTTGCTAAAATGAGTATATACTAACAACTACTACACAGTGTGCACCACTGCATGTGAAAATACCAAATCTGAAACATCAAAGAGCTTAAGTGTGGACAGACTGACATCGACATTCTGAACAAAGACCTTCTATAATCTGTAATGTCTCCAACATATCTTAAGCCTCAGTTAAACATGTTATTTGAAATGATAAAAGTACCTCAAATATTCAAGAGTGACATGTAGGCAATGTTGCCTGCTCCCTGAGTTTTATGGGTAACAGACTGAAAAATGTTGTTTTTAGGCCTCACGTGTCACTCTGTTCATCCTTACACTCCTGAAATATGCTGGTTAGATTACCATGAACCATGTTGATAGTATTTGCGGAACTGCCCTGCAAACAAATACATTTCTGATGCTGTTGCCACATCAAGGGACACCAAGTGGTGACACTGTGACAACATTGCTCTGTGGCTGCAAAAACACCAGACTACACATAGACTTTTCTGCAGTCACACTATGTAATACGCATTTGTTTTTTAAACTAACATGTATCATATCAAAGTTTGGGTAATTTTCTTTTAATATAACTTTATCAACAATACTTTTGTTAGAACATGAATGTAATTTATTCCCAACATTGACAGAGGCAGCCACTTTTATGTTAATGTTAAATGACTTGAAACTTTAAGTAGACCCGAGAGACAATAGTGTCATGGTCCTGGGCCATGTTGGCCCAGTATTCTTAGTTTCATGTATGTTTGTATTTTGTTCCTTATTTAGGCCATGCTTCCTGGGTTGCCCTGTTACGATGTTCCCTAAGTGTTTTCCCCTTGTGACTCTTACCCCTTGTGCGCCCCTCTTTGTATTTGTGAGCCCTCGTCTCTCCTTGTGTTTTATTCCATGTTTTCCCCAGCCCGTTATGTCTGTGTTCTCCCCGTGCTCTCTCCTCCTGTCTGAACCTCTGTACTTCCTGTTTTACTTTGCCCGTCTCCCGTCAGTGTTGCGTTCACTCCTGCCGTGTCTTGTTATGATTATCAGTGTCACCTGTGTTCCCCGTGTGCTCCCACTTCCCTCGCTAACCCTCTGTGTATTTATGTCTGCGTCTCCCTCAGTTCTGTGTCGCGTTCTCCCTCATGACTGTGTGCCCCTCCGTGTGGTTCCTCGTAAGGCCGTTCCTTAGTACTTCCCAGTTTAGTTTCATGTTATTTTGTATCGCTGTTATCTTTTGTCATCTTTTGTCAGCAATAAAGCTGTATTTTGAGTTCAGTCCTGTTTTCCCGTGAGTTTGTGTTTGGGTCCTATTTCCTGCCTGCCACACAGCCAGATCATGACAAATAGAGGATGTTGTCACTGCGTTCCTCAACTAAATTTTGTTTGTTGTGTCAGTCGATAAACTGAAAACTGAATCAGTTTTAGTGACTTCATGAGTTTTTAGTGACTATAGTATTTTGGATATTCTCAGGGAGCATTTAGGGCTTTTTAGGACTTGAGTTTCAAATTGGATATTACACAAGAAAATGTTCTTGTTCAAACCTTCCAGGCAGCTGAGACTTTTCGCTGTGTTGTTTGTTTTCCATGTACTTATGATTCTCTTCAGGTATTCTTGCTTCCTCCCAATGACATGCGTGTAAATTCGTGATTCTAGATTGGCCATAGGATGTACATTCCTTGTCTGTCTCCCTGTGTAAGCGCTGTGAGAGACTGGAGACCTGTCCAGGGTGCTACAAGTGATCTGGGATCAGCTCCAGGTCCTTTGTGATTTGTCATTTTAAGAATGCTTTGATAAAAGTTAAACTTGCATAACACTCTGGGGACATAAAAAAAACCCTGCTATCTATAATATTTTAAGTTAATATGGTAAAGGAATATTATGAAATGTGTTTAGATTACTTTAAGTGTGAGTTGTGAGATGAAAACGACAAACGTTGGAGGCTTGGAGGGAAAAGTGTAGTTTCTAAATGAGCGAATGAACAAACAGCTAATTTATTTTGTCTAGGACTACTAATGCACACTGTGAGTCATGTCTTTTAAGCAAGGGCAACAATTAGTCGGGTTGTTACGAAACATTTATTTCAAAAGAAAAGGTGAACAGATCACGAATAACAGGATGGTTTACCTGTGAGCAGTTGTTAAAAACACATTACAGAACTCAGCACTGTGAAACTCAGGGGCTTTTGTTTCAGACGCAGCCAGAAAGAGTGAAGCAATTGCCCCAAGTGTAATAGAAGAATAAAGAGAGGACAGATTTCTTGAGTTTAAATGATTCAATTTTTTTTGGCCTTCAGCCGTTTGGACCATTACACTGAAGGTCACAAAAGCTGAATCATTTTGTCTGACAAAACTGCTCTTCTTATTATGGAGTACTAGAAAAAGCATAAGCATTTTCTTAACATGTTACTGCTAAAATTTATATGCACATATGTTACAGTATGCAGTAAGTCCACCAATCAGAATTGATAAGTTACTCCGGCTATAACCGACAACCTCAACCGGTTACATGACAAATTCATTCCAAGAATCAAACCTCTTATAGGAGAAAAATGACACACAAAATACCTATTAACAGGTACAGTTATTGCTCACTGTGCTATGAGATAATCTACAGGAAAAAGTGAATAATCAACTGTGGTGTCATTTCCTCTATTACCGCAACTGCTATAAAGGAAGCGAGTCCTTTTGTATAACAGAATATGATCGATACATGGATGGATTATGAGTCAGCACCTCAACAAACAAATCAAAGCCCCAGGAGGATTATTTGTTATTGTCTGTTCCTGTTTGAGGTTATTTAGACTCTTCTTTTATGTCTTCAGACCAACAAGAAATATTAGGAGACATATTTTCCAACAAGAAATATGAAGCTCGAGCTCTCTTATCAGTCACTTTTTCTTGTTTTGCGCTCATATAGTTCCATCTAATGGTCGAAACATATTTCGCTGAAAATTTAATCCATCCATTTTTTTATGCTTAACCGATTCAAGGTAGGGAGGAGCTCATTCCAACTGTCAAAGGGCAAGAAAATTTAATTATAACAAGTAAAACTGAGGGGAAAAAAATAATTATGACATTGTTTACTGACAGGTTCAATGAAAAACACATTAACATTCCCAATAGCCATCACTTTAAAATGTTAGTTCGGTAGTCAGTCATTTCCCACTCCACTGAATATTAATGATACATGCAATTTCTAGGCAAAACAGTTTACTTTTATTTTCTGACCTTGCTGTCTGTCATTTGTGGAAAATGTGTGTGTTGACGTCAACTATGCAACACTTTGTTTTTCTGTAATTGTCCTTACAGAGCAGTTTGTCGGCACAGCAGCATTATAAATTGTGTTTAATGAGCCAGAGCAAAAATGTAGAGCTCCAAAGAGAAAACAGAGTAGGAAGCAGGATAAATGTACCAACCATGACTTTGGCTTTGAGCTGTGCAGGGCCCAAAAGATGAAGTTCTGGGTGAGTAGTGTGTGTTTTTGTAAAGGATTGAAACATTGTTACCACTTATATACTGAAAATCTGCACTCATACTCTAATGTGTATTTGTGTTATATTAAGAAGCTGGTCAACTGGTAGAGTATGCTTGCTTGGTACGGTTTCAGTGAACGAAGTTATTTTGTAAGATTTTTAAATGGCTTCTGAGGCGTTATCTCTCTGTTTCTTGGACAGTTTCTGGAGGGATGACTGGCAGGCAGGCAAGATTCTGAAACAGCTGTTAGTGTAGCAGTGCAGGGACAGAGTTTGACCGGTCTCAGGTACGTTTTGCTGGCAGTATTCATGAATCTCCTCAGGAGAGTCTGGATCCAGGAAGAAAGGCTCAGAAAGTCGTTTTCAAACTGCAGACTGCAGACTGAGTTACTGTCCAGGAAAGGAGACTCTGACAAGGGAGGCCAGCAACAAACTCTGGCCCACAACCTTCTACCTGCGACTTAAAGATATAGGTTTCTCAAACAGAAAGAGAGAGAAAGGAAAGAATGAAGAAAAAACCTCCAGCCTGTCAGTATCATTATAGAAGTTTGTATTTGTACAAAATGGCCTGGGCACCCACACCAACTACAGGCCAACACAGAGCCAGTGCACAAAAAAGGGGCTTTCCTAAGGAGGCTGAGATCCTTCCATGCGTGCAGCAAAATTATGGAGATGTTTTGTCACTCTGCTGTGGCAAGGACAGTGGTCTTCTTGGGGTGCAGCATTGGAGCCGGTGACACTAAGAAACTGAATAAACAGAGCAGGAGACCTGGATCTTAAATTGTAATTGGCTGCAAACTGGACCCACCCATCGAAGCTGCGGTGGAGAGGAAGTAGCATCAGTCATCAGTTATCCATCACGGACAATCCTGACCACCACTGCACCTCTTACTGAACAGGCCCGGGTGGAAAATGTTTCTTTCCACCTCCACTAAGACATAAGTTGAAAATCTTTTACACCACATATGATCACCTACTATAATACAACATATATGTGAGGTGGAGAGTCATCTGCCAGATATGTTATTTTTGTATTACTTGTTATTTCATAATCATTTCAACTGCTGGAACAAATACTACTACTACTACTACTACTACTACTACTACTACTACTACTAATAATAATAATAATGGGAATATGGGAAAAATAAAATAGGTCTCATCTCGTCTGTGTAGATTTTTTGGCTTTTCATATAGCTCCATCTAGTGGCTGATACAGATATCGCGGTAAATGACATTATGAAAAACAAAAAGGTAAAGTATTATTTCTGACCTCTATAAGCTCAATTAAAAAGTAGTAGCCGATAGAAAACATCCTTAGAAAAAACTTTATATTTGTTTCGGTTAAAACAAACTGGTGTACAGTTTAGTTTAGCATATCGTGATTATATTGTTCCGTTACGAAAATAACCCGGAAGATATTTTATGGGACCGTTTGAAGTCGCTAATGTTGCTAACTTGGTTAGCGTGTGAACGGTTTCAGCCTACTCAATACGTTCAGTCGTGTGCTTGCTTTAAAAATACACGTGTGTGTGTGTGTGTGTGTGTATATATATATATTATGTGTTGTTGGCTGACAGGCTGTGAAATCTTAAACTATAATCATTTCCGGGGTCATCTTTTACTGTCGATACATAACAGTTTCTCTCAGCGACTTGTCACCCGTCACAGCTTTTATGTCCGCTCCTCTGCTAATTGCCGCTGTTGTTGGCGGTGGGGTCCTGCTTCTTATGCGGCGTTTATTCCCCCGTCAGAAAGCCGTTAAGTTGCTCCGTTATTCAGGAGAAAATATGCGAGGCAAGACAGTCATCGTGACCGGGGCAAACAGCGGGATAGGGAAGGCCTTGGCCGGGGAGCTTTTGAAGCTCCGCGCCCGGGTCATTATGGCTTGCCGGGACCCGCGGAGCGCCGAGGAGGCAGCACAGGACATCAGGAAGCAAGCGGGACCAGAAAACGGGGAGGTGGTCATCAAACACCTGGACCTGGCTTCTCTTAGATCAGTCCGAAATTTCTGTGAGGAGGTGACTCAGGTAAATGAGAACCCAAACAAAGCAAGAGAGTAGGTGTTTGTAGTTTATTTACCAGCTGTGGTGCACTTTGTTATTGAGTCCAACTCAGCAGAAAAAAACAGAGCATTGTTCCAGGGGGACTGTCCTTGGTGCTGAAATTAAGTATTGGACCCCAAACCCATATTTGTTACAGATGCAAATAAACTATTGTCCAACAGGGGCCAGTCTAGAAGTGTTGGTCTCCTGGCAGATGTTAAGAGTTAATATCCTATTATATTGTAAGCTTCAGCAAAGACGATACTGTTTAACTGTAGCAGTGATCCTTGAAAGGCTTCAAGTATTTTGTTTATGTGGTCCGATATCACAGATTTTCATCAGGTGGCTTTTCATTTCATACAACAAACAATACTCTGTGTGCTTAGACTATTGAGTCACAAATGAGAGTAAACGCAGGAGGAGCTAAAAGCTTCCTATACATTGATTACTGTGCAAAATTTTGATCCACCACTCATTTTCTTATATTATGCCTCCAATGAGCCAGACATTTTTAAAGTGGTCTTGATAATTCTCCTGGCTTTCTGAAGGTCTTTGAAAGTCTTTCCTTAGAGATTTGCCTTTTCACTCATTTTCAGTTCACTCTTTGTATCTGATCATTTTCAGAGCATTCATTCTAGCATAAAAAAAGCACCTAACTCAAGAGATGAACCAGTGTTATTGCTACACATAATGGCACATACTGTCAGTCTTTCATAACAAAATGTAAAATTTCTTCTCATTTTTAAAGTTGAATATACAACAATGCCAAAGATAACACAGTTTGACAGGCATAAAATAATATTATTGTACCAACAAGGTGATTGCCAAAGAGCTGTCTGTTGAAAACTTGGCATATCTCAGCAGTGTGTCCTTAAGAAATTTGAGGGAGCTGGACAAGTGGCGGGGAAAAGCGGTGGGCCCAAAAAACTGTCTACAGCAGATAAAATAATGTACTTAAGAAATAGGAGAAAAAATCCAGGAAAGAACTGACACACTGCCAGTGCAGACTGGCCTCCCCAGAGTTCAGACCTCAACATTATTGCAAAGAACAGAACAAAAGGCAGCAAGCATCCAAAGAAGAGCTTCGAATGTGCATCAAGAATCCTGGTGAACTATTCCTGAAGACTACCTAAAGAAATGAGAAGAAAGCTGGCCTAAGAGAGCTCAGGCTGTGTTTAAGAATGAAGGTGGTCATACCAAATATTGACTTTCAAGCTTTTTAGGATTGTGAAAACTCAGTTTTTGCTCTATAAAACAGTGTTTTTCTATATGTTATACACATTTTTCAATAAATCTCTTCACCAGAGCAAACTTTTAAGAAATAAAGGGTGGCTTGACACTTTTGCACAGTACTGTAATAGACACTCAAGATGGTAAATTCACAATGCTGTATTAGTTTGATGAAGAAAAATTGTAACCACAGGCTATTATAGCATACCATTCCATAATTAATATAATTAAATGATAAAGACATACAATCTAATACAATTCAGTATAGCCTCCGCTATTAGAAAGTTTTATCGTTTCTATTTTTTTCTGTAATTTAAAAGTTCATATTAAACTATGTTTCTTACAGAAGTTATAATTAAAGTTACGGATTAACTGTATTGTTATATAACACACTGAGATGCTTTGGGGCTTTATTTTTGCCCTTCCTTCTAGCATTCAGGTATAATGTCTTTATAAGTACACATCATAGTTTAAGTCAAAGAGGTTTAGGTGTAAAACATTACTTATATATTTAGGAATTTGGCAGATACCTCGTATAACCACTGGGTGTCTCAGGGAGATCTCTGCAACCCAGAATGTGCTGTACTTTAAGTTTTATTAAAATAGGTATTATATTAATTAACTTAAGCCTTTATTTACCACAGGCCTGCCGGTGGGCCCATTTCACAAGCATTCTTAACCATGACCATAACTCAGTTAACATTTGAGTTCGTGAAAAAATTCAAATGGTTTCTGAAAAATCTGAATTATTTTCTTTTTCATTTTGCAGCTGAAATTACAAATTAGGTCATTTAGCCTGTAGAAGTCGTACTCAACAAAGGGATGAAAAGTTTTTGGCTTTTCCCCTAAGAAGAATCACTAAGATTGTAATAAAAATATTTTGTAATGCTTTCTTTTTTGGAGTATGGGGTTATTTATTCAAGCATAAATTGCATTTGTGTTTCTCAAGTGAGTGAAAATTGACAGAAAAATGCATACTTTTTGTTGAATAAGATAATACAGACTGATTGCCTTCATTATACTCAGACCAGCCCTGCTCATGTGCATTGTCACACCATAACCCCATTCTAAGGGAAGAAAAAACTTATTTAAGTTGTTTGGTTAAAATTTGATCTTTTGTTATGCATATGGACAATTAATGCCTCTGGATGCTGGAGAAGCTGTAATAAAACCTTAATTGGAGTCTTAAATGTTTCAAATGTATCTTTGTTGTCAGGAGGAATCCCAGGTTGATGTGCTCATCAACAACGCCGGTATTTACCAGTGTCCCTACACAAAGACAGACGAAGGTTTTGAGATGCAGCTCGGTGTGAATCACTTGGGTCACTTCCTCCTCACTCACCTGCTGCTGGACCTCCTGAAGGCTTCGGCCCCTAGCCGCATCGTGGTGGTTTCCTCTAAACTTTACAAATATGGCCGCATCAACTTCGATGACCTGAACAGTGAAAATAACTACAATAAGGCCTTCTGCTACAGTCAGAGCAAACTGGCCAACCTTCTGTTCACGCTGGAGCTGGCCCATCGCCTCGAGGGGACGGGGGTCACAGTCAATGCTCTCACCCCAGGGATCGTGAGGACCAGGTTAGGCAGACACATCCAAATCCCCCTCCTGGCAAAGCCGCTGTTCTACCTTGCCTCGTTGGTCTTTTTCAAGAGTCCATTGGAGGGGGCCCAGACTCCTCTCTATCTGGCCTGCTCCCCAGAGGTGGAAGGAGTGTCGGGGAAGTGCTTTGCTAACTGCGAGGAGGAGGAGCTGTTACCCAAAGCTACAGATGAGGAGGCAGCCAAGAAACTGTGGGACATAAGCAGGAGGATGGTTGGACTCGCTGACTGAGCAGAGTCCAGCTCTGTGGATGGAGTTTGGGGAGTGGACTTAAGTGTTCTTGGACCTGATAGCTAATCTCTTGCAGCTCCACAGACACCATTCTACAAGCGTCCACTTGCAATAAATAAAAGAACTATTTCCATCCTGAGGATAAGAACATTAATTGAAGAGCATATTGTAGAGTGAAGTGCGATAGTGGTGTGTGTGCAAGAGTGCCACAATGCTTAGAGATTGTATAAAGATTTTAATTTTAAGGTGTGCCTATCAAAGTGATGTTTAAAAAAACAATGAAGCAGTGTTATGTGAAATAATCTGCTTACGTCTCAATAACCCTCCAGGTTTGCTTCTCCCCTAATTTTTAATAAGCTAAATAGCTTTCCAATTTCCACACCATTTAAGAAATCAGCTTGCACACAGCCATAGCAGGGTTATATAAGTGCATGTAAACAAACCCTCACTCCCTAGAAAGATTCAGTGGGGGGGGAAACATTTCCCTGTCTCTGATAAAAACATTTCATAGAAACAGATGTGAAAATTAACTCTAAACTTGATAATTTACTATATTCTGTAATGAATCTAATGCATAGATTACAGTTTTGTGTCTTGACCTAATCAGACAGGCATCCTCGGGTCAAAAGGAGCAAACTCTCAGGTGCATCGCCTCATAGAGTTCTTCAAAGCCACGCTGAGTTGTCACATTTTCCCGTCAGTGCTTGTGCTCTGCAGCTCCTGGAGTGAAACGCGTATCTGTTTCAGGTTCAGCTGTGGTGTTGGAAAGCTAAATTTTTGCATGCTTTAGCATCTGCTTTGCTGTGCAGAGGAAGGCGAGGTGGTGGAGTGATAGCAGTTGATCTAGTTCCCTTCATCTTGATGTGTTTGAAGTGTAAATGCTTTCTGCTAGGACAGCAAGGTTAGCGATGCCGATCGGTGAGCTGCTGTGCTGCAACTCCCTCCTGCGGATGTATTGAGAGTCCTCTTACCTCATTTTTATTAGTTAAAGTTCAAAGGCATTTGAATAAATTCAAGAGCCTTTCCAGACCATTTACTCAATTGCTAAGTGTGCTAAATGAACCAGTTTTCAAATGATACCAAAGGGTATTTAGAGAAGGACTGCAAGTAATCATTTTCCTACCAGAATAATCAATTTTTCCCAGTTAATCGATCAAATGAAAACTATCCTTCATGATATTAACATGCCATCGTCTTCAAGGAAGAAATGTGGTCGGGGGAAAAAACCTGAATGATTGTGAAATCAAGATCGAAACACCAAAGCTGGACTTTGGAGATATGGAAAAAGGTGATGTGGTGTGATGAGTCTGGTGAGAGTGGTTATACTCTGGTGATTGACAAATCAGGACAAGAACAGACGTGGATGAAGCACTTACCTTACAGGTCTGTGGGGGTAGTGTGTGAGGTTGCTTCAGTTGGTCAGGTTTAGGTTAGGCACCTATGTACCCAAAATACACATAATGAATACACTGAATGAGCTGGTTTGGCCATCAGTACTTTTCTTCCATGACCACGCCGGTAAATTCCAAGGTGACAATGTCAAGATTTAATGGGGATCAAATTGAAAATCAGTCAAACTCTTTGTTTTTAGGTATTTTGTCCAATCCCTATTTATTTAGTGCTTGGCGTGGCACTTTTAATACATCAAAGGGGAGTATACCATGATATAATTTTCCTTAGTAGCTCTAAATTAGTTCGTTAGATATCACAGACACTCACAGAATATTATCCATTTCCTTTTCTGTAGTATTTTCTTGATGATGACTCCTGGGAAAACACAAATAAACTTCCTCTCTGTTCTGAATTTGTTGGCAAAAATCCTTCTCTACTAACCTATTTTTTGCAATTATTTTTTTCCCAACAGTGAAAAAGCAGAGCTACTTAGTGACTCAGCAATCTGAGTCTGAATAATGAAAGGTCTTCCACTCGTTCATTCAGTCAGCTGAACACTGCAGATCAGCAGACATGTAATTATCTTGAAACAACAACCGATCGCTATGCAACTGCGTGAAAGATATTAAAACATGATATCGCTTTTATTCAGCGGCATTTCAAATCCCTAAATGTGTACATTAAAGGCTGGGAGCTTGTATGTATAATTTGTGCTTTATTAGGCGAACAAAACAACCAAAATATATAAACATGCATCGTTGTGAAATAAACGGGGTTACAGTGGTTTGGTGGGGTGTGGGCATCCAAATCTGAGGTAGAAAGGGGACAGGAAACCTCTCTTGGGGGATATAGAAGAGCAAAAAAGAAAGCAATACTGACTGGTAAAACAGATCAAACGTTCCATCAATAACAATAAAACACTCCCATCAATACTGTCAAATCCATTTAACAGAAGGAAAAACAAAACAAATGTTTCTCATGGTTCGTTTAAGGTACTAATTTGTCTTTGTTTTTTCGCTTCCTTTCAACACTTGTATGTAAATCATCACAAGGCCATCGCTGTTGCAGCAGATTAAAAATAACGGCTGAAACAAATCTCTGTGCACGTCAAGGGGCAATTAAAATACCTCTCTCGGGGTTTTTAGAATAAAGCAGTGGAAGTTTTTTTAAATTTATTTACAAGTTCCAGATTACCAATAGGATTTTGCACTGTTTTTTAAATGTATCTCTTGCTAACAGCTACATACAAAATATATCACTCAATTTTAAGTTAGTATATATTTGTACATTTGTAGTTTAACACATACACATTCTCAAAAGTTTTAAGGACTCTGTGAGCTCCTCTTTGTCTGTTTCCCCACACCTGACCCCTAACTTGACTTACTGCCTTGAGAAATTTATAATGTAAACAATTGCCATCCACTGCCACGCCATCAGTGCTTTTAAATAATCAGCAATAGTTACATGTTCATGATACTGAAGAACTCCTGGCTTCTACTCAAGCCGTCAAAATGGCTGCACTACGAGAAGGTGCAGCTGAACAAACCAGGGCTGTGTCTACTATTGAAGATGCAACCTGATTGGAAAGTCCTTCAGTTCAGAAGTGTTCCATAAAGCTGCGCCTTAGTCAGACTGTCCTTCCTGGAAAGTCCCAGGGAGCCAAATTTTTGGTTGTACGGAGGAGGAGGGGGTGGGGCTGGTGGTGGCGACTGGCTCACCTGTGCAGGCACGCTGTGCATCTCCACTTGATAGTGCTGCAGTTCTGCGGCCATCTCCAGAGATCTCTGGTGGAGAGACTCGGTGGAGCTGTTGGGGCTGGGGTCTACATAATCAGTGCTCTGGCCTCCAGATGCGACATTTCCCTCCCTGTCTTTAGAGCTCCCTGAGTGGTACAAGCTGTGCTCTGACCCCTGACTGTCCTCAGCTCGGTACAGGTGAGCTTGGCTGTGAGCCTGGCGCAGCCCTGGGCTGCATTCGGGACTGGGGCTGGCAGCTGCCCACACTGGGTCCATGACATCCACTCCGTGGTGGTAGTAGTCAGCCCCTTCCTGGAAACTGCTGTAGAGCGGCCCAAGTCGAATCTTGGCGGGACGGACGGAGAAGTGCTGCTCCGAGAAGCTGTAAGGTGAGGCCCGTCCTGGGCTGCGGTAGGTGTGAGCACTTAAGTCCTCCACGCTAAGTTGTCTCCACCGGCCAATCAGCTCCTCTTCCTCGGGGGCCAATGTGCTGCCTCTACGGCTGTCTCCATAGGCGACACTTGGGGAGGAGGACGGGGGGAGCGGCTCATAGGGCTCACTGAAACAGGAGGACATGGTACGGCTGTAGACGGGAGAGCTGCCGTTCTGATGGTGGCTCAGCTCTGTCTGTTGGAAGGGATGAGCATTGGCAAAGCCCCGTGGACTGTCCCTCTCCCAGGATGAATCACTCTTTCTCTCATAGTCCCCTGCATCCCTCCATTCCATGTAGAGGGAGTGATGGTGGGGGGAAGAAGCTGCACTGCTGGGCGGTCCGTTGCCTTTGTCCTCAGATCCCCCTCCACTAAAACTCGAGTAAGAACTGGAGGCTGCACCTAGTGGGGGAGGGAACTTAGCAAAGTGCTCCTGGGAGAAGCCAGCTCTCAACCCAACCGAACCTTCCTCTGGAGTACTGTCGGTGGAGTTCTGGGGCCCGTACAGGAGCTTCCTCTCGCCGTGAATATCCATGCTGGGCCTCCGCTCACGGTGACGGTCATCAGGGCAATACAGGGCTGTGTCACTGCTGTACAGGTCAGTTTTATAGGCTCCGCGTAGCCCCAAACGTTCTCCGGGACCCAAACTCTCCAAAATAAAGGCATGTTCCTGTGTTTGCGGGCTGGGGGAGCGGGAGGCCTGGCTGCTGCTGCAAGCCTCATCTGGCTTTTCAAGCACTTTGGCAATGAGAGAGGTCGGGACAGAGTCAGAGTAGGTGTGACAGAGGGGAGACTCCTCCAGGTGCATGGTCAGGCGTTCCTGGAAGTCAGCAGGCAGCTAAAAGTATCAGAGAAACAAGGGTAAAGCAGGGAAAATCGGTGAATGTTAGTTATAAATTATAGCAAAGACCTTATTCTATGTAGTGTAGGAACTGCTGTACACTACACTGTCAAACACACTCTCGAGTAATTAGTAGGTAAATCAGGGTGTTGACATTAAAGGCACCTTTAAACTGTGCAGCAGCAGCAATAATTTAAGTATATCACATGTCACACTGAGCATCGGGTTTTGAGGCATCTGCGTCAGACTGTACAACATCAGGCACCAGACTATTTGGATCGTGGAGTGAAAGTAGAGTCAAGTCATCAGCCTGTATCATCTGCATGTATCCAACGTTCCTCTTTATTCATTTTGTCTCGCACATTTTGATTGGTGTAAAATTATTTAGTTTTTTTTAATGCATGGTCATTTGTTTTGTTCTATAGCTACTTTTTTCTATATGAAAACAGAACACAAGTGAATGTCTTTATTATTCGTCCATTATATTTTTATTGAGACTAATATTTTGCAGGTGGATGCACACACAGACCAGCAAGCATGATTGACACCCTGATGCTGTCTCCAAAACTGAACCACAGATGGACGTTGACACTGCTTCCACAAACAACAGACATTAGATCAGATTATTGCAGTGAATCCATCTTTGTTTTGTGTTGGGTATTTTTAAAAACAGAAAATTAATCTGCCCATATGGAGAAGATATATATAAATCTTATAAAGTTTGTATCTGTCTTGTCTGAAACGTGTATGAAAAGCATACAAGAGTGAAAACACATATAAGATCCCTTGAAAAATTATATACATGAAACTTGTATGTTTTGCATACTTCCTAAAACAATATATGAAAGTAATGAGAAAGTGGCCACTTTCATGAGTAAATCATATAAGCCTTATACGATTCACTATATGAAGCAAGCCAAATCTGATGCAAGTCTTTTATAAGTTTTTTCTTTTTCTTTTCCATATTGGTGGTTCCTAAATGGGCTAAATGAAAAAGAAGTTAGTCAGTAGTTTGAGTCATCATTTAGGGTTTTTTTTGTCCTCATTCTTTCTACTGAGAATGCTTTGTTTACTTAGTTTTATTCTAATTTTTTCAAAAAAACATTTTTTTTAAAATTCGAATTCACTAAGCGATAGTAAAACATCACTGCGCCCCCTCAAACACCAAACCAATTTCAGCCTAAATGGAGGGAATGCTAACGCATAAAGATAATCTTATTGGTGTATCCATCACCAGACGTTTCACATACAAAGAGATGAAAGAGGAACATTTATATATTTAATGTATCATTTCTAGGATTTACTCAGAGGTTAAAGTGAGCCAAAACTGTATCTTTGGTGCATATCTACATACGTTGTGGTTGATCTTGTTAAATTCTAGTGTTAGCTGATAACTTAGCCCCCTCTCATCTAAACATAGTCATGGAACGGTTCCTAAAAAGCAAGGCTTTAAAAACAAGGCTAATGAAATGTCCTATCTTTAGTATAGTATTTCATCAAATATTATTTCTTAGAATTTAAGCCCAAAGAGTCATGCTGATTGATTTCTTTCTGGTGACATGGCACTTCATTTCTTAAATAAGATATCTCAGAGATTAAATGTGCAGTTGGGACATAAAAGGAGTTTGACATCCCTGGTGTAAAGTCTTGTTTTTGTGTCAAATTAAATTTACAGTTTCATTTAATATGATACATGATGCTTTTATTTTTCCATTAATAAATGAAATCAAAATTTAAACACTGCATTTTGTATTTTTACTTGTTTAATGATCTGAAACATTTAAATCTGACAAACATGTTTAAAAAAAAAGAAGAAGAGAAAGAGCAAACACTTCACAGCATTGTAGCGTTTTATCCAAGCTGCTCACAGGTTCTGTTGTCCCTGCACAATGCAGTATGTGTGTCAGTATGTTAGATTGTACTTTAGGTGGTTTCTGAATACGATACAGCAACCTACACGTTCACATTTACCTGCCTTCACTGCATGAATTGTGTTCACAGCTGCAGGGGAAAAAGTGTAATTTTCAGTGTCACGAACCTCAACCAGAGAGAACAATATACCTGATTTTGAAGTGAGAATAAGTCGCTTTCCTGTTCTATTTCAAGCATTTCTTAATAAAAAAAAAAAAGCCTCCAACCACTATCTCTACCTCTCCATAGCAACAAGCATTAAGCTAACTGCAGCACATCATCAACAGGAATCTAGTCAGTTGTTCCTAATTGGCAATGAGAAGGAAGCTAATTATAACTTTGTAGATAGAGAAAAGACAAACACTACAGAGAACATGAAAGAGATGGTTTATCATAGCACTTTTATTGCATCTCGGACAAAACTAAATGCCACTTAATTACTGTCCACACACTTTTTTCATTTGGGCTTGTTTTAAACAAGATCTCAATTAGTTTTTATGCGTCATTCAGAAATCCAAGCGTGATCATTTTACACCCTCTCTGTGATTGTTTTGCAGCAGAACAAACGACTAAAGCGCTTCTGTAGGCGCTGAAGAGCCACTGCACCTCTCAAAATGCTGCAGCGCCATTCATCAATACACTTTCGATTAGCTCACACCCACAGGACCAGCAGACGGGTGGACATACAGTGAGTGCATGTATAGCCTCTGACCCCCATTATGTTTGGCAATGTGCCTGCAGAACAGTTTTTCACTTTATGATAGACCCTTTACCTTAACGGTGCCTATGTGCGTGTGTTAATGTGTGTACCGTGCAAGTGTCGGGGATATTTTATGAGTCTTATGCAACCAAATGCAGTTTGCATTGATATTTCCATTCAGCCATATGCCTAAAACACGTGGACAGGCGTTCTTTAACCTCGTGGACGCTTGCCAGTTTCAAATCTACCCTTGTCACATGGGCGAGGCACAAGGCCCATGGCTGATGCAGCGGAAAGTGGCACCAAGCTGGGCTAGTGTTAAAACACTCATCAATACCCGCGTGCATTCTTTTCACAAGGAGCAGCAGGACACTATGATGAGGCTGCACCGTGCTCTCCATTTATATTTTGCCACATACAGTAGTTTTACCTCCTCTGTTGAGTGTCCTTCAGAATTGCTCACAATGTGCCTTAAAGTAGTTCCCATGCTGCTTTGTGGTTTTACGTGATTAACAAAACCGGTGCAGTGTGACCGCACTCTGGCTAAACTGCACACTGAGTGACCGGAACAGAAACACCAGTCTTTGTGCATGGAGTAGAGGTGTAGGTGTTATTGTCACAGTTTCAAGTCATGGAGGAAAACAGTCATCACCAAAACCTTAAAACATTGCATCCAACACAAACCACAAATATTAAAACTAAGAGAACAAACACTGTTGCCCTCTCCTTTCTGGCTGCTTTCTGCATTTCCCCAGTCTATGTTTCCCTTTTTGTGGGGCTTGCTTTGTGTCCCCATTTCTGTTTACTTCCATCTTTCTGCCTTTTTCGATGCTTCTTGTTGACTTCAGCTGTGTCTTATTATCCCTCTATTATCCCTAACAAATTAACACAATTTTAAATAAGATGATAGCTTTTAACACTTTGGTGAAAATCCTTTCCGGACACTGACTGCCTGAAGTCTAGAACCCATGGACGTCACCAAGTACTCTGTGTCCTCTTTGAGATGCTCTATTAAGCCCTTTCTTCAGCCATCTTCAGTCACTGCTTGTTTGTACGTCTTTCTGCATTCAGTTTCATATTAAATAACTGAAAAGTGTGTCCTGTTGGGTTGAGATCAGATAACTGACTTGGCCACTGAAGAATATCTCTTTTATTTAACATGACAAATGCTTTGATTGCTTTTCCAGCATGCTTTGGGCCATTATCTATTTGCACTGTGAAGCACTGTCCAATCAGTTTTGGAGCATTTGGCTGAATCTGAGCAGAGAGTACAACCCTGCACATTGCAAAATTTATCCTGCTGTTTCTATCAGCAGTCACGTCATCAGTACGCACTAGTGGCCCAGTTCCATAGACACAGGTTTGATTCTAGGTCTTTCTCATGATGTCTACCACCTCAAAAGGGTTTTTGATCAGCTGTTGTAAAGGTTTTCTTTTTCCTAATCATGGAAATAATTCTGTCATCATGCACTTTAGTTGTCTTCAGTGGTCTTTTAGGCTGGAAAGAGCCTTCATTCTCTTAAGTTACTGCTGACTCTCCAATAGGTCGAGTTCGATTCTTCAGCCTAATGATGGCCTCTGTCACTTGAATTGACACATTTTTGGGGCTCATATTGAGTAAAAAGCAAGTTCAGATGAAATAACACCTGGGATCAACTCCAGACCTTTTATCTACTTAATTGTCATGAATGAACAAGCTAATGAGTGTCATCTAGACATAAAACTAGATGCAGTTAATTGTCAAACTACTTATGAGCATATAAAACTGGACAATTATCCATAAAATGTGTCTAATACCTAAAAAAAAAAGCTAAAGCAATACTTTTGTTAAAGCCCTTGAATTAAAGCTGAAGGTCTGCACTTTATTCACATCTTGCTTGTTTGATTTAGCTTTCACTGTGGTGCTGTACAGAGGCAAAATTATAAGAATTCATTGTCATTGTCCAAATACTTATGGATCTGATTGTATATGCTATTGCAACTTTTCATTGTCAGGCCTTCAAATGATCTGCATTTGAGAAAAAGCAGAAATCTGTTATGTTTACTAAACTAAATATTTCTCACATGATATATGGTAAATGCACATCACTGTAGTTTGGATAGAAATAAGGTAAAAATCTGATTTGTTATAAAGGAAGATGTTAATGCTGATTTGCTATACTTAAAAGAAAAATTAGTAAATCAAGCTGTGGTTCATGTCCTTCAACACATAGTCACTGTGTATAGTATACATAGTTCTATAGTATATATCCAGATTGCTTCTAGCTAAAAAAGTCTTTTAAACTCAGAGCCATCGACTTTTTGAAAACTTGCCTCTTTCATCTCTCTCAGGTGAAGGTTATTTAAAGAAAAAAACCCATGAAGCTTTAATTCTTCACTTTCTGTCCTTCCTCCAGTGACCTACAGTACTCATCGCTTTGGGAAGACTTATCTTTTCTGGCTCACAAAGGGCAAGATGACCTTCATGTTACAGTCAAGACAGCAAATTTCTCTTCGCTCATCTCATGTCATCAGCTGAAAATTCAGCTTAGTGCTGCTCAAGATACACCTCATTCAGACCTCTCCTCCCCCTTAGCTTTTACCAAAGCTTTTTCTTTTACCTGGCTACCGCTGAACTGAAAAATTACAGATTTTTCTGTCTTTCTGGGTTCACATCAAATGTCAGCGCAAAAAAGCCTGAAGCTCATACAGTTCTTAAGCTTGGTTGTATGCGACTTTTGTGAAGAAAGGCTATCAGGGACTAGACTGAGGCCTCACTAAAACTGAGGAACATATGCAAAATGCATTTTTACAAAGGATAAAGAGCACTGGAAAAATCAAGCCTGTAAAAGTGAGTGTACAGCTCACCTCTGAGAGTTGGGCCATGTAAAGAGACTTGTTGCACTGCAGAAGCTGAGCAGCCAGGTTACAGTCCTTTCTGTACATTTCCTGCAGAGGCACAAAATGGCCACAATCAAATGAAAGAACAGAGAATGAATATTAAAACTTTCGTTGCCAGCTAAATTTCTGGTCTCTTTTGGATCAATACTGCTTAAACTCTATTCTCCCAAACCTACTTTCCTTCTTCAGAAACACAAAACTTCTTATTTAACTGCTTATTTGAAGTACTAAACATGCTTGGGGAAAAAAACTACAATTTGCAAACACATTTGTACTGGTGTAAATGTACAAATTATATGGATCTTGCGTATGGGGGGTACAAAATGACTCCGGAGCCCCTCCCCCCCTTTGAAATTATAACATTAAATTGTGCACACGCATAACAAGACGTAGAAAATTTTGGTTTTAAGTCCTCAGTGACAATTGCCTAAAGACTAGTTTGTGACCTCCAGGTTGCAACGGTGAAATGTTCATTAACCACAGCTGGTGAGTAGTTTAATTGTGAAATCAGTTTCTAAAGTTCCAGTCACAAAGGCCTAAAGAATGGCCAACTGGTGACCAGGAAAAATTTGTTTTGCTTGAAGTGACTAGCTGTTGCTGACCAGACCAGCAAACCAGAAATGCGAACCTTCATTTTTAAAGTCAAAGTTGTTCCATAGTGCTGCAGCCAAGATGTTTGAAAAGGTACAACTTTTACTTAAAAGGTGAATGTTCACCTTTTATGGTTTGCAGTTCATTTTTCAAGTCTTACTACTGCCTGGTATGTAATGAGCAAGTGTTTGCAAACAAGTCAGCATCTTCCATGCAACTACAGGCAACCATAGCAAAATGCTAGCAATCAAAGCCCTTGGTAGCCAAAGTTCAGTCCAAAGATCTTGGCCATGCTAAATTATAAAGCTTTTGAGTTTACATTTAAGGATATGTGGAAAATTCTGATCAATCGCCACAGCACAAGAAATTCTCACAACTCTAATGCACACTGTACACCACCTTATGGCAATAGGAAATCAGCATTGTTTGAAAGCATTATCGGATGATCACGTTTTCATTGTGCGTTCCACACATGTAATGTCAAATATTATTAGTGGATGTAATCTAACACCAACTAGAGGCCACAGGCTGTTGTAAAAAAACTAGCTTGTCAAGGGATTAATACTGTCACGACTGCAAGAAAAGTGTCAACTGCAGCAATAGCAGCACATCTCCGTGTCCCCAAAGGTGTTAGGGCCCTATCATCACTCCTTGTAGCTTTAATTTTGCATGTTAGTTTTTGGTAGTTTATCTGCCATTTGTTCCTGGAGACAAAGAAATCTTCATTATATCACATCACTGAACTTAGTCTTCAGCTCTTTATTGCTGTTTCTTTTATCCTTTAGTCAGTGCAAAGTTGCATCACCCACACTGCCATCTTATTTGCTGATATGCTAATATCTGTCGACAAGTTTATGCATTTACAGTAACACACCCAGTAACACACCAAACATTTTTCTTCTTTATTATTTGTCAGACACAAACAACAACTTTTAACTTATCCATTTATGTTCCCGCTGCCTATAAATCAAAGTTAGATCCTACCGGTCATATTTTTTTATATGTGTAATGGAACAGTAAAATCATGAGTCCATTTTGAACTTTAATGCAATAAGGTCATCTTACTACTGAGCTTGCATGTCTTACTCACAAGTTTGTCCAATAATCTGAGAATTTGCAGCTCCTTTCTGGTGCTCCAGTTTGCATATCATAGTGTCACTGGGCAAGACTATGAAAACCCCAAACAGAATGTATGGAAGCACCTATTTTTTATTTGCCTCAAACAATAACTTCATACTCATCGTCTGGCTCTGCAGAGTTGAATGCTGGGCACTGCTTTACTTACATTGTCTTCTTGAAGCTTCTCGATGGTGAGCTTTGCCTCCATCAGGTGGTTGTTGAGGACGATGATCTCTCTGCTCAGAGCACGCTTTTCATCATCGTGGTGCTGTGACTGACAATGACAGAGCAGGGATTTAAAGATTACTTTAAAGTACTTTCCTCTGTGTAATTCTTTCTTGTGTGTTTTTTAGGAATGAAATTTATAGAATTTATAGAATAGATTGTTTATAAGAGACCTTTCAGACTAACTTTTAAAAATTGATTCTTGCATGTTTTTAATTCAAATATGAACCCGGTAAACATAAATAGAAAATTTTTGATAGATCTTTCTAATTTTCTTTTGAGATCTAGGTCGTCAGTACTGTTTATATTGGCAACTGTATATGTATATTTCACCTAACTCTTTTGGGTTTTGGTGCCTGTTGTAAGTGCTTTCTGTTCTGAGTGTTGCTGTTTTAATTCCCTTTTACTTTATCTTGTTTAGTTTTACTTTTCATGGTTGCCCTCTTGATTGTCTTCAGCTGTCTTTAGTTCCCCTTCTATTTCCACCTCACATGTATGTATTCCCAGAGTGTTCCTTTGTCCTTTGTTGTGTTGTCCATGTAACTCAGTAGCTTTTCTTTGTGTTTCTGGATATTTTCATTTGGACTTTTTAGATTAAATGCTTGCTTTGGTTTCTACTTCTGTCTCCTGCGTCCTATTTTTGGGCTGTCACACCTAATCCATATTGCTTACAGCTGAATATGACAACAGCCTATTACATACTTATTTCTTAGCTACTGTTGATGAATGGGAAACTTTAATGTCAGTAAACTGAGCTTCCATATAGTTAAATAATTTTTTATTGCATTTTTTTTAAAAGCAAAGTTTCCGTTAGCTTCATCACCTGTCAGTAAAATGTATTTTGGCCAAGAGCTTTGGGTTTGTGGAAGCTGTAATTAAAATGCCTGAGCGTACAGTAGTTCCGCCTCTTTGAAAAGTTTAACAGACTCAAACTATATCACAGTGTTTATCAGTCTTGTAATTACGTTCTCTGTAGTTGTGCAGGGCCAAGGGGTCAGATGGGTTTGCGGCACCTCAGGAGTAAACAAGCTTTACTATTACAGAGAGACTTACTCAGCACCTTTCTCACCCTTGTGGAGGGTGTACGTGAAATGAATCAATAACAGCTGATGAGAACACTTCCAAAAAAAAAAAAAAGAGGCTACCAGCCTTTATTTAAAAAAAATTTCTTTACACAAAAAGCTGGGTGACCTTCAGCTCTTTATTACCTGTACTTGGTATCTCACATTGTCATCAAAATGATGGCGACAGCAATGATTATTATCTTGTGCTGTAACAAACCCATTCGACGAGCATTTTCAGCTGTCTATTCAACAGCGAAGACACCTGATGGTCATACAGTGTTCTCCGGCAGACTAGTTAATTGTATCTTTCCACCAGCAAAAAAAAAGCAATGTCTGACAAATGAAGTGAGGTGCAGAGCACTGAGGAACAATGGGTTTGCTATCACTCTGCTGTTGGAAGGAGGACAGCCAATTGTAATAAGCCATAATTAACGTCAGTGGTACCAACAGAAGGGCATTCATATTCAAACAAGCTCACCAAGTGCTCTGTATCATCTCTAAATCTCAAGGCTTTCCTACTTGCTTCTTTTCTGTCTACAAATACTGCAAATAGTTGACCGCAAACCTGAGAGCTTATTGTACAGCATGTACACAGGGTTTAAAACACACAGACACCTGTTAAGATACTCACATTTCTGTGGATCTTCTCCTCCAGATCCTGGTTGATCCTCTGCAGTGCTGAGTAGCTACTTTGTATTCTAAGTGACACAATAAACAACAGCGCTCACTTGCAGGTAATAGATTGAACATAAACAGTAGCAGCCGAAGACTTCTGCAACTGGAAATAAGCAGATTGGCAGGCTCAGCAGTGCACTGCACAATTCAAAGCTGAATAACACGTCATATGTCTCGTAATAGAGGGATTTTTCCCCCCACAAGGCATGGTAACATATATGGAAAGATTTTGGGCACCAGTAATAAATATTGAGCCGCAGCTCCACTATGGCTGACAGAGGACCCCAGCCTGAGGATGTCAACGTAATTAAAATGAAGGGGAAAAGGTGACGTTTTGATTATATTTTATAATTACACCTCTTGGGGTTTCTAAAAAGTACCTCAAATATAAAACTCCTTTTTTCATTTTAATACTAGTAAATGCAAGGTTTATGTCATGAAACAAATTATTATTATCTTTGTTTTAAATCTGTCTAATCACCACCAAAGCAGATACTGTGATTAGTTTTGGGAATTGGTTTTGAGTCAGCGCCATAATTGCTTTTTGTTGTTTTTGTTTTTTAGTGAGTGACATCAGCACCGTCACCGATCTGATGGTTCTTGGTGGAAATCTAAATGGACAGATGTACCGAGATGAGGTGCTCTAACCTGTACACTGCACAGAGTATCAGTAGTATATCCAGACACTTCGTTGGCCAGCATTTAGTCCCAGTATGGCTCCTGTTGAGGATGCCTGAGACACGCCGTGTTGACGTGATCATCAGAAACAGCTACAACCAATGACCACTGCACAACGGCAGCCTTCACCCATCCAGGAATTGGACAGCAATTCCTCAACAGCAGACTCAGACACTTGTGTGGCCTTTCACAGAGGAAACCATGCACTCTATCTTGTATATGCACATACTAAAGTGTCAGACTATAAAATCTATGAAATCTATTTAAAACACAAACTGGCATTTGTTTTTGATACCACAAGTAAAAACTTGTGTAAACAGCAGGTGAAGATAACAGAAAAAATTACTTTCCAGGAGGTAATTTAAAATGATACAGTATTGTGAGTTACCCAGATAAGAAACACTGCACTGCAGCACTGCATAATTTGCTGATCTCTCAAACACTTGTGGTACAATTGACTTGTGCAATTAAATTCTTAGATCTTAATTGAAGGATGATCTCTAATATAATGACTTAAAGACCCCCTCAATACGTGCTTTATGATATTGAAAAGAGATTAATAATAGCTTCAGCCCGCTTTGGTTCTCACATAAAATCTAGAACGCTCGTGGTAGACATATAATCTTTATTATTTCACTATGTTTGAGCCTCCAGGTATTTTCTGCTAACATCACATTGGTATACCTTCTGTAGTGGATCATAAGGGGTTTCAGAAAATCACCTCATATGTCTACTCCTTAAACAGTGATGCAGTATTAAACATTTTTCCTTAGGCACATGAATGAAGTGCTATATTTAGAGCAGTCAAGATGAGACGAATCCTGCACATGCTTTAGATAAAACAAAAGCAGAATTCAGATTGTTTTTTAGTAGTTTTAGACAAGTGTAAAGAGGAATTTCGTCAGTCTTTGTATTCAATCATTTTCAGCTTTTTACATTAAAAGCCTTTTGTAGCTATTTCTGGAAATATCCTCACATTCTTAGATTTTTGAGAAATTTATAGCACCATCTATACAGGTCATCTTGCCTGGAAGTCTTTCTGTCTCGTAGCCTCGTGTTAGTACGCTCCCACTTCTCTTTCTCGTGATCTGCACTGTGTGCAGTCACTGGTCTTGGCCGGGTCCACACCAAACAATCCGGACCCCGTCTGATCCAAACAAATTTATTTTGGTCTCTTTTGACCAAAGAATGTGCTGCCAGTATTCATCAGGCTTCTTTTCATGTTCTTTGGCAACGTATATTATTATCCTGGCGCCAAGTTGGAAACGGCGACGCGCAAGCGGCACCATTTTCTGAGGGTGGCCACTGCACCTTCTGTTATTCATAGGGTGGCTCTTCCAATTACTCCTAACACCTGGTACAGCTGTGTTTCCGCTTAGAAGTCTGATGCTGAACATAGGCTTGTCCACCCATCCATATTTTTGTATAAGCAATCACCCTGAAGTGGAATTTTAAAGTAATATTGTAGACTTCTGACATGTAGTTTGATTGTTCATCATCATGTACAGTAAATGTTAAACCTCCAAGCAAAACACATTTGAGCTGAGCAGTACTTAAAGGCACACTGCAGTGTGCCATTCTTGGGCCCTGACTATTTCAATATGACTAATCTTCAAAAGTAACATTGTTTTGTGTAGCACTGTGTTACAGCACCAATGGTGCGGCGTTAAATGCATCTGTCAAATGCTGACATAAGCTCAAAATGTTTAAGAACCCAAATTTCTCTTCTTGAAAGAAATAAAACTGAATTTGGAAAGGAAGCAGTGAGTTTGGTGACACTTTTCTGGAAAGGGTTTAATAATCTGCTGCCAGCGTCTAATTTGATCTCTTTATTTTGTTATTTTGTTATTTCCCTTTAGGTGACAGAATAACCATGCTCCGCTTAGAACTGATATATTATTTGTTTAGCATTCAGTTTATCATTGTGTCCTGTATTATGCTTTATATCAGGGGTGTCAAACATAAGGCCCGGGGGCCAGAATTGACCCGCCAAAGACAACAATGCAGCTCACTACATGTCTTTGGAAAATGTGGATGAGTGCATAGATTTTGGACTTCTAACTGTATTTTCACATTTTACAAGTTGTCCTACTGATAAAGACTTCCCCCACAGCAATTCACATACAACAGTGTAATAAAGTAATAATTACACAATTGAACAACAGAAAAAAATCCCAGTTTTTTTACTACCTACTATTCAGTTTCAATTTCAGTTTTTTACAATGTTTCCACAATAAAAAGAATAAATTAAAAAACAGGGAATTTTCTGGGAATTAATAACAACTTTCCTCTTTATTACTACAGGACAGTCTAGACCATGAGCATCCAGAGCTTCTTCTGAAATGTAATCTTTATCTTTCACAGTTTAAACCCAAAGAGTCATGCTGATAGATTTCTTTAAATAAATAGAGCAGCATTTATTATCATGTAGTAAAACTAAGATGTGTGATAGAAATTATGCTTCTTTTTCTTGTATTGAGATTTTACAGGGATTAAAGAGATCACAGTTCAACTTTCCTACACTGACAAAAAAGGGAGGCCAGCTTAAGATCAAAGTGGGCCACCGATGTAAAATGAGTTTGACATCCTTAATTTATACAGACTTATAAACAGTATTTGATTGAAGAATACATTTGTATATTATTATTATTATCATTCCTATTATTGTTCTGCAGAACAGAAATCTGTGCTAACCCTGTTTTAGTCAGGCCAGTTTAATGTCAACAGGCCTAACTTTTTCCTGCTCAATAAATAAAATTAAAAGTTTTATCTCACACTTCATAAAAAGTCCACTAAAACAACTGCTATGTACTTCTTGTGTTGTTTGGGCTGTAATGGGCTTCTCCTACAGCTCCCTCAGTATATTTTATCTTTCCTCAGTTTTAAGCTTGTGTTCAGTGGACCAGAACTGCAGATACCCATGGGTAAGTGCTGAATGTGGAAAGTCCAGTGCAAGCACTATCCACCACAGAACATTTGTGAAAAAGATGGGATATAAAACATTTGCTGTTGCTGTTTACATTCCTGTGACAGAGCTGTGTTGTTATTGTCTTTTACTCTCTCTGCTCATGTTTGCTCTCACGAGTGGAGAAAAAAAGAGAATCTTAATTTTCTGAAACTGAGAAATGTTGACTGCAAACAGAGTCCACAAACAATTTGTGAAATCTTCTGTGCCACACTGCCACCATCTTCGCCCCCTGGGTGTTGTACAGTTTGTACTGAGGGGCCTACCTGCGCAGCTTATCAGTAAACTTGTCCAACTCCTCCTGTGCTCTGCGCAGCTCCGTCTCCAGGTACTGCCGTGTGGAGTCAAATTCGCTCTGCAGTAGCTCCAGCTTGTGTGTTGTGTAGTTAAGTCTTTTCCGTAAGTCCTCCTTCTGCTCCAGCAATGAGCTACACACACACACACACACACACACACACACACACACACACACACACACACACACACACACACACACACACACACACACACACGGGTTCAGAGCACATGATGGAGGAAACAGGCTCCTAACTTGAGTGCATGCTTATCTAAGTAGACTACAGATCTTTTTAATGCACCCCTGAATGGCTGTGCAGTTATGATGGGAGCATCATGAGAGGGTGATAAAAGTAGAAAACTTGTTTGCAAAAGTGCATGGTGCGAGCAAAACATGGGATCAAAACACAGATCTCTAATTAAGAATCCAGGCTGGGGTAAGTAAGGATACAGAGTTTTTTAAGACATTAGAGCATTAGTCAATCTTTTTCAGTATCAAAGCTTTGCAGCACATCACAGAAACCTCATCAGAAAGTAATACAGGCCCAATGGAGAAAAAAAGAGGTTTTAATCAGTGATGAAACATGAGACAATGAAATCTAATATGTCATACGAATAGACCCCGAAGGCTCAGATTTACAAAACGACGATATTCCCCACATGTAATACGGGAAGACAGCACAATGATGAGTATTTTTGGAGTATGTGCATTACCTGAGCTTCAATCTAATAAAAGGGCAAGTGTGAGTGGGAAAGGAGGAAATGTCTGTTGCCTTGATGGATCTGAGTGTGCACGGTGGGGCTTAATGGACCTCATATTGACGGACAGATGGAGGAAGGAGGGTAATGACTCTATCTGAGTCGGATAACAGATAGCAGATTGGATGGAGATGTGGTCACGACGTTCTTGTCACTTCCTCTCTTTGTCTCTTTTTCTCACTGTTTAACGAAATCATAGATTCAGGGAGTCGAGGGCTGAGGGACATCGAAAAAAAAGAACAGGGACAGGTTCCTTTGAGGGATTTTGTTTTTTCAGGACACTAAAATGAGGTATCACCCAGTTTAATCTAATTAGCATGCATGATAATCTTTCTGCAATCGATAAGATGAAAAGTAGAACGGGTCAAACCAGACTTCATACAGAACCTCATTGGGTATAAATGAATATTTCTGCTCGATTATTTCTCAGTAGTTTTGTCCAAATGTCTCTCTTAATTTCCCCATTAAAGGCAAATTACAACACAGATGCACCAGATATGTGCAGGAGACATGGACACAGAGGACGACTTTGGTTCAAGTAGCTATGTTTGGTATATCCACACTAAGCTTAGAAAAAAAAATTGAGCTGAGCTAAAAAAGGTGACTCATGAGCACTATTATAGGCCACTATAGACCACTATTATTACACCTGTTATTATGGACCACTATTTGTGTACTGAAAAGTGTTTTTTATGGTTAAAGACCATTATTTGTGCATTAGTGTCATTTTTTTAGAAGCTATCTCATTTCAAAGGGTTGAATGACCATATTGTGTTCCTATCCTCTGACCTAGATAGAAGTGTTACAACAGCTGTTCAGTTTAGGGGAATAAGGATAAGGATGCTAAATAAGAACCCAGACACACAGTACAGGGTGGGCCATTTATATGGATACACCGTAATAAAATGGGAATGGTTGGTGATATTAAAGTCCTGTTTGTGGCACATTAGTATATGTGAGGGGGCAAACTCCTCAAGATGGGTGGTGACCATGGTGGCCATTTAGAAGTCGGCCATCTTGGATACAACTTTTGTTTTTTCAATAGGAAGAGGGCCATGTGACACATCAAACTTATTGGTAATGTCACAAGAAAAACAATGGTGTGCTTGGTTTCAACGTAACTTTATTCTTTCACGAGTTATTTACAAGTTTCTCTTTGTTCACAGCCATTGACATGTCGAAGACGTTAACACGTGAGGAGCGGATCGAAATTGTGTTGATATCTGGTCAACGCAGTAACCGGGTCATTGCAGCAGATTTCAATGCAAGACACCCTACAAGACCACCCATCTCCCATGCTACAGTTAGCAAACTGCTTGCTAAGTTTCGTGAAACAGGTTCAGTGTTGGATTTGCCAAAATGTGGACGCAAGAAAACTGTCACTAATGAAGAATGGTCTGACACTAACCCACATTGGATGGATCCCTCCAAGACTGTTGGAACAACAAAAGTGATGGTTTGGTGTGGTATATGGGGTACAATGATAGTGGGTCCATTCTTCATCAATGGAAACCTCAAGGCCACTGGATATTTGAAATTGCTACATGATGATGTGTTTCCCTCTTTATGCACTGAAGCCGGCATGTTCCCTGAGTTTTTCCAGCAAGATGGTGCACCAGCACATTATGGGTGCCAGGTCCGAGCATTCCTAGATGAACTGTTTCCTGGAAAGTGGATTGGTTATCGTGGGCTAGTTGAATGGCCCCCAAGGTCTCCCGATCTGACCCCCTTAGACTTTTATCTTTGGGGTCATCTGAAGGCAATTGTCTACGGTGTGAAGATATGAGATGTGCAGCACCTGAAACTACGGATACTGGACGTCTGTGCTGGCATTTCTCCTGCGGTGTTGCTATCAGTGTGGGAAGAGTGGGAGAAGAGGGTTGCACTGACAATCCAACACAATGGGCAGCACATTGAACACATTTTATAAGTGGTCAGAAACTTGTAAATAACTCATGAAAGAATAAAATTACGTTGAAACCAAGCACACCATTGTTTTTGTTGTGACATTACCAATAATTTTGATGTGTTACATGGCTCTCTTCCTATTGAAAAAACAAAAGTTGTATCCAAGATGGCCGACTTCTAAATGGCCACCATGGTCACCACCCATCTTGAGTTTGCCCGCTCACATTTACTAATGTGCCACAAACAGGACTTTAATATCACCAACCATTCCCATTTTATTACGGTGTATCCATATAAATGGCCCATCCTGTACTATAGACCAGTTGGTAACCCCTGGGAACTACAGGTCGCTAGAGAAAAATGTGTAATTCTTAGCCAGCTGTACCAAAAACCTCCTTGCATTTGCTTACAAAAGCTGCTCAAAGTTGCACTTTTTGAAATGTGTTGGTTGGAGCAGTAAGGCGGTGGTTTTATTTTGATGGGGAATGGTGTCTTTTTCTGGTTTGTGTATCATGTTTTTAGCTTCACTACCACTTGCCGAGTATTCGGAGGGTGTTTGCAGACAAGTCAGCATGTTACATGTGGTCAACACAGCAATCACAGCAAGGTTTGTGGAGCAGCGCTCTCTTTGGTGCAGCTTTCATCTGGTCAACAAGCACTCAGCAACTGGCTGGAGAATATTAATTTTGCCCTAGTAACCACAGGTTGCCAGGAGCTCAAGGCCTGTGTCAGTGAAGCATTGGTGGATTAAAACTGAATTCCACCACTGTCCAATGTTACAATAATAAAAGCTGAATACAGTTTACTGTCCTAAAGTCCAGTGTTTTGTCAACCCATCCACCCACCCCATCTTCTCCGCATGTAGACTTTGTGGCTCTATAGATATCACCTCACGTCTACCTTTTCTTGTCTTCTCTGCCACACATAAATGCAGCTAGATCCTTGCACAAACTCACAATGTTTTGTTTTTCTTAAAGAATAACAAAAAGATACATAATGCAGTGCTCATATTCTCTCAGATTGATTCCTCTGTATTAGATATGGATTGCTTCTATTTTTAAACCAATTAAGTTTTATTTTATGAAAAACTGAGCATCTGAATTTTTCATTTCCACTTTTTTTTTTAAGCGAAGCAACATAATATCTTATCAAATTTAGAACTTATTTTTTCTCATGTTAGGTAAGTTGTGCTTCTGTAAAAGTAGTTTATGTTCTCTTTTTAAGCCTTTTTTATGCACTCAGATTGAGTATCCTGCCTCAAGCACAGCTCTAGTCTCCATTTACTCGACTGTAAATACAAAAATGCTAAATACTAAATAACTTCTAGCTTCAGTCTAACTTCAGACTGAAAGTGGGATAGTGTTTATGTTTTATGGAACTGTGTCAGTGAGTAGAGAAAACCTGCCCACAGAGTGATTCAATGAATGTCTCAAATGACTGAGTGACATTTGAGTGCCGCATTATCCAAGCAGCCCCCACCTCCTCGCCTCATGCCTCTCTGTGATTGGTTGGAATCATCAGGGGAAAACAGGTGTTTGTTGTTTGGTAGAGGATGAGTTAACGTGAAGTAGCTCCAGGGATGTTAAATCCCCCATTAGTGACCTCCTCAGTGAACAGGAGCTGAGTCAGACATAATGAGTGTTTTCATTCCAGCGAGATGAGATGACGAGGCAGCGTGACTTCTGGGCTTGGAGAGGCGGGATGAGGCTGCTTTAGCACCTCTGGATGGCGAGAGGAGACACCTCGTGGGCGGATGAACGGACAAACAGATAAAAAACGAGGATGGATGGAAAGATGGCGTCTGAGACGTTCACTCTTACCTCTTTTTCGGATGTTTGCCGCCATTTCGGGGGACTTTTAAGGCGGTTTTGCCAATGTATATCTTTTTCATGGTTTGTCTGTGTTCCTTCCCTCTCATGTGTTTAAAGGGCTTGACCACAGGGAGACAGCATTTATGTTAGTTTTCCAAAGGAGACCAGCTAAGTCTGGAATTAGTGAGTGATCTATCTGTGTTGACCCTGCCAAACAAAGCAAACAGACAGGATGGCAACTTTTAGTAAGGACAAGTCAAGCAGGACAAAACTGATGTTAAGATCCATGGACAGATTCTGTTGGTCATATTCATATGAAAGAACCCATTGTATTTTTTAAAGGGCCTGTAGTTGTATGTAGGGGATCTGCTACTAAAAATAACAAATAAAATAAATGCTTTTCTCATAATTTTTCTCACATGCTGCACCTCCTCTTCTCACCTTCTGTCTGAAATGCTCTTTAGCTCCAGTCTATTTAAGGCCTCTCCCCCTGAAAACCCGAATTTGCTATGATCCAACTCTCATTCTACATAAAATCCCTTTTGAGCACAGAGCACACATAGCAACGTTTGCAACTTACCCCTCTGGATATTGCATCAAACTGAAAATAATTCACTGGGTCTTCAGATGCCGTGAAGATTCATGCGTTTACTCTTAGTACCCGACACCAGAACATTTGGTGTGCTTTGCTCATGGCTGAGATATTTTGGAGAATATGTGCCAAAACTAGCCACTCTTATACCACTGTTATGTAGATGAGTAACAGAAAGTCTGGAAAAGTCTGGACTACAAATGAGGCATAAGAAGGACTTCAATAGCTTTTCTTTGTGGGTGAGAATTACTCTATTTGGTGTTGACTTTGTCTTTTTAACTGTGCAAACCCCTGTGTAGAAGACTAAATGACATGGAAATCCCATTAAGCATAATGTGGACAGTTTAATGGCAAATATCCCACGAGTTTTGTCCCGTTTCCTTAAATTCAAGGCACTAAATTCAAAGTAAAGACCATTTTTGTCTTACTTCTTCCACTGACGGTGCACAACGTTTCCTGCAAAGAAACAGCGGAAGCGAAAATGAGAAGTAAAACTGTCTGAGACATCAGCTGTAAATGTCAAGCTTTGGACTCAGTCCTTCAGACATAAAGAGCAAGGGATTCCTTTCAGCTTTCTAGCAAAGTTCAGCTACCATATGAGGGGAATCCATTAAAGGAGAGGGAATATATACGCTCACGGTTTGAACACTCATTAACTCAAATATCCAATCAATCACATGGCAGCAGATTATTGTAGTTACGCATGTAGATACAGTCAAGATGACCTGCTGATGTTCATATTGAGCATCAGAATGAGGACGAAAGGTAATTTAAGGGCCTGAACATGAGATAGTTGTTGTCGTGGCAGGGTTTTCTGAGTCATCAACCCAATATCACAGCAAAGCATGTAATAGACCTGCAGGACCATCCTGTGGATGCCACGCTTTGCCTCTCCTAGGTGTGAAATGGAATTAAATTGTAGTACCAGTAGAGGGCGATAGTTTATTTAAAGCCAACAAGTTAAACTGACCAAAGTAGGAATGAAGTACAATCCAGGCTTCTATTCCACGTAATATTAAGCTACGTGGCTGATATGTGTTTACGTGTATATGTGTTTCATTAAAAGTTCGTCCATGACTGTTTTTATGTTGCTTTTAAATACATTATCGCCCTCTGCTGGCACTGAAAGGTACTGCAACTTAAGCATGCCTGTCCATTTCATGCGTAGGAGAAGCAAAGCATGACATTCACGGGATGGACCAGTGGGTCTATTACACACTTTGTCAGTATACTGGGTTAAAGTACTTCAGAAACTGCTGATCTGCTGGGATTTTCCCACAAACCCATCTCTAGGGTTTAAAGAGAAAGCATTTGACAACATCTGTTGACTGTGATACAAAAGCAGCAATCACTCATGAAACAAAGGTATGCAGAAGAGCATCTCTAAACAAGCTACTGATCAAACCTTTGCACAGATGTGCTACAGTAGCAGAAGACCATACTGGGTGCCACTCCTGTCAACTAAGAACAGGAAACTGAAGCTACAATTCATACATGCTCATTAAAACTGGACAACAGAAGCTTGGAAAAACATTCCCTGGTCTATGAATCTCGATTACTAAAGTGACATTCAGATGGTAGGATCAGATTTTGGCATACAGCATGGATCCATCCCGCCTTGCATGATGGTGTAATGGTGTAGACAATGTTTTCTTGGCACACTTTGGGCCCCTTAGTACCAGTGAAGGAATGTTTCCAGCACCTTGTTGAATCTGTGCCTCAAAGATTTAAGAGCGTCCAACCAATTAATATTAAGATGTACCTAATAAAGCGCCCGGTGAGTACATTCTGTGTATATTTTTATTTCTTAAATTAAAGGCTCCCACAAACAGCTTGTCTGCATCTTCTTCTAAAATCTAAGTTCCCCCCACTCAGTTTAGGGAACATTTGGGGAACTGAAAACCTGATTTTGAATGAGAAGTATTCTTTTGTGACCACAAATGCTGTATATTAAAAGAAAAAATGTTAACAGTTTGACATGGAAAAACACGCAAAGAAGCACTAAGCTGCCTAATCACTGACACGCTGTGTGAGTGTGGTTTGATGAAATTTTGAAAGCACTCTAGAACATAAGCAAACAACCCCCACAACTGCCTTCATACAAAAAATGAAATGTTTGAAACATTTGTCTATATCTTTTTAAAAAAACATAAATGTTCACAAAACTTTTCTACGTTCTTAAATATTGTGTTTAATGCTGAATTGTTTGCTTGTGGTCAGGAGCCATTAGACAAAATCTGTTGGAGGTTAAAAAAAACTGCTTCTGGGTCCTGGCAGGACATAGACTTGTTTCATGTCACTAGTGGTGGGGGAAAGTCTCCTGTGACAGGCGGATATCAGACTTATCAGTAAAAACAAACATCCCTTGCAGACTCAGTGTCTTCATCTCGTATATGTCCAAACACAAAGAAGAGGAGCTGACACATCCAGGCAGTGTGAATGAAGGAGTTTGACAAGCCTGAAAGACTGAAAGTCTTTTGTATAAATATTTCCTCCATCCCTCCAGTCCTCTGCGTCTTGGTGGCGTCCGCAGCACAGGTGCAGCCTTCAGCACACAGACAAATGGCGCATGTTATTGAATGAGACAGGCTGTCAAAGCTTGATCAAAGCTCCTCTGATCCGAGCAGCGGGCTGACCATCCGGGAAGGAAGCAATGACCGACTGTGGATGGGACTGCAGCGAGTTACAGCTCATGTTTGGGGTGTTGTACCCACTGATATTGTGTACACACACGCACGTATTATGAAATAAAGAAACATGTTGATCTACTAATGCCCAGTTGTTGGGAGGTGACTTCTGCTACTGGCTGAGAAGGCAGGGAGACATGTACTCCTCCAGATGGTGACAGCTCACTACCGCCACTGGAGCCTTCACTCCAGCTGCTCCCCTCTGAGTCATACCAGCTTCGAATATGTGTGCGCGCGCGTGTGTGTGTTTAAGATTTGGCAGGTGCGAGCATGTATTTGAGAGCATTAAAGTGGCAGAAATGTGTGAGTTTATCCATGCAGGTGTACGCTTGATTGTCCGTATGCATATGTACACATTTGTTTGTATCTATAAGTCTAGGTGTGTTCCTGCTTGTGCGTTCGTGTGTGTGTGTGCCTGTGTTTACTCTGCGGCACAAGCTCTGCCTATTCAACCTCCTTCTCCCAGGCTTGAATTAAAGTAACGCTGTCTGCCATAAAAGTGAAAAAGGACAGCTGTTAGCGACACGTCTCAGGCCCCATCAGGCGTCCGCTGTCAAAACGCCAACGCACAACCGCGCACGCAACACCCTCGCTCATTCACTCGCTTGCTTGCTTCTTCGTCTTCCTTGTGCCCATCCTCACACTGCAGCAAAACCTTACAAGGGGCTCGTTCGGATGGCGGTGCCTGCCACCCACTCGTGCCACGCTGACATTCGAGAGCATTGAAAAGAAGAGGAAGAGGGAGGTGGTAAAAGAGGAGGAGGGCATTAAAGTTGTGGAATGAGGGAGATGGAAAAGTAGAGGGGTGTGTGTGTGTTTGTGGGGGGGGGGGTTGCTAGCCAGAGTATTTACAATAAAGCCAAAGACATTAAAGAGGAAGCGAGCTTTGCCAAATTACAAAGGAAAAGCAAATAGAGCGGGTGTGAAGTCTCTGCTGAAAAGTCATCATTTCTTTACCTCCTTCCTCTCCTTTTCCTCGCCTCTTCCGTCAATCTCTTTCTTCCTTCCTGGCTTCCTGATTGCATCTACCTTTCAGCAAGATTGGCTCTCAGGAAAAACCCTTATCACAGGCCCAGACCTCAGCATTAGAGCGGGGGAACCCGAGTGGCTGACTCATCCAGCAGCAGGGAAAGAAGGCAGAGATGATGCTCTTTCTGGCCCCTGTGCCTTCGGATTAACAACCTGCAGTAGTCACTCAGTCCAATGGCATGTACAGTATGACTCAACCACCTCACAGACAAAAATCAGCTTTCAAATTAGGGTGCTATTCTGTCAGTGTGTGTGTGGGTTTATGTCTTAGCTGTTTCTCGGTCCTGCATTGATTAACTCGGGAGCAGACACCTAAGTAGTTTCACAGCAACTACCAACATCATTAGCGGCAGCAGGGGATAATGACCCGCTGAACGGATTTCACGTGCTGCTGATGGCACCCGGCTCTGGGGAGTGTGAAATCACGACAACATCCCGAGAGGATTTTAGAATGAGCGGAAGAGGTGATGGAGGCTCGCCGATCCCAAATACAAACAGTTCTGTTCTGCCAAAACTGAAGGAGTGAACACAGAGAACAGAGTCCAACATCAACCACAGAATAAGCTGCAGGCAGACATTTAGACGTAGAAAATGGCACCGCGTTAAAAAGAGGGTTTGATACAGGCACCGGTATAATGATGAAATGCAAAGCTAGAGAACTGGTTTGAATGTTATCTGTTTATTTATCTTCCAAGAGTGCCTCTACCACTTAATACATTAACACTTTCCCTACCAGAGTATTGTTTTCAGCATACCACTCATTTGTGATTCCCTAATTATTTAAGCAAGTCCTCACTTACCTCATCCTCACTTGTATCAACGGTTTAGGCTGCTGGTGGTGTAATGGTGATTGTGTTTCTCATTTTTGGACCATTCTCAGTAGATCCTAGTAGATCAGCAGCTTCTGAAATACTAAGTCCAGCTGATACGAACAACCATGTCACATTGAAACCCTCTTTCTTCCCCTTTCTGATTCTCTGTTTGAACTTCAGCTTCACCCCATTCCTGCAAACGTAAAAATGCTTTGAGCTGCTGCCATGTGATTGGCTGTTAATGAGCAGTTGAATGGTGTACCTAATGAAGTGGTCAGGTAGGTATGTTGGGTTTATGGAGGCTTATTGTGCTTTTGACTGAGTGCATTTGGGCAGTCCCTGGAAGAAATTTGTTTTCCATGTCCGAATCAAAAATTTGATATTTGAATGCTTTGCCATTTTAAAGAGCGTGATCAAATCCACTCCAGAACTGAACTGCTTCTATTCTTGCCCATGCTTCAAGTCTTGATCAAGTTTTATTTAATGGCTTTGCAGTTTTTACAGAATCCTGCTGGAAAACAACACAATACATGACACAGATCATTTAAATGACTCTGCAAATACTTCTTTCACCTTGAGGAACTACAGAAACTTTCAAATTTGCAAATAGAAATAATAAAAAACAAAGATAAAATTCAAGCTAGGAGCCTCAGAGTGGCAAAAACAATGACCTATGCGTTCCTAAAAGAACAAACCCGCACACTGAGCGCATTAAAAACATAAAAACATGCTGCTCTAAAAAAAAAAGAGCTCATCCTTCAGACAAGATACTCATAGTGCCAGCGAAGCCTTCCGAGAGCTGTCCTAGCAAAGACGCTGAGATCACGTCTTTCTCGACCCAGAATACACCCTCTCACAATAACCCCAATTTTTAAACTCTTTCACAAGTTGAAACCAAAGTTTTCCCGCTGATTACTTTGTTCCATCTCAGTGGTTCTGAATTACTTTCACAATTTAAATTTTCCCAGAAAGGATGAGAGCAGAAAATAAATAAATAAATAAATAAATAAATAAAAGCATTTCTGTCCACAGTCTTTTCATTTTTATCCATTTATTTATTTATTTTGCTGGTTGGAAAGAGGAAAAAAATACAGCTGTGAAAATGCTGTTGTGGTGCAAAAAAACAAGGCCAGTGTTTGCCACGTTTGCAACCACAACCAAAAGCAGACGGGATGGAAAAACACAAGCGGCTTTCAAACGGGTTCAGCTCATTAAAAATAGAACAGACACAAACACACATGGATGCATGTGCACACATGTGTATACACACATACACGCATGCACAGCACGCCACCCACCATCGCAGCACGCTGTTTACGAGTGGAGCTCGAATGGACAGGTAGTGATTAGATGCAACAAAGGAACAACCTCTGCATATCTAGCCTGCAGTGTAGTGCTCTGTGTTTCTGTGCGTGTATGTGTGTGTGTGTGTGCGTGAGTTTCCTCAGCATTTACCTCGTGCACTTATACACAGATGTACTTACTGGTCCATCCATAACTCTCAAGAGGCTGCCTAAAAAGCCTCAACTCAGGGATGCATGAATGGATCTTTAAAAAAACACAGAGAGGCACTATATTGGGAAGACGCAATATAGCACTAATAACTTTCCAGCATAGCCCCATTAATGTAGCGGCTTGGAAAGAAAACAAGGGTAATCTGTGACCTCCGGCTTGACCGAGGCAAACAAGCTGCAGACATTTTCTTGAAAAGCTTTAATTTATCTGTTTAATTTTCTTCTAAACTCTCACAGGTTGATACTCTTTATTACAACGGTCCCTGCAGTTTGGCTTTTAAATGCTTTATGGCTTGGTTAAAAAAGAAGGTTTTGAATAACAGTTCAACATTTTAAGAAATGCATTTATTTGATTTGAGAAGATGGGTTCTACAATTGTATCTGTCCAACAGCAATGTAACCTCTTGTGCAGGCATGAGTTTGTGTCAGACTTTTAACAGATGGGAATTTTACATGGCGTCTGCTATTTTCACAGGCATGCTAACTAGAGATTTAGCCCACAGCCACTGAACTGACATCTCATCTGGAGCTGCGTATCTTAAAATCTTGCATGATTCCTACGATTAGTACAAAAACATGTTTTTTATATGTTGCGTTCATTTTATATGATGCCCGGCATGACGGAAAACCCCTACAGGTCTCAGAGTGGTGTCTCGTATTCATGTAGTGTAAAGTACGCTTGCCCTATTTTTATGGAAAGGGTAAAAAACCAAAAAAGGGATTTATAATTTGTTTTGCCTCAGCGTCTTGATGACTTGTGCTCACTGCCGGGTTTTACATCTTACATCTAGTTGTAAGAAAGGTAAGCTTGCACGTATCTCTGTGATGCCAGAAACATCTGACAGAACAAGCCAAAGAGCCCAAAATCACAACCCAGAGGAACCAAAATATCCAGTGCAATGTCCCGATGACTGGTGTCATTTTTAGCCTGGCGATTCATCTTACATGCACCTTTTTTTTTTAGAAATCCTTCAAATTACCCTTGATATTAAGCTTCAGAGCTGCTTGTGTTGTTGGATTTTGTTATAGTAAGAGCAGAAACCTTGTACTTATCTATGTGACACCAGTAACTTCTAAAACACATGTTTGAGAATTTTATCCAAACCACTCTTATGCAGGGGTTATGCAAAGGTTAGCAACCATTTAGTGAATACTGCTGTATTTTTATAGACTGTATACATAAGACGGATTTCTGGGTCTGAAAATTAACAAGTTTAGCATTATAGTTCTGTGCTAAACACTATTTTAGCTCACTTACCAGCTATATTTTAGCATTACCATTCTTCGTCATTGGCTTTCACAGTGGCTTCTGTTCAGAAAAAATCTAACTCTCACTTTAAAATTCATTAAAATGGTGTCACTTCCATTGACCACAAACTGACCTACAATGCCGATTACTATGTAAATGTCCAATTCAAGTCAAATTACAAAAAAATTGAGTTATAGCCGCTGTCATATTAGGCAGGCTTCATCACAATGAGGAATAAATCTGGACCAGCACAACCTGACCGCTGGTGCTGAAGAAGGCAAAGGGGAGGAGAAATAATGGGGTTAAGATAATAAGATAGGCTTAATGGCCCCTGGGGGAGCTCTCAGAGCTTCAGGATAGAGAGACCTACAGACAGTGTGGGAGAGAGAGGCTGACTGGTCAGACCACAGAGGACAGTGGAGAGCATCAGTCTGTCAGAGCAACACTGTCCACTTCAGCAGGTCAAAACTAAGTTCTCGCCTCTTCAGAGCAGCCTCTCTCCCACGCCGCTTTCAAACACGTCCTCTCTGTTGCTCTAACATCTCTCTATCTATAATGATCAGCCAAAACTCCCCTTTCAGAACAGCTCAGGGAATCTGAAGGTGCCCTGAGGTCTTCGTAGTTCTCATCATTCTGACTTAGGGGACACTCCATAGAATTGCAACAAAAGTCTGTTAATTTTCCAGCTGTTTCAAGCCACAAATAGTCATTTCTCGGAAGGAGAAAAACAAAGTTATGTAAATATACTGCAAGTTTTATGTATCTGCAATCGATAAACAGCACCCACCACAGTGAGGTCCCAGCCAGAGCTTCATTTTGGCAGCATTTTACACGTGTTTATTGTGGAGAATTCCTCAGACTGCCAACGGGATGGAAGTGCACAAAAGTACAGACAGTTCTGTTTATTTTGGAGCTGGATGGGTCAATAATGTTGCTGTTTGGAGGGGGAAGGAGGAACACTATATGGAAAAAAGTGCACATATACAATAAACCTAAAGGAGCTACCTAAGGAGTTTGATAATGATCGTGGTCTACTGCTTTGTGGTTCAACTTTGCATTAACAGTAGATCAACTGAGAGTTGATCATGGAATATGCCACAATGGTGGTGGCATCCTACTACAGTACTACGCTTGAATTCAGTGAGCTCTTTCACAAATTAAACCCATTCATTCACAAATGGCTGTAAAGGCAGACTACGTGACCACATGGTTGATTTTATAAACCTGAGACTGAAAACCTGAATTCAACGATTAAAAGATGTTGTTCCTATATGGACAAGAGATTGTATCCATCTCATGCTGATCCAGTTTATGGGTATTAGTAGTAATATTTTTGAACAGCTTGAGGTTTGTCTCATAATTGTGAGTTTAAATGACTCACTCTGAATGCCATTGATGTCTTGCATATAGTAGGCTATATTTTTTGTTATCTACCTTGGGACTAAAGATATAAACTAGCCATTTTGCTAAAATCTGTAATGTTTCTGTCTCATGCAGTATTTTGAGACTAATGTCCATTAACGGGCGACATCTCTATGAAATAAACCAGTTTAAAAGAAACCAGAGTTGCTATGGAAAAGGATGGATTGGTACAAAATGGCCAAAGAAACTGGACTGAGGGACTTCCAAGTGCATCCAAGTTAACAGCTGGCAGAACAAACGGGGAAAGCCCCTGTTTGTCCTCTAGGTAGGCGTTCCTATAGCGATGTAATATTGCGTGAAAACTATGAATACACGTATGAATATGATCACAAGCAGCAGATCTTTTTGTCAATCCTCTGACTCCCACAACCTGCCATCACTGTTCTGGAAATGTTTCAACGCAAACAATCTTGCCCTTGTCGGAGTCACTCTGGTGTCCACCTTGCCCCATTTCGGCACCATTTATCCACCATGTTGACTTTGAAAACTGTTCACTAACCTGCGACAACATCCCAGACGCTGACAGGTGCCTTTGCTATAACATAAACATGGCCGTTTGACTCATTTATAATAGAGCAGCTGCCCAGTGTTCTATATGTATTATTAGCATCAAATAGAAACAATAATAACTGAAACACAGCACAAACAGCGACTACCACACGAACGAGCAGAGAAAAACCTTCCAGTTGGCAAATTTAAGTTCAAATTAAACGGCAGTGGAAGACTTCAGGAGAGCCTTTTATTTGTGTTCTTGCCAAGAATTAGATGAGAAAACTGATATCACTCTCATACCACTGGCAGCCAGTCTGGATTAGGAAACAGGCAGCGTGGCTCTGTCGCAAGGAACAAAGTCCACAAAGCAGCACGAATGAAACTCAATAAATGACATGTATCGTGTTCATTTGAGCTGTGGAATAACCAAGCTATAAAAACTACAAGCTGCTTTTGTGCAGATTAAATGAACAAGACGGGACATGTTAATTAGTGAGCTTCAGAGGAGTAGGAAGATTCGGTTTACCTTCAGATCGAGGCCGAGACATTATCGCGGACTAACTGAGCTTTTTTAAAGGAAAACAAAAAACAAAAGTGCAGAAACATAATGAATACAGATCCCTTCCTTTAGGGCACAAAGGGTCACTGAATGACTTAATGACTAAAAGAAAAAGATCTGTGGTCTTCAAAGTCACCAGAGTTCAAGCCAAGCGAACACCTGGCAGGTCACGTGTTGGATAACTCTCTCCACCACCATCATTAACACATCAAATGAGTGAGTGCCTATTTATAGCTCATATCCCAGTGAGCATTTAAGCTCATATCTGGCCTCTTCATGACACTTTATGTTGTTCTTTCTTTAATCTGTATATATCTAAAAAGATCTACTTAAAAACAGGCTTAAAAAGACCAAGATATAAAGTGCAGGATACATTCTGAAACTTAACAGTATGAAGCACCTTTTAATCGCCTTCTCTTCCTGTTTAATGAGGGTTCTTAATGTGCATATATTATTCTGAAATTATATCCAGTCGCAGTGGGTTTGATGGAAGAAAAAAAATGTCATCAATCAGCATCCTAAAAATCTAAAAACTAACCCAGACTTTTGTTTTACTGCCTCTCAAGGACGTCACTTCCATCACCGCTCACCGAGACATAATAATTTTGCTCAATCTTTGGCTGTCAATCATGCTTTTTAAAAAGCGGTATCAATCTTATATTTAAAATAAAACCCTTCACACTGTTATTCATCCGCTAGAGTATTCTGACAACGATTTTTTTTAAAACTCCTTGAAACTTTAAATCTGTTTAATCCACCCGAGGTCTCCTCTGCGTTGGAGCTCCAATGTGTCGCTATGCAAAATTTACATCTCCATCTCCAGGGCCCTGACACATGAGCCCGGACAAGAGAGGGACAGGGATTGCGAAAGAGGAAGAGAGAGTGAGCGAGAGAGCAGGAGCAACGGAGTGTGAGAGATTTCAGGACATTTCATCATTTAGACTCGAAGGCATCTCGCAGATATGGTGGGGTGGGGGGGATGAAGAGGTAGGGTCAGACTCTCAGGTGGGTCCTGATTTCTCTTTAACCCCATCACAGCTTGCTTATAGGCTACAGGTGACCTGGTTTCCTATGCAAAAAGTGAGCAGAATAGACACGGGGCTACCCCCCTCTTATTTCGGCACAGCTGCTATAATTCAATTAAAGCTGTGACACAGAGGTGAGGACAATTGATGCCTCCTATTAAAGAAACACCCCGTCAAGATTAATTACCCCTCGTCGACTGGTTAAATGGCTTTTAAACTGTAATCTTCCTGAAATCGTAATAACACCATCGGTAATCTAACACAAAAGGAAAAGCTTGGGATCTGTTTTCATCTGAGCCGGATTAATAATGGTTCATTAGTACTGGTATTAATTAAAACATGTCTACTGTAGGCCAGTGAGGTGCAAAACAGAGAGTGGGAGGTAGAGGGAGGGGGGGTGGCCCCTGCATCTCGTCATGTTTCCGCTGCTGCTCTATTTCTCTGAAATACTTAAATCAGAAAAGTGGGCGAGCACCTGCAATTTTGTAATGAGCTCATTAAAATCCGTCTACACCAGCACGCGCTCACGTTTGTGTTTTTTTGACTGTCATGTTGAAAAACATACAGATCAGAGCTGCTCTTGCTTAAGTATTCGTGGTGGAAAAACAGCGTTATCATGCAGAGTAATTAATCAGTGTTACAGGTGCATTCCGACAGGTGACAGTCCAAAAATCACACAGAAACCAATGTGTAACAGTCGTGAATGGACATTTTGGGAACCTGAAAAGATTCAAGATTATTTCAAATAAAAAAAATAAATAAAAAAAAACTCCTGATTGATCTGTTTGGAAAAAAGCTTTTACAGTAACGCCATAGTCACTGCAGCGGATTTCCAGCCAAGAGGTTCCCCGCATGGAACCGTGTCAGCCTTCTTCTGCAAAATACACCCTTTTATCTTTGACAAAGTATCAGAGAAGAGGCATCATTCCTAACAGCGCTGCATCAGTAAACAGAGAGCACGGCAAGTGCAGCCACATCACGTACAGATGAGCACATAAACACACATATTCACACGCAACCAAAAGCAGCTTTGTAATCCAAATCAAAGATGCAAACAGTGAAGCAGTACCTTCCGCTCGCGCAGAGCTTCATCCTGAAGACCGAGAGATAAAAATCCTGCTGCCGGAGCCTCGCCGGGGATGGAGAAAACCCCCTCTCTATATGCTATCTGGATTGGTTTACCCAGCTTTCCCTTAAAGCTCGGAGAAAACCCCCAACACATGCACCCACCCCACCACCTCCTCCTCCACCACTAAAACTGTCGCTGCCACTAGCACCACGCCACTCCAGCAGCAGCAGCAGCAGCAGCGGCAGCAGCTGAGCCAGGAGGAAAGACAAGAGGGAGTGAGGGAGAGACTGTGCAAGAGTAGAAAGACAGAGAGAGAGAGAGACAGGAAGAGTGGGAGGGAAGGAGCTTAAAGGAAGAAGACAGGGAGAACGTGGGGGCGTGATGATGGAGTGCTGAAAGATATGTGCAGAAAAGGAGGGAGAGTGAGAGAGGGAGAGGGTGAAGCTTACCTGATGGTGTCTATGTTGTTCATCACTTCGTCAGGCATCTAAAGGAAATGACAGCATGTTAGTGGAGCGGACCCATCAAACTGGCCCAGAAGCTGCCAAGTGGAGCACCGTTGGAGCACAAACACCCTCCACAAAAAAAAAGAAAAGAAAAAGAAAGAACGAGAAAAGAAACATACATATTCAGCAAGCACACTTTGTGTTTCCCTATGTGTTTGTTTATGTCCCCACACTCCCCCCCACTCACATCCGTGCTCCCTCATCTGCTCCTCTTCCCTTTTTCCCTTACTAGTGAGAAATCCCATGCACCGCTCATCAGACTGCGGCCGGATGTGTACATCTGCGCTCACTTGAGGTGAGAAGAGAACAATCGTACCATAGTGCGAGGGGAGAGAGTGAGAAAGCGAGGCAAAGGAAAGGGGGAAGAAAGGGAGGGAGGGAGAGTGAAAACCTCCATTGCAGCCAGACTGCAGATACATGGCAAGCCCCCCCATGAGGGATACTGGCAGCGACTCAGTATCTCTGTCGAGGTGCTGAATCAGAGAGAAGGAGCACAGAGGGAAAGAGAGGGAGGAGGATGTGGAGAGAGACATAGAAAGAAGGGGAAACAAGGGGGAGGTGGGGGGGGGTGGAGAGTGGGGGGAACAGGTGGTTCAATCTGTTGAATCTTACATCTCAAGTCCTTGGCTGTTAAGGAGAATAGGTTTTATATGAATCGGCTGCTTTTTTTCCATTTTTCTTTTTTTCAGAAAGCGATGAATTATGCATCGATTTGAGAATATTCCCCCATCTCCGTTCAAATTTAGGCCCGATCGAGGGTGGTATCCACGCTGTTATGTTATCATGTTTCATAATTTGACGAATGCTAGAAAGCAGATTTTACTATCTGCACTTAGGGGAGACGTTCATCCATATTTATCTCCTGTAATTAATGAAGGAAGCAGTCGTTGCGAAGAGATTATTTGAGTCAGATTACCAACAAAACACACCTTAAAGCGGGGGGTGGGGGGAAATGCGTGTTCAGTGTGTGTGTGTGTGTGTGTGTGTGTGTCTGTGTGTGCACAGCAGAAGGTCAAGTGCAAAGAATGTTTCATTACAAGTACAAGGACTTGTGTGAGGAGATGAAACTTTGCAGCGACACACAGACACTCACACTGAGATGAACGCCAACAGGCTCACATGCCTGCCTCTCAGCCCCCACACACCACCCACCTTTTTTCAAGCAGTTGCTAAGGTGACGGCAAAGGCTGAATTTTAATCAGACAATAAATTAAGGCAATGTGATCTTCTCCTTTATTATTAAATGGGAGCGACACAGAGTTTGAAGATCTGTCAAGTATGTTTGGTTTTTTGGGGGGTGAGAAATGCTAAAAAAAAACAGACCCCAAACCCGGAGATGTAAAACAATAAGCTTGCACGCTTTCTAGTCAGGAAAGCGGTGCACATTTAGCAACTAGGTAACCTCAGCCAAGTGCTTCATCATCCTCATCATCCACCACTGACATGGATGTCATGCTGAGACTGCAAAAATACCCTCGCTGGTTGTAGTAATTGCTGATTGAGCCCTCAGGCTTGTCCTCCCGTGTAATGCACTCTAGTGGTGTAAGCCAGTGGAAACACTGGTTGCTACTCGAGAAGGAAACAGTTGTGCAACAAGGTTTGCTGCTTTCACAGCCATTTTAGCAAGGTTATATTTCAAACTGAGTAAATGATGGATGTCAAAAACTAAATGCGAGTGGGCTGAGTCAGTAAATGACAGCATTGTTCAGTTCAAATTGTTTGTGTGGAGGAGTTGCTAATGGGTAGAATGCTAATGAGGAGTCCCATAAAAGTCTGCTTATTGGTCAGCATGAAGCAGCGCTCCTGTGCAAACTTACAGACACATCAGTATACCCAGTCTATTGAATCAGCTGAGGATGTCTATGTGGGTCAGCAGGAGAAATCGTACACCCACAGCTCATTCTTGCTCCAAATGATTTACTATTAATTGGAAGCTTTAGCACAGCAGAACTTGCATGGAACACTCATAATGTCATCACCAGGATGACATGCTTTGTCTGCTTTCTGACTACATATTCTAGGTTTAATAATCACCAGTGAGGTGACAACTTTAAAGAGCTTGACTTGGGCGAACCCAAGTCAATTGCAAGCCATATTTTTATAATTAGCAGTAAACTGAATGACTCTGTGTAAGACTCTGAGAGACTCATCGCCCCAAAGCTCGAACTTCTTCTAGACCTAGAGGCGTTTCAGTGGTCATAACTTTAAATGTTTTGCTTTTATCCCAGTGTTCTTTTCAGCAAAATAATAAAAAGCCTGAAAAACAACTGCATATGAGTCAAATCAACACACTGAATAACTAACAGATGGTGGAGAGCAAATCAGAGCTAAAATTAGCGCATAGGTTGGAGGTCAGAAACTCAACAACATTTAAGGTGTCTGTGTGGTGTTTGCAGTTCATTTCTACTGCCCTCAAGTGGGCAAAATGCTGGAATGACTATTATGTTTTGTATCTTTCGTTTTGTCTTATATGTGTATGCAAGTAGGCCTCTATATAACATACAGACTGTAAAATGGGATAAAGGCAGGAATGTCAAGTATATGAATGTTTTTCTGGTTCAGATAGCGATAACAAAGTTCTGTAGTGGGGCTATAAAAGTTTCTTTTTAAATTTTCTCCCTATAACTCTTGCTTTAATAATTTATTGTTTTATTTATTTTTCTAGCATTCATTTTATATGCAACTGCTTCTTGGATTATTCAAACAAAACTCCACAGACTGCACTAGACAAAGACATTGTAACTCTGTGACATGCCCGTGCTTACTTGAGCTCTTTATGCTCTTAATAATAGAGCAGAAAAATCAGGAATGGCTAACTCAAATCATACAAAGGCTTGATTTACTCAGACGTCTCTTCAAAAACTGAGAGGAACAATTTCCGTTCCAATCACAACATATGTTCAGAGGCCTGGCTTTGATTAAAGACTGGGAAGACTTTCATCACTCACCATGTTGATGCCCCTGGGCAGAGAGACAGATCTGTAGGGGTATCTGGGGAAGTCATAGTGAAACTCAGGAAAGTGACTCTTCATCTTAAATCCTTGACTGAACTCTGGAGGAGGTGGAATCACATATTTCTCATCTATTTGTTCTGGTGTGTCTGCTTTTATCTCCAGGTCGTGCAGCTCATCGCCCTTCCTTACAGTGTCGATGTCCGTCTCCAGATACTTTTTTTCTACCAGGTCAGGAGAAGTCCGCTCTTCTGGAGTCTTCTGCTCGGCTAAAGGGCCTTGCTGCTGGGCCATTGAGCAGGGTAGCCTGGGGCTCACCACGTGGATCTCTGCTTGAGGCTGATCAGCATTTGTATTGGTGAAGCCAGAGGGAGATGCTGGTTTTCCAAATGCCTGCAGGCTGTTTGGGTCAAGCACATTAGATGTCACCTCATCCAGGAACTGGGAAAACTTCAGTTTGGCTTCAATCTTTTCCTCCAGTACACACTGTGGTTTGCCGCTTTTAGAGCTGGTGTGTGAAAGTACAGAGCCCCTCCCTTGATGCAGATTTCTGCTGTGGCTGTCTCCTCCCTGCTCTGCCTGTGGATGTCCTCTGCCATGAGGCCTGCTAGAAGGAACTGCTCCAAGCTTTTCAGACTCTCTGTCTCCTCTGAGTCGAGTCTGAAAAGCTTCCTGGCTCTGCTTCTTGATAGACTTGTGCAGGATGCAGGTCACCCCAGAGTTCCAGCTGTGCAGGCTGTCAGTGCCGTCACTGCTACTCCTGCTGCCTCCTGGACTGCTGCTTGGATCGCTGGGGCTAGATGGCTGACTGGGAGAGGACTGGTTAGAAGCAGGGTCTATCAGCTCCTCCAGCCAGACTTGATCACCATTGAACATGGGGGTAGCCGGACTCAAGGGGGCCCATGACTTTGAGAAATGCTGGCCCTTCTTTGCTGTGCCTCTCTGAGAGAGGGAGCAGGCTTTGCTGCCTGTCCCATCCATCGGCTTAAGTCCAGTCTACACAGATGTGTCCTCTCTCTAATTGTTTTAAATGGCAGATGATCCATGGTCCAATGGATAGCTCCAATTTTAAAGAGTTCTAACCCAATCCTGTCTCACTATTGTGTAAGCAACCTCACAGCGATCCAATACATTTCACTCTAGGCTGAACAGATGGCCTCCTTCAGTGCCAGGCGAACTCCCTGCTATCACAGGCAAGGGCATCCATAGTCTGAGGCCACAGTCAAATACACTGAGAGTCACAGTTAATCTGCAGAAGCTCCAGGTTTAGGTTTACTGACAGGGAATTTTCATAAAATCCTAGCCAGTGTCTTTACTATTTGAGCAGACAGTGCTGGTCTTAATTAGACTGTCTATTGATAGCAGAGCAGGCAAAGCTTTTTCAGCTTTTTCCAGGTCAGTGGTTGTAGAAGAGAATTGATCCAACTGAGCACATGGCAGCTGACACACACACACACACAGACTAGATGGGCTTGCCGAGTAATTGATTGCTGGGATCTCATTAATATCTCATTAAAAGAATAGTCGTAATCATTAAGAAATTCTAAGAGAAATAATAATAAGTTGGAATTTGAGTTGTCTGTTACAGAATAATGCCAAAAGTAAAAAAGTGAATTTTAGAAATTGTTTTGCAGTGTGCAATTATACTGCTTTATTCAATCTATTCCTCTCAAATGTCTCTGTGTTATGTGTATATCCCATAGTGTATGTTAGAAGAAGGACCTGCATTCCAAAGTCCGGATTTTAGCTTTATGGCTTTTACCATCAATTAACATTAGCAAAGCATCCATATAACATAGATTCAAATGCCTGCTAGTTACTGGTAACTAACAGGAAATAACATGCAAGACTTTTCATCATCAAAACTGCAGCAGGCTTTTACTAAAGATAAATGAAGAGGAATCTAACTATATTAAAAATGCACCAAAAAACACACGAGAATCGGTTTAGTTAGCTACCACACAGCTGTTGGCTCCTACAGCTTTACTGCATCTGTATGGGTTCAAATTGTGGTCATAAATATTTTGTACTTGTAAATCAGGATTTGTATGTGTAAAAAGAATTTGTGTGTGCCTAAAAAAGATTTGTATGTGTAAACAGAATTTGTGTGTGCGTAAAAAAGATTTGTGTGTGGCCAAAAAATAAGTGTGAAACTCTGCACTCAAGTTTCAAGTTACAAGTACGAATTTTGACCCTATTTTTCTTCCTTTCATGTGATTGGTCAATGTCATGTCAATCACAAATTTAACTATCCAATCAGAGCACAGATGGGTTTGGCTGTCGGAGGGTGCTTTATGGAGCTTCAGGTCTTTGAAGGGAATGATGCCCTTTTACATGCCAGCCCAGCATTTTCCTTCATCACCAGGAAGGAAAACAGTCTGTGGTGGTTCGAGTTTGGTGATTTTTGTTTCCACAGGT
>NW_005187442.1:3023526-3032472 GCF_000239375.1 Pundamilia nyererei | reverse complement strand
TTACAAAGCTTTCTTCGTTATGAATTAGCGATACATGTTTTTATTGAAAATTTAGAGAACCAGCAACAAAAACAGAAATTCTTGTAGAGGACATAAAGTCAGGGATAGAAACGGCAAGAAGCAGGTGCATCTAGTACAGGTAGAGCTACTGCAAAAACCCACAGAGCTCAGCTGCCAGCGCGACAAATTCTGGATCTTTGGCTTTTAGTTAGCAGTTAGCATTAGCAGCACATCCTGCGTCCGATTTGAAAGGACCTTTATGCTGCGTACTGGGACTCACAGCCATGGTCCTGGGTCAGCCCTGACTTTGTGTTAAACTAATCCTAAAGTAATAATGGTATTTCTAACCACTGATATACCACAACTTTATCCTTTCAACAACCGTACTGTAAGTTAGGTGACCTAGCTTCTATCGGATAGTTATATAGAGATCCTCCAGCTTCAAACTGTATTACCCTTCAAGGACCTGCAGTTCAAAAAAGCCCCCTCCGACAGCCAAACCCATCTGTTCTCTGATTGGATAGTTAAATTTGTGATTTACATGACATTGACCAATCACATGAAAGGAAGAAAAATGGGGTCAAAATTCGTACTTGAGTGCAGAGTTTCACACTTATTTTTTGGCTAAGTCCACACACAAATCTTTTTTACGCACACACAAATTCTTTTTACACATACAAATCCTGATTTACAAGTACAAAATATTTATGACCACAATTTGAGCCCATACATCTGCCTGTGGTCCCTGAAAATAGTAATGATGCAAATTTTAAGTGTTGATAAAAGTTGCTAGCAGAGTGGAGTGGAGTATAAAGTCTTACAAAGGGATGAAGTAGCTACAAAGACAGAAACCAAAACTAAGGAATTAGCTTACCTTATTAGCGTAACAAGCTTTAGCTTAATAAATATACTAATTTGTTGTTTTACAGGCGTTTCTTGTCTTCTCTACTTCTCAGTGGCCAGATGTAGCCTGTTAATTATCCAATTGAGCCAAACCAAATGCTCTGAGATATTCATAGTGTTAAACTGTAAACTGTAGATGCTGTCTTTATGCTAAGCTAACCTAAACTCCAGTTTACCAGCTGTCATAGTGAGAAAGGTAGGGTATATCATGGACGCAGTTTCCACAGTCATTAATAAAAATGTAGTTACAGGCACAGTAATAGACAGTATCCAAGTCTTTTCTCAACTGTAGAGGGGAAAAAAGTTTTATTTCTAAAAAAGAAATTTAAATGTCAATACTTTTAATGTCAGTTTTAAATGAGAAATTCTGATCTACGATCCCTAAATACTTAACTATTTCAGTTTTAAACCCTTAAACGATTTTAATCTTAGGAACTTTTTGACAACAACTTTTTGTTATTTAAGAAAATCATTAACTTGGATTTGCCTGTATTTAATATCAACTCAAGTCATGTTAAATAGGACTCTACTACATCAAAAGCAGACTGCAGAAATTTGAGGGTTTGTACTCTGGTGTAAAACTCTGCAGAATCAAATATGTGACAAAGGAGCAGCTGAAAGTCCTTTCTATTACAAAGATTATTTGGAGTGGGGGAAATAGTTATTTGATACCCTGTTGAATTTTTATGTTTGCTCGCATCGAAAGAAATAAGCAGTGTCTAATATTTATGGTAATTTTCATTTAATGGAGAGAGACAGAAGATCAACCAAAGTACATCAAATAAAAGTTACTCAAATCAAAATTATATCCAATATTCTGTGGTACCTGGGCCCGATCATTGACCCCCTCAGTGCAGTGGAGTTGTTCTGTACCCTCAGCATAAAACAGGCCCCCTGATATGCTCATTTCCCATCCTGTCCAAATCTTAGCATCTTCGACTCTTTCACCTCAAGTTCCACCCCTTTTTTTTTTGTTAGTGCCCCCATCTCTAAATCATTCCTCACAGCAGGTCTCACTACCCTCTTGTAAACCCTCCCTTACACTCTTTCTTGTATCTTGAGTCACAAATCTCCCCTAACACTCATCTCAACCCTGCCTGCACCCTCTTCCTCACCTGTACTTGTGCTGAATAAATCCAAAAATGGAGATTTTTTTTTTATTACCAAATGCGATTTTAAAATTGTCCGCATATGTATATACAGTAAAATATGCACATTCGTGTGCTGTCACACTGCTGCTGTCAGAATTCCTCTTTAAACTTCTTCACATTTTGTTGTTGCACTTCATTGTCTTCTAACTCTTAGGTTAATCATTTTCTGATATGCATGCAATCTATGTCATGAGGACAGCTTTCCAATATTGGAGCATGTATTCTTATGGGTATACTGTAGCTGTAATGTTCATCAATTTTCAGGTGGTTATATAACTACATCAATAACACCTCTGTTAGTCTGTGCATGGGTGGAGTGTAAAGACTGGCAAGTGAGTGTTTGACAGATATAAAACACTGCATTAAAGTGTACAAAGTTGTTCTGAAAATTAGTCTTACAATACATGTTCAAAGCTAGGACCCAGGGCAGGACACGGCATTTTTAACATGCGGTTGTCTTCTTGGCTGGAATAGTAAAAGGCATTATGGTGTAAATTAATGTCTGCGCTTACAACAACAGCAGACCTTCAGCTTGTCCAGCTTGCAAAGTCTTTCTCCAAGATTTCAACTTGGGTCAGACAGAAATAATACACTGTGCTGTAGCCAGATTGTTATGGAGCATCTTGTTGTGCTGTAGCCAGACTGTTACGGTCTCAAGGGGTATCATTAGTGCTGCATCCGATATGTAGGGTTTTAGCCATGACTGGGTGGCCTGCTGTTCACATGTTTTCCCTCAGACTTGGGCCCCACACCCCGTCTACTGCTGCATCCCATTGGATTTACCCATGGGACCACCCTGTCTCCTAGGAGCACCAAGCCTTCAGCAAAGACATACCTCCTCATCATTTTCTTCCTGCTCCATCCCTCTTTTCCCCTCTTTCTTCAGGCCTTCTCCATTGTGCTGCCATTTCTCACCATTTTCAGACTTTCCAGACAGGCTCAGGCTTCTTCTATGATAAATGTCTTTAATAATCTCTTTTCAATCTCTGGAGGAGGAGAGGGGTGGGAGCCAATTTAGAACTATCGCCCTGACGGGAGAGACTGTCAGCCCATGGCTGCCCAGAGGTAATGGTGCTGAAATGGATTCCTGCTACAAGCGCAGAGGTGGAGATAATTGGTGATGCTTCCTTGCTCACTAGTTGCACTCTGCTTTCCCTTGCCGGCTAGTTGTGTTGCTGCCTGGCTGGGTTGAGCCCCTGCCGGGACCACACTCTGTGTCCTCTACTAAGCCCGGAGAGCAGTCTAAATGCCACAGCTGATCAGCACTGACCATGAAGTACTATGACTGTATGGCGTTCATCTGTTACTATGGCTGATCTAATACTGCTCTCCCTTCTGCCCACGCAACCTCACGCTAAACACTGGTTGGACGAGAAGCAAGTGTGATGCTTCTCAAGATGATAAAAGCCAGTTTAACTCGTAACTCAATTACATGAAAAAGAAATGCAGGGTACATGCATCAAAGATGTCAGTGACGAAGAGCGGGCCATTCACTCGGGCCAGATAAATCTAAAATACTAGAAGAAAAACAAATCTTTTATTTCCACTCTGCACTATTTAATGTTTTTACCCTACAAAATGATATAATGTGCCAGTGAATTAATAGCTCCTGAGAAAAGGACCAGCAACATGCTATCACCAAGCTCACTCCCTCTCTTTCCCCCTTGGATTTTCAGAGCAACAGTGATGAGTGATTGATTTCAAATCATTCAAATCATTTTCAGAGAACCGTTTAAACTCTTCCCATCATTAGATATGTGTATTAGATGCTCAGGCCTAGAGCTTCCTAACTGTGGTTTGTATCTTAGGTGAGCCTGTCGATAATATCTAACAGGTGCACTCATGAAAGGCCAAAAGGAGGAAACAGTGTGCCGATGTGGCTTCAGTTATCCATCTCATGCAGAGACACTTGTCAATGCCTCCGGACCTGTGGGGTCGCTTTTAGAGAACCACACTGTGCAATCAAATGAGAATAGGCTAAATTGAATAAGAGCCAGCTCATTCTGGAGGTGTAGAAATAGGTTTCCTGGGATCCCTGCAGAACACACAGTTAGGTCTGCAATAACACTAGTCAGGCAGCAATTACAGAAACACATAATGCATATCACAAGGGTGATGAGCATCTGTTTCAAACAGGCAGTGTGTTAGCATAGACAACAGCAATCTTTAAAAGGTACCTACCAAAAGTTCTGCACCTGATCAAAGTTTGTTCAGCAAAGCTACATTCCTCATGTGAATACTGTAGATTAACAATAGTCCTCTTTCAACAAATAATGCCACAAAACTTAATGTGTTCCACAAACTCAGTCACACAGCAAATGGTGAGCGTGGCATCGTGCAGCAGATTCACTGAGCTGTTATCGCAAGTGCTGACCAACTTCACGGGTGAACAGACGAAGAAGTGAGCGCCACCTGCAGAAATCCAAACTTCATCACCACAAACTCACACTATAATTGTATTTACAGAAAAAGTGGTGAAAGTACATTCACAGTACTCCACTTGAGTACCATTTTTAACTACTTTAGTTTCATGGCACAATACTTTTGTCTAAGTACATTTTAGCAGATAACACTATATGTTTCGGCCTGTTACAATGATATGACAGCTTTGAAAAGTAAATGAAAACAAAAAGGCTCTGCTGTGCCAGTAGTTACCTAACAATGAGCGTGAGTAAAGCCGAAAGGAGTGCGCACAATTGTTGAGTCATTTTTCATGTAAAAATGTCAAACATTCCATAATTGCAGTTCTCAAATGTGAAGATAAGCTGCTTTTTCCTTTTAACAATTTTACCATTTTGCAGATTCACAGAATATTAAGGAATTACTGTGATCACATTTCTTACTGTTTTTGCAACTTTTGCTAGCCAAATGGTTGAAAGAATCACTGAAAAAAATCAGTAAAATAATATATCTGCTAATAGCTACTTTTGTTGCAGATTTCTTTTACACTTTCTGAATGCTTATATCACTGAAAAGAACCTACTTAACACCTCCTATGATGCACCTGATGTGCAAGTTTACTGACCCCCTATGTGCACCCTTTGCTCTTTAAAGGCCTCTGACATTTTTATTGATATGGTGTGGGATTTCCTGCCTTTGCCATATTTCTGGTTAGAAGAAGCTCTAAAATTATCCAAACTCTTATGTGTAGCACATCCTACGACCATATCTGCTTTTCTTTTAAATGGCTTATCTATGCATGGCATCTTTAAACACCAAGGGGATTTTTTTTAGCTTTCTTGTAATGGCTGTTAAAAAAAATTGATTCCTGCAGTTTGAAAGTGTCCTCACTCTAGTACCAAAATATGCAGGATTTGTTTGGACATAATATATTTGTAGCTCATTACTGCACAAGGAAATTATATCACACAGTGTTTTACAACAAGTCACTTCAGTGCTTGCTATATAAGTCTCTCTTGTTTAGACTATTAATTTGTCTTTTTTCTTCAATTAAAATAGTAGGGACAACTCACTGCTGTCATTTCTGTTTATTCATCTGCTTATTCAGTTGAAGATTGTAGAAATAAGTCACAGGAAAGACCAAAAGCCTCAAAAAAACAGTAATAGGAAAGGTCAAAAAGGGAATATATAATATATGGCTAAAATCACCAGCTAAGGTTTAGCTAATAGTAAAAAAAAATAAAAAAAAATCTATTAGCTAATAGTATAAATAAACTGAATTGATAACTAAACTTGATAAATCATACACTGCATACAATCATTGGGGTAAACACTTTAAGAAGCTACAGAAGCTATAAAATATGGCTAGGAGTTAAACTGCTTTCTAAAACTGCAAGATAACAGCATAGGTAAATCACTGAAATAGTTTTATAATAGGGTTATATATAATTAATTATATAATTAATACATTTGTGAAATTGTGGACTGTTGGCTAATATATTAACTACTGAAACTGCAAGAAAAAGGGTCAAACAGTTTTACGTATAAGCTAAACATGACAAATAAATTAAGTAAACTGCTCAAAAATGGAAAATGGAAAAGTAGCTAGGATGGGTAAGCCAGTGGTTTCATGGAGACTTTTACTGAAATGCTGGAGACAACTGAAGACTTTGAAATTTCACTGAAAGTGTTGCATTAGCAAAACCATTGGTTGAACTTATGACAGTCGGTTAACCAAGTGATTTCTCAGAGTTTTTGAACGTGCTGTGCAACCTGCACCCGTTTTATTAAAACTAAAGTATGAAATGTGTTGAATCTCAAGAAGCACTAGTCCAGTGGTATATATGATAGGGAAAATCATGGCCACTCCAAGCCGTAACTTTAGACACACTCCTGTGGTCTGTAAATCTTTTATATTAAATAAGCCTATCTAAAAAGAAAAGACATGATTAGGATATTAGGATGACTGTAGTTTCTGAAAAATGCAATTAAAAACGCTACAGCCAACACAACAGAAAAATTACAGATTAACAAATCCTTTCTTTCTTTCTTTGCACATCCAGTATCCATTGATTCATATTGTTATAAAGCCTTTTGCCTTCATTAAGTCTGTACATTACTCCTTGTAAACATGTTCCATATTTAAGATTCTGCACAGCGACGTGAAAGCCACGGTATCATAAAAACATATCAATTATCTAATCATGTCTAATAAATGTTCCCAAGATCTCCAGGATATGCATCAATGGGCCAATCACGGTAATGCAGGTACAAATAAATTACTTTCCAAAAAACATTCTGAAACTCAAACCAAGGGAACATATTTAGAGCAAATTGCTTGTCAAGAAGATAAATGCGACAGCAGAGAATGAGGGTGCTACTGTTTTTGTTTTTTTCAAGAACTTTTGTTGCGGTGTCCACACAATTACACGGACAGACACACACACACACGGAAAGGGTGCCAATTATAGAAACTGTGTGATGAGGTTTCTCATACTGAGCCCCATGCTACCTTTGCCTCTAATCCTTTGTTATTAATTATATCTTCAACAAACCTACACAGTTCTTGTGGTGTCAGCACCAAGTATCCATGGCAACAGCCAGTTGGTCCCAGCTCTCAGGGATGCACACACTTCTTCTGCCTGACAAAACCTTGCTTCGTTGCAAAGCTTCTCCCCTGACAAGATGAATAACTCAACTATATGATCAAATTAAAAAAATATCTTCTGCCGAGTGAGCATCCCCCCCCCCCCAAAAAAACCTCACATTGGCAGCGATGCTGGCAGTAATTCAAGCTCTACAAAAACAGAAAGAGGGACACAAAAAATCTGTAAAAATCTGCTAAGTGTACTTAGTGAAATTTATTTTACTCATATAAGTCACTTTATATTTAATCTTCAATATCTTTCATAGCCACATTTTTCACTTTTCCTGTTATAGTAACTCTAAAAATCCTTTACTCCACCTTAGCCTTGGCTTAATACAACATGACATGCTACTTACATTTTGTTCCATAAATGTAAATCGTTTTCTGTTTTTCAATGTTATCTTTATTCATTTATTTTAACATCTTTACTGGTTTCAAGGTCTCAGTGAGTAAGAGTGCACAGGTGGAAAAAGCTGTGTAAAGACTCATTTGGGTGATGAAGGCCTCAAATGATGCAAGAGTTGAGGTTGAAGTTTAGAGTTACAAAGAATCATGTTCAGACATCTGTAACCATTTTCTTAAATCTACTTCTGACAAACAACCTGAGATTGCATTAAGTGATATTTGCATTACGCACCATAATCTTCGAGCCACCTGTTGCCATTCTGGGTGATATAAGAACCAGGTTTTGATAAAAGCACCAAATTTTGATATAAGCACTAGGTTTTGAGAAGAAGAAAAAGAAGAAAAATCGTGTGGAATCAGCTACAACGTATATATCATATATGTTTGCATGTACCTCCAAATCTAGTTATATCAGTCCATACACGGTATAGATTAAATTTATGTCCGCTCTTCTGTCTTCATTCATCATCATCATCATCAACTCACATCATCTAGCGGACTTAAACCTTGAAAATCATCTTTCCTTTTCCCTGTCGTCATTTTTCGCTGCAACCAATTTCAGAATTAATTACACCTTCCCACCACAGACGACCTTTTTTAATGGCCTGACTGGCTTTTCGGCAGCGAGAGGGTTCACTGTCAGTGTGTATAAAATGTGTTCTTATTTCATATATCACATATTATCTCTGCAATCTCAGTCCAAGAATGGTAAACCTCAGATATTCTAATATATCTGAAGCTGCAGGATATAGCTCATTAACTTCTAATTAGATTTAATGTTCAGTGAGAACACGGTGATTTGCATTTCGCTGTTCTTTCTGCGCTTGGCAGTGATATTTTGATACCTGGAAATGTGCTGAAAGGGAACTTGGTATTCTAAAAAGAGGACTTATTGTAGGTTTGTACGGTTCAGCATTCTTATGATGGCATTGGTGGGATGATTTTAAGGCTTTTAATGGGCTTCTCTAAACTGTGCTTGTGTTACTATATTTTTTTCTCTATACAGCTGAGTCTATATGCAGGAAATGTAACGGCTAACCTAATCTAGTTAAGCTGGAGCGCCCCCTTGTGGTTCCCTCCGTCATGCACATCTGAGACGATTGAACATGGAAGGCAGAAATATTCTGTAGCGGCCCTTAACAGATTTATTTTTGCAAGAAAGTGACTCCTTATGAAAAATTTTAAGGCTGTAAGTCAAACAGGTAACTGAAGATGTGCATTCAAGTGCTGTCGTAATAATCATGGATGAAGGATCAAGTCTGGGAAGAAAATGCCATAGCTTGCCTAAAAAATGATTTACCAAGATGGTAAAATAGAAAAATAGAAAAAAAATGGTAAAAGAATAATAGGGTTATAGTCATCAATAAGAAGTCCTTATCTAAATCAGACTGGTATGATAGCGGTGTATGTTTTGTTGTTGATCTGCTTGATAAAAACGGA
>NW_005187442.1:3004538-3021899 GCF_000239375.1 Pundamilia nyererei | reverse complement strand
GAGTGTGTTCCTTTAAATACTATATATATTGTTAAAAACTAAAGTGCACACGCACACACACCTTTTGAAATGTTTCCTTGACTTGTTTTGTATATGAAAATTTCTTTCAATTAAACAAAAAAGAAAAAAAAAAGAAAGACTATCCCAGAGGCCCTGAATGTAAAGAGGAGCACTTACAGGTAAATAGCACCACCTAGCGGTGGACAAAAATACCTTTAAATGTAAAAGCTCTGCAACCAAAATCCTATTAAATTATAAATACCGAGGTATTATATACATAATGTGTCATTTTTTAAAGCAAATAACCTGTGTGCCAAAAATATGAAATATTAGTATAAACACTAAGTGCCATTAATCTGTTTGTGTGTGAGTCAGTCAGGCCTTCTCAAAAGGCCTCGAGATAAATCAGAAGCATCCTGACATAAGGAAAGAAAAGAAAAAAGCAGCTCTGTAGCTCTTTTATAGAAAGATGTTGCTCTCACTAGGCAAACTCTGCCTAAACACAACAATCTGAGAGAATCTTTAGTACATTTTTATGTCAAATGAAGAATAAAGCAGGATAAAGTGCCTCCAAATAATTACAGTACGTGCAGTTAGGTACTACCCAACACTGTCAAAACACAACAACTGGGGTTTCATCGCATTCCTTTATTTATCCAACTACTCGCTGATAGAAAAGTCAAATGGTGTAGACAAGCTATCATTGTGTTACCACAATGTGAGTACAAAATTGAAAAAGATTAAATATACCAGCATATAAAAACATGTGAGTGTATCTGTGCAACTTCTTCCTGACATTTAGTTATGCAGACCATTAAGGTACATATTTATGCAATATAAATTTCATAAATATCTGCAAACATATACAAAGGCATACGTAGATGTAGTCAGTCCATCCTAGAAAGTCTGGTTACAGCTTGTTGGCTGACACACAGACTCAGCGTAAACAGCCTACAGAACAAGATCAAGTTTTGTGGCACTTCAAAAATAAATGAGTACAGTAACACACAGAAACAGCATCAGCGCTCCTTGTAAGCTGAAGTTATTCTACCTCCTAAAATCCCTTTCAAAATATGAAATGGGTGAGGATTTTGCCAAACACCAAAAATAATAGAATTGGTGATCTGTACCAGTACTTTTATATGTATATATTTATATATGTATTTGCCAAAAACCTCACAGATAAAAGAGATAAACCTTTTTTTATGAACATAATAAAAAAAAAAACAGCAGAAAACTTATTCTGCAGATCTTTCAAGTGGTAAGCACAAACGTTAAAACCAACCAAAAGGTTGCTTTTCCTCGACAGCAGTAAGTGAAAGTAAAGCACCTAGTGTAACTCTGGTGTGAAAATACATTCTCCTGTTCAGCAGTTATTCCCTCTCATGAGGAAAATGCTTATTGCCAATTCATGAGCAAAATCCTTTAAAAATTAGGATTCCCTTAATGGACATTTTTTTATGAATATAAATATTTAATCTGGAGCAAAAGTAGTGCGAGTGTAATATTATTTTTTTTAACCTTTCTTAGGTTATTCCTTTTTTTTAGGCTGCTCGATGAGTTTGCCCTTGTGGTACTTTTGTCCGATTCCATAGGGGACGTGTGCGGATATGGTTCCCAGTTCCGTGGCCCCTTCAATATGGAACATCTGGTCGTCAAAGAAGATGTGCGGCCTGATCTTCTGAAGCAGGGGCCCTTTCGGAGCCCCCGCCAGGAAGAGAGCCTCGTCGATCTCCAGGCCCCAGCTGCGGAGGGTCTTCAAGACACGAGCTCCAGAGCTGGCAGCGCTGCGGGCCGTGACCAGGAAGGTTCGGATGGGGCAGTTCAAACGCTCGTTCTTGGCATAGAATTTTCTCTGGAGCTTTCCCAGGGCCTCCAGGAAACACTTTAATGGTCCCTGAAAGAGTCAAAGAATAAAAGTAAATTGAATTTAAAATGAGGACTGTGAAGATAAAAAGCTGTGTGTGATAGGTTAGATTTGAAGAAATCCACTGCAATGTGTTTGCTTTTATTTACATAGAGCCCCCTCTCTTTTAAATCATCTTTCCATTCGATGGATGGTTGCACTGAGTGGAGAACATCACAGTTACTGAAAAACTGCTACTGCTTGTAATCTGGATGGATAATACAGATAGTATATACACAACCACAAGCACACACAAGGAAAATAAATGCTTCAGATGATGTGAAACATATTTACAAACTCACAAGGGGGTGCGTAAACCCCACAGATAATTCTCAGAGGGTAATATGCTCATATCAGCAGCTTGCACTGTAATTAATGAGGAATCTAGTGGGGTGCATTAGTATGCGGTGACAGCCAGTACTGTCTACTGATACCGAGTCAGCTTCTGAAACAACAGTTCACCATGACTGCACAGTGAAACTATCTACAAAAACAAAGAGCAAAACACTTGTTAAAAAGTGTGAATGGCTATATTTATAGTATTTGACTAGTGGCTCAGTCATGCAACAGTAAATACAGGACAACATCCTAATAACATAAGGATCATCAGCAGTTGCCTGGTGATAGCATTGCTTTTTTGGGGGGATATGGCGTTCAATTACAAGTAGCATGGAACACTCTCAGCCTCTGGGTGACCACTTTTGATTGCAAGGTAATTGCACAGGTTGCAACCTGTCTCCAACATGTTGCAATGGATCTGAGTCAGTCTGCACAGATGGACAGAATATATATATATCTGCAATAGGGGACGTAGCCATATGCCAACTGGTTGTATTTTGATTATGTTGCCACATCCTGCACCAACTAGGTCAGTATTTGTGGAGGGATTTTTGTTCTGTGAGGTTCTATCTAGACTCTAGATAGAACCTCACAGAACAAAAATCTAGAATCTAGATTCTAGATTCTAAATGTAAGCAGTTAATGTAAATTTCTGTGTATGTTGTTACACCACTATTGTCTTTGCAGTGGCAGTGCAAAGTCTTCAGGTGTCGCCTGGGCTGAAATGATCCCACATGGTGAGGTGTGGGTAAAGGCATGCCTGAGACAGGTTTGGAGCCTGTCTTCTATTTTATGTAAGCTATAACTATGCACTCTATGTGTGTCCTTAAACTTTTTGAAAATGCTCACTTCTTGTTTCCTGAAGAACAAAATAAAAAGGAAGAAAAAAAATCATCAGCGATGTAGGAGAAGATGGAAACAACCATATGTTACCTGAGCGAGAGGTTTGTTCTCAAAAGCTTTCTCGTGCTCAAAGAAAGAGTCCAGGCCATGCTGCTTCACGATGATCTCTGACTCGTCGGAGAAGAGAACAGCGTCACCATCAAACGCCACTCTCAACTGAGTGTCGCTTAGCTCCTGCTCTGTGTCCGGCGTGAACATTGTGGCAGCAGCAATTCCTGATGAAAGGTAAGCGAAGCAAGGATTAAAATCTCTAAACAGTATATAGTATGTACACAATAAATTGAGCCTATCAAGAGCCCTTAATTCACCTTGTTTTAAATAAATATCATGGTTAACACACAAGCTTATTCTGTGTTCAATTGAATGGTGGGCGGGCTGTAAATCTCATGCTGCCTTCAACCAGCTATTTCTTGCAGTTTAGTATGAAGTCGAGATTTCCCTCTGAAGCGTGAATGAGTCACAAAGTCAACATTGAGGCTTGTAAATATAAGAAGTACTTAAACATCTAGAAGGTGGTGAAGGAAGTCCAAGACTCTGCAAAGTACTGATTAAAATATTAGACCAACATCACTTACCTTCATCTATGGCCTGTATGACTTTGTCTGCACTTTTGGAGAGGTAAAGATTTGTCAGGTAGGCCTTCAGGTAACCAATAGGACTCTTCCCTCCTGTCATGCAGAATCTCTCTATGGTCAAATCTGAAGCAAGGAGAAAAAACAAGTAAGATGTGCAGAAAAAGAAAGACTTCCTCATTTTAGACGCGCAATTGCTAGACTTGATCCAACATCACACTCCACGCTCAGACCTCGACGCAGCATACCATAGTGATTAATGCTGTTAATGAGGCGCACTCCCACTTGGGCATGGTTGTTGGTCATTAAGACGATATCAAACAGCTCCTCGTTGTCTGGATAGAGCTCCCTCAGTTGAGTGTTGACGTTCATCAGCGCCTTAAGAAGGCACAAGAAAACAAACCATGTTATACACCCAAAGCAAGGATATTGCATGAGTGCTCAACAGAAGTAACCACTATTCTTTTGGTTAAATCACACTTTTAAAGCAATGCAGAACCAAGTCAGTGCGTCTCGGATGCTTGCTTTGAGTACGCATTAGAGCGCTGAGGATTTTGTGCACCTATCCACGAGGAAGCAGAATGGTTCAAGGGTTAAAGACAATTAACCTTTAGCACTTAATTTGCACTACTTCTCAAAGTCACAGCTTGGTCAGATCTGCACACAGAAAGGTTACGCATATATTTTTAGATTCTGTGGGACACTTTCCTGAGACATTACTCTGATGTCTGCCATAAAATGTCCATAAATCTTCTGAGGGCTCACAGCGAGACAGGTCATCACGATTTCACATTTTCTCCAGTATCACAGCAACTGAATGATAGTTGCCTGTATATCATTTGGTATATTTTTAATGGAGCTAATTTGCCAAAAATGGGAACAAATATAAACTTTATAGAGCGGTGATTGGTTGGTGATACATAGCAAATGGGTGCACCGGCAGTGATGCCAGCAATGACTTAATAGATTAATTCCTAGCTGGCTTGACCTTTACTATACATCATTCATCACATTCTTGTCTGCCTTTACTTTTAACTACTTAGTGAAAAAAGAAAAACTTCCTACAACATTATAATTCTTGATGCCATGAATAGTTTTTCCCCCTTGATCTTCATCCTTCAGCTGCTCCCTTTAGGCGTTGGCACAGTGGATCATTCACCTTCGTCTCACCCTATCCCTAGCCACCTCCTCTTTCACGCCAGCTCTTTCACACTGCATCCAGGAACCTTCTCTGAGGTCCTCCTCCTACCATTTTATTAGTGCCATCATCTCCAAATCATAGCAGGTATTACTACCATCTTGTAAACCCTCCCTTTCATTCTTGCTGCGATCCTTCTGTCTCAAATCACCCCTGACACTCGTCTCCACTCACTCCACTCCACTCTGCCTGCACTCTCCTGCACCTCTCTTGTGAACTGTCTGTTGATTTGGATGGTTGAGACACATCTACCTTCACTACCTCTCCTCCTTACAGCTTCACTCTTACACTTATTCACACACAGGTATTCTGTCTTGCTTCTACATACTTTCATTCCTCTTCTCTCCAGTGCATAACTCCGCCTCTCCAGACTCTCCTTGACCTGCTCCCTACTCCCACTACATCACAATGTTGTCTGCAAACATCATAGTCCACGGAGACTCCTGGCTGACCTCTTCTGTCAACTTATCCATCACCAGCAGATCTCTAATGTAGTCCCACTCCCATCTTGAACCCATCTGACACCTACATCTAAAATACCCTCTAGGTAGAGTAGACTTTCGGGGCTGCATGCATATGAGAAATTACTATTAAAAAAGTCACATTTATTATTCCATGCTGTGGGCACTACCAGTATATTTTCATCCATGTGTTATTATCCGACAGTCAACTGTTGGAATAGAAAGTATATATGTATTAATGATGATAGGGCCGTTTGTATATTATTGCACAAAAACACACTGTGCTGATAATTTATTATGTAAATTGACTTCAACCTAATACATTAACCTTGCATTTAGTACCAAATTCATTAATGTTGTAATGCTCTGTGTTTGGACAGTTTGGCTGTTGTGAATGGCAGGAGTGGCTATGGTACCAGCTGTGCCAGCAAAGTTGAAGCACTCATTATGAACCACAGGGACAGTGACTGTCAAACGAGAAAACCAGAAGTGTTTTAAAATAACTCTCTGTGAGACAATGAACCTAATAAACCTGTGCAAACATCAGCTCTCAGCACCTATCAGGCTTTACAGGAACAACTTCTCAGTTTTCTTTGTTGAAAATGATTTGATTTCCTAGCTTGTACCATGTCATTGTAACAAGTAGTAAAACCGGTTTTAAAGCAATGGAGAAGTTAAATATTAAGCAATTGGTGCGGTGTTAGGTATTTCTCTTATTTTAGCCATGTTTGCTCGAGCAGTGACAACAGCCAAACACTTGCATTTACACCACCTCCTCTTAGGTGTAGGGATAGACATGCAGCCCCTTGTTAGCTATTACTGTTTATCAATAAGTATTCCCTGGCTTTAACTATGTGATCACAGACAGTTGTAATAGTGAATGAACACTTCTGAGGGGACACGCCCTGCACAGCAGGTTTGACAGTACAGGGGCCCAGGCCTACCTTGACGAAGGGAAAAGCAGGTCCTGGTTTTAGGGGCTCGTTTTCATGTTCCTGCTGGAAAGCGACATACTTCTCTAAGCCCTCTTCCTCAAAGATCTTCCTCTCGGCCTTCATGTTGAAGAGAGTGCGAGAGGAGACGGCGATGGTGACTGCATTCTTGGGTTTGGGCTGGGGGTGCATGAACAATGAGAAAAAAGAAATGCAAGACATGTTCAGGGGTTTGTTACCCAAACAACTCTTCGTGAAAGTATATAACACAGCAAACATGCTAACGAAAAGGAAAATAGCATTAAAACACTCACAGGTCTGGGTTTGTTAGATTTGAGGTTGTCGAAAGCAGCCTTAGCCGCTGCCCAGTCTTGTTCCTCGGCGCTCTCTTCACTCGACCCTTTATCATTGGGCTTAATTTCACTCATCTTTTCTTTTAGCTTATAAATGTCTATAAACAAAACTGTAATAAACCCGATTAAGGGAAGCCTGCCACAACTCCAAAACTTTGCGGAAATGTAAAGTTAGGGGAAGCCTAATGGGCGTGACTTCCCGTAGTGACGTCAGCAGTGTGGGGTAACGCTTGATTGTTTGTTAACGACGAGGAGAAACTGATCTGGCGTTGTTTTTCTGCTATATTTTATTTTATTGAGCTCACAGGCAATATTAGATCCACTTGCTGGACTCTTTTATTGCTTTCGTAACTGTCTTAATCATTCATGTCACAGATTCAACACAGTGCTAGAAACATTCTTCAGACATGTTCATACTGGCACGAAAGCCTTATGCGGTTGCTGCAAATTTGTCAGCTGCACATTCATGATGTGAATCTACGGGTCCAAAACACCCCGAAGGTGCACTGTTGGATTGAGATGTGGTGCGTGTGAAGGCCATTTGAGCGCAGTGAGACAGCATGCTGTCCTGCTGGAAGCAGCCATGAGAAGATGGGTACACTGTGGTCGTAAAGGGAAGGACAGTCAGCAACAATACTTGGACAGGGTGTGGTGTATAGAGGTACATTTATCAACATGGAAAGTTTTAAGCTTAACCGTGAAGGCAGAGTAAGCCGAAGGCTCTGGCTCCCATTCCACTTTTAAATATTCTCGGAACCACTAGTAACCCACGTTACTTAACTTCACTCTCAGACGTATCACAACATATACTGCTAAAATGTAAAACATATGTGTGTCCATCAACACACACATCACACATTTGTTGTTTTTATTCTTAAGATGAATTATTCTTGAATGAAGACATTGATTTGGCACAAGTAAAAATATGGTTGATTATATTTATTGTTCGTTAAGAATAAGTTAAGCGAGGGTGAAAAAAGAAAAGAAAAAGGATGAAGAAGGGAGGGGAGAAAGAAAAAAATGGAGAGTGATGGAGAGGTGGAAGGAGAGGGGGAAGTAGAGGTTTGAGGAGATAAAAAGAGGAAGATGGGCTACGCCTTCTCATGATCAAGTGAGGAAGCAGGAGGGTCCCTCCTCCAGAAGAAACAGAAGCATTTATCATTATCTTATCAATATCGGGTCTTAGGTATTTTTTATTCAACAATTACAATTTTTTGGAAAGAGAGTGCTATTGGACTGCAGTTAAACGCACAATATTTGCCCCAGAAATGAGGTGGAATAACTGGAATAATGTAGCATAACAGCAGACTTCTAAAGTGTAGGTTACTACAACTGGACAAATGAATGAAATCCAAATGAATGTTACCATGGAGAACAAAAATAACCAACCTACATCAATAATACAGTTATACTGCACATATTATTATTTGTAGCCCGTTTTATATAATTAAATATAAACACATATACATATAGAACTGTTACACAACCTCTCTCGATCTCTCTGTGACACACACACACAAATGAATGACCGGCCGCCTCCATCACACCCCCACACCCCCCTACAGTTGGTAGAGTCCGGGACGGAGCATCATGGCGATTGACGGTAGGTACTCGCTCTCAGGTGTCCTGCGGGACTCGTGGGAAACTTTGCACGGGGCTGAAGGAGGACGTCTTTCCATAATCTCACGCGGTATTCACCGAGTGTGTAATTTCTGGTCCAGTTTCTCTGTAACTCACGCGGCGAGTATACCGCAGTGCTCCGGGGGCGCGGGGCTGATGCTGAAGTGCGGACACCCGCACTGATGCAGGACCGCTGAGGTCTCATTATCTTCTCGGGATGTGCACGTGAAGTGATTCGCGAGTAAACCGAGACAAGCAGGCAGTCCCGGTGCTTTGATTTTAAACTAGGGATGTTTTTAGACGGCAGAAAAAGCGTCAGTTATGGGACACCTGTGAGCACGTAGCGATTAATTTGAATATTTTAACACAAAGTCTTAGCATGCCGCTGCTTAGCGTCACATGACTTTTTGTTTTTCTTCCGTTAAAGAACTATATAACTTGGCGGAAGAATAGGGTTGTAATATTTGAAGAACACTCCGCTGCTGTCAAACTTTATTTGATGGCTGCACGTGCTGTAGATACCTTCATAGCTAACATGTGTAGCGGATCTAACAGCCTTCATGCTGAGGGAAAAGTGTCTCCTACAGGCTTTAGTGAGAGTGACCGGGACACATCACCAGGCAGCGACAAAAAGTAGGCTCGTGCCTTGTCCCGTGCTGTCACGGATACGGGTCTTATTGTTTCACGGGCGCTTGTTCCTGCGCAGTGACACTTGAGAGAGGTGGTGTGGTTTAATTAAAGATAGACAGCTCCAGAAGAATTTTAGTGTAATTTTTTTAAATTAGATGTTTTATTGCAAATTTTTAATGAAATTTGCAGCAGCTTGGCGTCACTGAGCAGGGGCGTGTACAGAAGGGTAGCAATGGGTGGCACTTGCCCCAAATTCCCATCCTGGGGACCTTTCCAGTAGTGCCACTGGTCTAGAATAGCCATTCCTAAAGTCAAGAGTGCTGCGGCCCACTTAAAAACCAGCAAATCTGTGGGGCTCAATGAATCTTAAACCGTTACTCCATTCAAATATAAGAGAGGGTGATATGTTTCCTTGAAAATTTTATTCAAAATGCTGTTGTCTATAAATATTACCAGTTTTAATACTTTTCATATGAATAAATACATTTATATAAATTTGTAACTGTACATACTTGTGAGTAATTTCAAACTGAAGTTCTGTTATTACCATGGCCCACCTGCAGTACCTTCCCGGGGCACATTTTAGGAATCACTGGTCCAGAAGCTGGTCTTAAACCTTGATGTTAGAACATCATTGGATGAGGGTGTGGAGAGGTCCAGTGTTGAAATGTAAGGGCTTCACCACACCTACTATGCAGTGGCTGGCGAACAGAAGTTCAGAGATTCGCAGATTATACACAGGACTTGTTGAAACAGTTTGAAATACTGTGGAAAAAAACAATTTCTTTGCCTACTGTTTTGACTTCTTCTCCTTCTGTATCAGCACTGATGTGGAGGCATTGTTATATTAACTAATAGGTCGGTGTTAAGTGGCTTAACAAAAAAAGCAATTCTCTGGAAATGGTCAGATATGAGAACTGGACTAAAAATGAGTGGAAAAACAGGCAGTTTCCATAGAAAGTCTCTGTAGGACCTTCAGAAAATATGGAGAAATATAACCTAAAGTCTGGCTCAGTGAAAGCAGAATATGAGTCACAACTGTACACAGACAGACAGTGACAACATTTACTTCTATTATTGTAAAAATCCATCTCTTTTTGAGCTTTTAAGGCAAGTACTTGTTGTACACTAAGAATTACTAAAGTTTGGTGAGAATAGACAACAGAGAATTTCTGCTAATGAATTAATAGAATGAATTGAGTCGCTCAAGGTCTGTCTGCTACCTCAGTCACAGTTTTCTCTTTGCTCTGGCACTAAAGTCAAGACCTCATGCCACTTCTACTATCTTGTGCAGTCCTGGATGTGAAGAAACTAATACACCTTTTTTAACGTTATGAAGGGATTCTTAATGCACTAAAATTTTGTTTCTTGGTTTGAGACAACTCCGCAACAAATTTCAGAATGTATAAAACACATTGCCGCTATTTTTAATCTAATAATAAACCTAAATTCAGAGCCAAGACGTGACCTTGCCAAACTCTTAAGTAGAGACACCTTAATTAATGGTGATACTGGAGCCTCAATACTGAACTGTTCAGCCAAAGAGAGATTATGTGTCACTGTAAAAACTTGGGGATGTGAAGGAGAGGAAGCACTGTTAACTTAAGCCTCATAGCGATTATGTAAAACAACCAGTTGACACATTATGAAATTGTATTCCAGTGAAAATACTAAATCCTAAAACTTATTTCTCCATAACCCAAACAGAGCAGCGTATTGCATTGCATTGGGTTACAAAATCATGTTGATAATTTTCCAGCAAAGCAACTCATGCCTGGGCTTTTGCATCTGTCGAGGAAATAGTTCATGTAATTTTATTTTTTTAATTTCTACGCTGTTGCTTATAGTTGTAGGAGCCGACCCAAATATAGCAATTTGACAGAGGAACTTTTAGTGACTTGTTGAAGGGTTGGGTTCACATCTGTCACTGTACACGGACTTTTTCCTCTATTTAACATACCGAAAAGGAAAGCCTTACAACCACAGAACTACAAGGCTAAAATAGATGTAAGAGCATTTATTTGAAAGATGAAATATTCTATTTTCTTGTTTAGCATAAGGCTAAAATGCGCCTATCAATGAACCCTACCTTTTTAATTGTTTTTTTTTCTTTTGGTGACTAGGCGAGTAATAAGGGATTACACAGGAAGGCAGTTCAAAGCAAACAGTGCAGTAAATGTCTCCAGAAAAATCAAACTAGAATACAAAACCCACCCTGTGCTCAAAACTTACAGGAAAGGATACGGAGAAGCAATAATAAAAAATGCTCGACTGGGAACTGAAGGCCAGTGGCAAGAGCTTTACAGGAGATGCATAAACAAGGGACAATGACAGCTAATTAAAAAGAGGCGTTATTAAAAGAAATGTCTGGAAAACAAACAGAGACACAGAGTAAAACTGACAAGGCATCATAGCTAAGTGGAATTACAAAATAAAACAGGAAATTACTTTGTAGAATCCATGCCAGTCATCACAGCAATGAGTTATTAGTTGCCTTATAAAAAATGCATGGAGCTATAATTACTGCCTTTAATATGCATGACTTCTTGACATCATTGAGCCTCAGAGTAGCTGTGGCAGAGTGCATTTTTAAAAGTGTTCCTTTGTAGTGGCCCGTGGTTATTACTGGTATAGAGATGATTAATGATAGCCTACACTGCTCTATAGGCTAATATACCCATCAATATATTAAAGACAGAGAAACGGAGACCACGAAAAGCAAACAAGGTCATTCAAGCCTATTGGTTTTATGTTTGCAGACATGTTCATCTGTCTCATTTAACCTGAGGACAGACCATATGTTTCTACATTGCATAAAGTCATATTTAAAACTCTGACTCCCAGCTTTACATCGTCTTTCTCACAGGAGGGGGGAGGAACTGTGGTGTTCATGAGCTCATCTGTGCCAGACGAGGTAAGACCACATTGCAACCACACATTTAAAACCGTGCGTGTGTGCATTTTCAAGAGTATATTTTGTTAAACAACAAGAAAAGAAATTAACCAGGGTATTTACAATAATATTGCATTTATATTTAATTAATTTAATATTCATAATATTAAGTCTTATGATTTCCTTTTTTAGACAATAAAACTTAAAGAATACAAATGGGTTTAACATGACATAATTAAACCCCACTTCCACTTCTTCCACTTTGACTAGCTGTGCCATTTAATATTTAATATGTAATAATGTGAAAATGCAACAGCACAAAATGCAGTTAGTTCAGAGAAATAATAAATATCCTATTGCAGTAAATTCCTGTTTAAACATCCTGCTTGGATGATGTACTGATGATTCTGATTTCTTGTGTAGTGTCATCTGCGGTGCGTTGGTCTCTTTCCCACATCTGCATCTCCAGACAGGAAGGGCGGCATCATGTTTTAGATCAACATTAAGATCAACAGCAGGCTTTGGAGTTTAAATATCAAGAAATATTTGAAAATGACTCAGCTAGGTAAAGTGTTCTACAGCATCTTGGACTGATTATGGACTTCTGAATGATGCAGTGAATAACGGTCAGGTCAGGGATGATCTTTCCACACAGGAGTGTAGCTGTTCCTGTCTATCAGCCCTCCCAACAGGGTTCCCTTCAAAAAAAAAGAGTTCCTGAATGCTGAATGTCACAGACATCAGCCCTGATGAATAACTGCAAATCCAGAAACTGAAATAAGAAGTTGTAGAATTCATCTCTGTAGTAAATTCTGATAATGAGGCAAGCGGTTGGCACGCAGTAGGATTGTCTCTAAGATTTTGTGATGCTCCGTTTTTATGTTGTAACCATAGACAGTATTAAAGATGGCTGTGGCTGCTAGGGCTGTGCGATATGACCAAAATCTCATATCCCGATATAAGACATCTATCGATATAAATCACAAAAAATGTACATTTTTTTTGTAAATTCTGTGAATCTCGGGCAGCTCGACTTGCGTGGAGTGTCTCCAGCTGGGCGTCATGTACCTGGAGTCAACGGTACCGATGCATGAAACGATACATTTTTAGACATAAGTTGTAACGGCCGCCGTTTTCTTTGCGAGTATTTATTACACAGCGTGCTGCGGGGAAAAGCCTGTTCTAACGTTTGAGTCTAAGGTTTATTTGTTAGCACCTGGCGGCTCTTTTTTTTGCTTCTCATCCATAAATACTCTGCATACCCTTTCACGCGATTCAGTTTATTTTGAAAAGTCTCAACAGGATCTTGAGCTTTATTTTGAAAGGTTTATGTGGAACATAAACAAGCGGACACGAAACGCGATGGTTTTACCGTCGTTGTCGCTAACGTCAACGTATAAATACATGCACTTTTCCGTCCGTACTGTGGTTATATTAAATATAAGAGAAAGCGAGAACTTTAAGAAATTAATATAGCCACTACAGTGACCATCAACACGATGAAAAAATGTTGCCGTAAACAGTTTATTTTGCGACACCACGAAACAAACGATAGCGTAAAATTAAACGATAGACGTTTTTATATCGTCATCCGGTATATATCGTTATATCGAACAGCCCTAGTGGCTGCTGTGAAAATTTCATTGGTTTTTGAAGTTCCACTTTGAAACCTTTTCACTGTCACCATCTTGGTTGCAGAAAACGGATGTGATTTGAAAAGATGGGTCTGACTGGGAACCACTTGCTAACTTGCTAATGATTTGCGATTGGCAAGTTGTTAGTCATTGAATGAGTAGGCAATACCACGATCCAGCTTTAAGGCACTTATGCATTGGCTTCATTTTTCCAACATGGAAGCTATGACAATGTTTTGTTTTTGTTAGTTTTATTGTTGTTTGCACAGTAGACGAGGGATTAGTAATTAATATTTACCAAGGGCCACATGAGAAATTAGGACTGTTGTGGAGGGACGGACCAATAAGCTTATAAAATGAGCAAAAGTGAGTTGAGCTATAGGTTGAGGCCATCTACAGCAACCCCAATTTCTAATATGGACCCTTGGGGAAAAATGAATTACCCAGTCCTGTTTCAAGATGTAAAAGCTTTACCCTCATCAGGTATAAAATAATCATTTGACATGTAGATGTGTGAACTCTTTATCCCTCCTGGCAAAAAGATCAAGAAGAAATGAACGAAAAGGGCAAACATAACAGCAATTAAAACAAATACAGGGAATATAAGTATTCCTTTAGCGGCTGTGAATTTAGTGCATATATTTTTTATCTTACCAATTTACCACTTGGCAGGTGCTACATATGTGCGCATTAACCAGTTACGAGTTAATCTGACACGTGTATTCACCATCTGTTATGCATTACAGCACAAGCTGATTTTCAATCCTCTGCTAAGATTTAAGTTTCCAGATCTTTGTTTCAGCTTTATTTTGTGAGTTTTCTGATGTAAGCAGATTATAAAATTTTGATATAATGCCATTTCTTAAGCAGGCCTTTGTGCGTGCATTTTTAAGCCTTTCTGTTGCATGACTGGAGAAGACTGGCTCATCCCCCACCCCCAGGCACTCTCTTTTGCTTGTGAATTTTTACTGAAATATGATGTATAGAATGCTTTTCTATAGCTTTCTCAGTAAGCACACGGTTCATGTGTGAATTATGCACAGCGTATCAAGTTTAGGTTGACTTCAGCAAAAGAAGGCAGCTGTGTGTTCATGATTTATTCAGAGTGGAGGTTTTGTTTCGTACCAGAGGTCCATGTGTAAGCAACAATTCCAGATTGCATAACGAGCATGTCCCAGAAACGCCACTGAGTTTTAAAGCTTTAAACAAAGTAAATTAATCAAGCACTCGCAATGTCGAAATTTTAGTCATTCTGTTTCTTAGCAGATTAGGAACATGAAAGAGTAATTTGCTTCCCTTGTTTTATTTGACACAGACACTTCATTCAAACTAGCTCACATTTCTCTCAGGCTGTTATTTATTTTCTCAATGAATGCTTCAGTGGCTGTGCTTTCATGTTTGTTTGTTAGCTTGCTGGAGTCATTACCTGGGGAAAAAAGGTAGATTGAATCCTGAGGCTCATTTCAGAATCCGGAGTTCAGCCTGAGTTCACATGCTGTGAGAAACAGATTTATTCTGTTATTTTTATCTTGTTTATTCAGTTTGCACACACAGATTGCACATGCACACACACTCAGGGAGGATAAAATGAGATGAAAGAGCGGAGTTTTTAAAAAATCCACCTTAATCTGCTCTGCTCTTAAGAGAGATATCACACTTTCCTAGGTATTATGTAAAAACAGGAGGGCGAACTGTTTCAAAGGCCTCTTTGCTGCTCCGCTCCACTTTCCAGTGTATATCGTTTGGGGCTGGGCTCAGGTTACCTACCCCAGGTGTCTGAATTATTCAGCTGCTGTTGACATTTACAGAATATGGCCATGTATGAAGTGTCATCGCTTGCCGCAGCTCAGGACCATAAGCTGTTCGTTTTCGACAGATGGCTGCTGCTCTCGTAGCCTCAGAGGTCATTCTGCCTCAATCAACACTGCTGTCGGGAGTGAGAGTTGATACGTAAGCCTGGCGAGTGCTGGACCAGACTAAGTGTCAGGGATTTGTTACATGTAGGATTACTTTTGAGCTGGACAACTTTGTTATTTCCCTCCCTCTTCTTAGATCATTTACTATCAGTGCTTTAAGAAGCAGTGCTTTTTGGGAACAGCTGGCTTTAAAGAGGATATTCATTTAGAGGAGGTAAGCCTCTGTTGTCACATTGCTCTCTTATCTCCCTCCTACTTCTTTTGCCGTTCTTGGGAATTTAGCATTCACCATTTTGGCAGTCTGCAGCAGGCAGCAGCTAGTTGTCAGGCTATAGTCATCTCTGCCTGTTGCCATGGTGAGACAAGTCGGTCCATAATAAGTTCAGTAACAAGGTTTGCAAAAGTATACCTCTGTTTTTCCTCTCTCGTTTTCTCATCTGAGACCAGATTTTTACACCAATTTGATTAATGACGGGTGATTGGTCCTCAGGATGTGACCACCTGCTGCAATGCAGACGTGTAACAACTGTCAAGCTCTGTCAAGTTGTCCCAAATATACCTCAGGTTTATGTCTTTGTTTTGTTTTAATGTTGAAACAAACAGTCATCTTCAATTTCACCAAACGCATACCACCAAATATAATGTGTCACAAATGAAAATGGAACAACACGGCAATATTGTGAATGAGGTTTCAGTAAGCAGTGTAAGATTTCACCTTAAAGGGACGTGAAGCAGCATCTTAAAGCTGCCTGTGGCCGTTTTTAGACAGTATTTAAATGAGTAACTGCAGTGTAAAGTTGGTTGTTTGCTGCTGTGAGATACGTGCGATCTAATTCTGCTATGTTACATTATAACACAACAACTCAACATAACCCTCGAAACTCTTTTATACTATTGCTCTGGTTTTTTTGCTTAGTTACAATCGATGAGCCGTGATTGGACAATTTGGATTAGGGGTATAAAACAACCTAATCCTTAAAAATGGAAATGCAGAGGGATTAATTCATGAATATGCCCATAGTTTTTTATTGGGATTAAATTTTGTTAAGGCAGTAATATGTGCCTATAACTCGCTCAGTTTCAGTGTCGCTTATTTAGCAATCTGCCCTTTCAAGTGATCTTTAGAAATGCAGTTCATGCTTCACTGTCCACCTTCTCTTCCCCGTTTCCTGGCTATTACACTGTGCTGTGTCTGTGTTGTAGCCTATTAAACCAAGGCCCGGTCTGTTTTTTTCCCTGGGTTTGCTGAGTCTAGGTTTCAGTTAGATACAGTCCCTTTGAGGCTCTTATAAAAATAGCACAGGGCTGCATGGTTACATGAAGTATGGTTGGCCTACATACAGTGCTGTAGATTTTATCTCGTGTGCCTTTGAAGTGGATCTGTTAAAATGAAAAATATCTAACTCTCCTCTGACAAGCCAAAATGGCAGGAGTTTTATTGCAACTTTAAGATATTATCACAAAACAAATTATTTGACTGGGGTTGTTTGCGGCTTTTCAGGAGTCCTGATCAAAAGACTTTTTTTTCTTTTTTTTAGCTTGTAACCACCTTGTGTATTTTTTATTAGAAAAACATGGGGCTCTTTTTTTCTTACTTAATCAAATACCTTGGTTTGGTATTACTTCTGTTTAAGTCTAACATTTGGATTTCTTTTTTTCTGTCAGTTCTTGCTTTGCTTGTTCCTCATGGCTCCTCCTCTTCTTCTTCTTCTTCTCCTCAGTCTCTCCCGAGCTCCTGGGTGTCCTGTCTTCCATTGCAGCTTTCATGGCATTGATGGCTCTGTTTTTTCTTTACCTCAACAACAAATTGTCAATGGAGAGTCCTGACAATCTGTCACATCTCAGTGACTATAAGAACAACCAGCCAGGTACTCAACACACTCAAAGATTTATTACGCTATTAAATCTGTAGAAATTTATGCAGACGTTTGGATTGCTCTCGGCTTTATCGTGTGGGCATCACTGTAATGACAGCGCGTCCACATCTTTATGAGCCATGCTTAA
>NW_005187442.1:2966506-3004307 GCF_000239375.1 Pundamilia nyererei | reverse complement strand
TTTTTTGAACCTGGGTTGAATAGGGAAAATCCAAACTAAATTCAAACTTGTGCATCCAACTCTTGTTATCCCTCAGCCATAAAAGGCTGATGGTGAATTGTGGTGATGTGTTGTTCAGTGTAGAATTGGTTGCATGTATTAGCGCTGATGCCAAAAAGCTTGACCCAACAATTACCACAGTTCATCCACCGATGAGTCACCGTTGCAGCCCGTGGATTCAGGCTGTTATGATTATTGAATGTTCGGTTTGCAAACGAGTCATAATGTGTGCTGTTTGCAAAAAGCACCAAGACAAAACCAGCACAGTGTCAGAGTAGAGGAAGTAAGAGTTAGCACAGTTGGCTTAAACCATTAAATGTGTAACACTGCAGTTTTTGTATTTTCTTATTTTGAAGGCAGAATAATACACATTTTATTGCTTTTGCTGTGACACACATAGTCTTGTCTAAGTCTTGAACTGAAAGCTATTTTTGTGGTCTTAATTGTGTTTTTCTTTTAGTCTATGACTAGGCTTACTCTACATCCGTGAAACTGACCGATAATGTCTAAGCATGAGACCTGTAACGAGTATAATTCTTATTACCACCATATTGGTGCGTATGTACATGTCAGCACTCACTGTAACACTGCCAGCACACCATGCTAACAAACACATGTTGTGTCAGTGCCTCTGATGAGCTAATCTAGTGATCAGCACGGTGACAGGAGGAACCCCGGCTGAGAGATGGCCTTCTTCAAGAGTTTCCAGCAGAACCTCCCATCTGTCAACATTTCCTCCATCTTGGACTCAGTCACCAGTCGTGTGGACGATCTCGCCAATGCCGTCAGCGATGTCACCTATGCTGTCAGTGACCAGCTGACCGAACAGGTCACTACTATCATCGACAAGGTGCAGGAAAAGGAAGATGGAGAAAACGGCAGCCAGGAATCGGGTCAGAATTCCACCCTGCAAGAAGGCAAGTCCGGGAGTAAAAGCATGTGGCAAATGCCCAGAGACTCAGAGGGGGGGAACGCAGGCTCAAAGAACAGCCAAACTAGTGATACAACCGAGGCAGAGAACACTCAGAGCCAGCTGGAGTGGGAATGGAGGGACGGATGTTGGCGAGTTAAAAAGACAGAAGCCGAGTTAGCAGAGGAAGAGAGGAGGAAGAAAGAGGAGAAGGAGCTACACGAGAGCAGAGAACAGAGGAGAAGAGAAAGGAGACAGAAGCAGCTGGAGAAAGAAGCCAAGTCTCCAAGAAATGAAGAAGACTCTCAAGAGGAGAAGGCTGATGATTTAGAAAACACAGAAAAGAAGTCAAATGACCAATCAGCTGTTCAGCAAAAAAGTGGTGACAATGATAAAACTCCTCATTCATCTGGTTGTGAGAGTGAAAGCAGGGTGTCAAAGCAGGAAGAGCAAAAAGATCATGAGGAGGGAGAGAAGGTAGAGGATGGCACTGAGCGAGAGGGAGACGATGAGGAAGAATCTGAGCTTTATAGATCGTCTTCCAGAGTGAAAACGTTGGATAAGAAAAAGGGGAAAGTCGCAAAAGAGGGTTCGAAAAAAACTGAACAGGCTTCGGATGTGGAGAAAAAGAGGGACAAAGGCAAGAAGAGCAAAAAGGGGAAAAAGAAAGGAAACCAAGGTTAGAGAGTGTGCTGCTTCTCTCTCCTCACTGCCCTTTGGATCTTCTCTTCTGCTCATGTTTTCAAGTTCTTGCACTAAAATTCACAATTTCGACCTGTCGTGTGCCAGTTTCAGCAGCTGCATGTTTAACTGGTTGAGTTTCTTACTTCGTTAAATATTGCACACGTTATAATCTGTGGTTTACTAGAATTAATGCCCATGTGTGACGTGCAGAGGGAGTTTTATCAGACAGTGAGGAGGACAGAATTCCAGAGGGCGAGGCCCAGCAGAACACAACCTCTGCATGGAGCAGCACACGCAAACAGTCATCTGAGCACGGAGGATACAGCAGCGAGGCCTCCAGTGAACAGGGTGAGAGCACATGCAGTGGAAAAGTACGTACACGGTACATCGCTGAACATAAAACCCCACAAAATCAGATACAATATGATAAGAATCATAAAACACAATGCATACAAGAATCATCTAAGATTGCATAAATACTAAACTCGGAACATCAAATGCATAACATCTTTTTGTGTTTATCTATCTGTAATTGTAGTGTCTATTCTGTTTTTTTTTTATTTAATTAATAGAAATAGCTACATATTTCATATGGAGAGTTTCTGGCGAGTGTCCTTTTCTCTAAACATCTTGGGTTAGTGCTAAATGTCTGTTACTGGAAGGAAGTAAAATTTATTTGGTTTCTTTCCCAGACTTGGAATAGAAAATTGATAGCAGTCTAACACCCAAATACATGAATCTGGTTATAATTCAATAATGACACTACCCTCAGGACTAATGGGGAAAAACTCACCCAGATTGATCCAGAAGTAACAAATATTCTCATGCTACAATCTCTAAAAGTCACTATTTCTATCTTTATGCAGTGATATGTTTTGATTGTGTTGTGTTCACCTGTTTCAGATGCCAGGCCAATCTAACCTAACTGGCTGTATCTTCATTTTTTTACTGCACAAACATAATGTGGTGTTGATCTTTATTGTTGTAAAATGATCTTTTAAATGTTTTAATTAAAGCTGCTTTTGTCAAGTATTGTGATGAGGAAAAAAATCACAGATACATATTTAATGAATAGATTTAATATGAATATGAATAAGGAGCCAGTATTTATCATGTGCCTCATCACACGAGCCAAAGTGTGAAAAAGGGTGTGGGTTCTTATCAGCAGAGGTTTCATGTGAAACCATTGCAAGGTATTAATGGGAATTAAAGGCACCTGGAAAGGGATCTCAAAACTACATTATAGGTGGCAGACAGTTGGTGTTGTAAGCCACACCCTCTGTTCAAAGATGGCTTCTTTCATCCTCTTTCAAACCATCTGTCTTCTCTGTCCAAAATGTGGACATTGACATCCTCGAAAGAGTGACCTTTGTTCTTTAGATCCAGATGTACGGCTCAGTCTTGTCCTGTCGAGGTGGCTCTTCTATGTTGTGTTTATGAAGTGGCTTTTTGGTTTCTCCAATGTAGAGGTCTGAGCACTCCTCACTGCACTGCATACACTACGATGTTCAGTTCGTGTTTGGGAGTTTTGTCCGTGGGATGAACCAGTTTTTGTCTGAGTGTATGGCTGTGTGTGAAGTGCATTGGGATGTCGTGCTTGGAGAAGAGTTTCCTGAGTTTATCCGATAAACCTGCTACATAAGGGACGGCAGCGTTGTTCTGTTTGTCATTTTGTTTCTCCCTTATTGTTGTCTGACCTTGTTTACTGTGCGTCTTTGCCAGTTGGGATAACTAACTAATGTTCTAAGAGCTTTCTTTACAATTCAGTTCAATTCAGTTTTATTTATACAGCACCAAACCACAACAACAGTCATCTTGAGGCGTTTTATATTGTAAGGTATACCGTAAAATAGTACATACCGAGAAAAACCCAACAATCATATGACCCCCTGTGAGCAAGCACTTTGGTGACAGTGGGAAGGAAAAACTCCCTTTAATGAAATGTTGTTTTTCCAAGATTTAACAAGAATTTAAAATGACAATATAGGTTTGCAAAGACTGAGGAGACACTGTATGTCGCTAGACTGTATGTTGCATACCTAGTGAGTTTCCATGCAGAGCACAGTACGACTCCAGTAACACTCCTTCTGCATCCCTCTTTGTCACTGTCGTGAGAGCAGCCAGCAGCATCCAGAGGATAAAGAAAGATTCCTCGCTCGGTGAACCTCAGCCTCCACCGTACCAAGACGAGGGCTCAGGGGCCTGCGTGGGTTCTCGATCCCGCTCAGAGCGAGGGGTCAGGAGGGCGCCGTCCACACAGCACTGTGACAGCCCCCACTGCTCCAGTGAGGCCAGCGGGGACCAGGACACAGAGAGTTACCTCAACAAAGCCTGTGATGAGGACATACCCAGTGACAGCACTGCTGTTCTAGGGCCAGAGGTGGGAGATCAGACCTACTGTTTGTTGTCTTTTCTGTGTGTAAGCAGTTTGTTTTGGATGCCCTGTAGTTTGATGGAATGATCAAAGTTGGGAGCAACACTTCATCAACACTTACAGGAAGGGCTGGGTGATCCGTTCGCTGACAACAGTTTCATTTTTTTGTTGTGTATTTTCTGTAAAAATGTGGAAATATACTCTGAACTGACTTAATTATTTGAGTGTTCTAATACTATGTCAGAATGGGGAAAAATTAATAACATTCCAGAAATTAAAGTAAATTTCATAAAGGAGGGGGAAATTGTTTTTTCTTTTCTGTACATTCAGGATGGTTCTGGTCCTCCGCTTCCCACTGCCTACGAGCCAGAGCCCCTCGCCAAATACGGCACCCTGGATGTCGCCTTTGAGTACGATTCCAGTGAGCAGTGGCTGGCCGTCACTGTCACAGCTGCAACTGACATTCCTGCTCTCAAACAGACCGGCAACATCTCGTGGCAGGTCCACTTGGTCCTGCTGCCCACCAAGAAGCAACGTGCTAAGACCGGCGTTCAGAAGGGCCCGTGTCCCATCTTCACAGAAACATTCAAGTTTTCCAGGGTGGAGCAGGAGGCCCTGGGAGACTATGCTGTTCGCTTCCGCCTGTACAGCATCAGACGGATGAAAAAAGAGAAGGTCCTGGGAGAGAAGGTGTTCTACCTGACGAAGCTCAACCTGCAGGGCAAAATTGCTCTACCTGTCACCCTGGAGCCTGGCTCTGAACTTACAGTGAGAACACTTTTAAAATATACTTTACATCTCAAATATCAGCTGTACACCATTTCTACTTTATTTTAACAGTATCTTCAGCATTCCTTCATCTACACATCCTTGTAGAAGCAGTTATTTTATTTTTTATTTGAGCAGTTATTAAGAAGCAACTGTGGGCATCTAGGACATAAAAACTGCATGTATAGTGTCACCATTTAAATTGGTTTAAAAAACATTTAAAAGTTTTGGTGAATAAGTTTTGATGCTTTTTTCCACTGAAAGTTACATTTCTACCATCATTCTCTACAGATTCAGAAATCTGTCTTTGTCACACTCTCAAACTGCCCCTCCTAACTCCTAGGTTGATTAATGAATTATTGGCTTCTTATTGTTTTAATTGATGATTAAGTGGTAATTGACTCAAAGTGCCTCTGGGTTTTGCCTCGCCAGGGTTGTGGCTCTGTGGTGAGCGTGTCTCGCAGTGCGGGGGCTCTGTCCTATCGCTCCACTGAAGACTCATCCACACCCGAGATCCTCCTGGGTCTCATCTACAACTCTGCCACAGGGCAGCTCTCAGCTGAGGTAATCAAGGGAAATCACTTCAAAACGACAGCATCTGATAAACCCGTCAGTAAGTACATATATTTAACTTTGGGCTTTTGTGCCAGCGTGGGTTGAAGTGTGGAATGACGCTGTAAATTGTTCAGTTAAACTTCTCTTCCCCCGATGGGTGCTGATATGTCAGGCTATTGTTTGGGCCGAGCAGATGGGCAGGACTTCCAACAGCATGCAACAGAAGCAAATAGAGGATCATTACATTTGAACGTTTCCTGGCACGAACACCAGCTTTTTAATAACCTAAGCTATTAAAGCCAAAATGCTGAAGGACCTGCTGCTTGTCATGCTCGCCGTGCTTCCCGTGAAAGCTGACCTTCTGCTGTATATTGAAATCTTTAAACTGCTTCCCCTCTTTCTTCTTTCCAATGGTGTGTGTGCTATGGTGTGTGTCTGCCACAGATGGTCTGTTTTGTTGTGTAAAACACTTCGTAGGGGGACAGCTTTATATCATGAGAGGTAAGACAAAAGTAAACTAAATGTAAGCTTTCTGTACGTTTGTAGATTTGGTGAGGGTTGTACAGATGTGTAGAACTGTGTAAAAGTATTGCCCCATCTCCCATTCCTTTACATTTTTCTCTTTATATTGCCAGGCTGTATTGTAATTTTTAAAAGTGATCTTGAGCAATGTTCTCCAGGCGTTCTGAAGGACCTTCAGAGCTTTTTGTTGGGCATTGGAGGCTTTTTCACTCATTTTCAGTCCAGTCCTTGTACCTGACCATTTTCAGAGGAATGCTATGAGTCCCATCCTTGCAAACTAAGAAAAAATCTAGCACCGCGTTTGCAGGAGATGCATCTGAAACTTGAGTTGATTCATCTACTGTTCACTGAAGCCTCAGCAGAAGTGGTCTCAGTGGAAATGTTGCTGTCAAGAAACCACTCTTAAGGAAGGGAAACGAGGAGAAAAGGATGAGGTATGCCAAATTACGCAAGAACCGAACTGAAAATCAGTTCAAGCAGGTCTAATTTAATGGGGAATGGCCTCCCCAGTGTCCAGACCTCAACATTATTGAAGCAGTGTAGGATCATGTTGACAGAGAACAGAACAAAAGGCAGGCAACATCCAAAGAAGAGCTTTAAACGTCTGTTAAGAAGCCTGGAGAAGACTGCTTGGAGAAATTACAAGAAAGCTTGGCTATGAGAGTGACTTTGCTGAAGAACAAAGGTGGTCATACCAAGTTTGTTAGAATTTTACAAACTTTGTTTTATTTCCCTTATTTACTGCATGTTTCCATGTATTTATTTGCACATCTCATTCATTCTTTCTTGCAAAATATAAAGAAATGGGAGGTAGATCAAGACTTTTGTGCACTACATTACGCACCGTAGGTACCAGTTTGTAGCATTCTTAGGTTTGGTCCTCTGAGGCCAGACTTCAGCATTTTGCTTTCTTGTCAGACAGGGTGAATTCAGCTCTCACTTCTTTATGTTATATATATAAATCTAGAGCTGGGAGCTTAGCTAGTTGTGCATTAATGTGGTGAACGAATGTCAGTTACAAAAACATTTGTTGGATTAAAGATTTGATTGGTAGGAAACTTTTGGCTAATAGTGCAGATCCATGTAGTGCATTTCGTTTTTGTTTTTTTATTAACGTTTAATGTGTTTTTAGTTTAACAGACACAGTTGTTTTTTTAGTAGTAACCTCAGTAAACCAGGTATGCTGTTTCCAAATGTAAGCATCGAGGGAACAGCTTGCTAACATGAGAAGTGGCACAGTCAGAGGAGCATTAGACTGACTCTACAGAATTAGTTAAATTAGGTCAGCCCTTGGCTGGTTTGCTGTTTTCTCCTGTTGTTACTCTGAGATAATCCAACTTTCTCCAGGCTCTAACTCCATATTTACTAAGCTGATAGAGATCAGTATCTTGGCAAGAAAGTAGCTTCCCAGAAATGTCAGTCATGTCAGTCAGTAGTCCTTCGCAAGCCACAAAGTTTTTAGTTTTCTACCCTGCACTGACTTGCTTGCATGTTCTAAAGGTCACTTTCCTTTAGCATCATTTATAATTTATGTGCAGAATATTTCAGAAATCTGCTGCCAGCAAATATGAAATAGATTAATGGGACTTCATTTGCAGTTTTCAAAGAGTTCCACAGTTAAAAAAAAATCCACCAGCAGCATGAGTTTTAGGAGTGAGGCAATTATAGCGTTCTTGGTGTTGAGAGCTATTATTAAAAGACACTCCGTACCTCCTGCTGTAGTACACATGTCCGACCACTTGATGGCAATGTCTCACTTCTCTCCTCCAATGCTTCCTTTCAGACACCTATGTGAAGCTGACCATGCTGGACTCAAAGGGAAAGGAGATGTCCAAGTGTAAGACGGCCGTTTGCCGTGGCCAGCCCAATCCGATCTACAAGGAGACATTCGTGTTCCAGGTGGCGCTCTTCCAGCTGTCCGAGGTGTCACTAGTGGTGTCGGTGTTCTGCCGCCGGAGCAGCATGAGGCCCAGGGAGAGGCTGGGCTGGGTCTCCCTGGGCCTCAACAGCACCAGCGAGGAGCAGCAGGCCCACTGGATAGAGATGAAGGAGGCTGAGGGACAGCAGGTCTGCCACTGGCACACCCTCACCGACACATAGGAGGACGATTTTCCAAGACCGAACTTCCAGAAAGAGCATTCCCTCTACATTTTCGGAACGCAAGAAAACTCCCTGTGGGATGTGTGTTGTGTGTTGCATAGAGGTGTGAGAGGTGAGCATGGGTTCCTCGTCTTAACTGCCAGACTGCATGAATACCCTTTAATCTGCCACCTTTCTCTGAGACAGATGGGCTGACTCCTGCTTCCGCCTTGTTTACAGGACCATGTTAAGACACTTCCAGACATTTTTCCGCCTCTGAATCTTGGACCAAAGAGCTCGGTCCAGTACTAGCAGGCTCCTTCCTTCTTTCCTTTTCTGGATTTCAGCTGCCACCAGCATACCAGACATTACTCAATCAGTCGTAGCCACCGACAAAAGACAATGAATGAAGAAGACTGTTACAAAGGGCCTATAACATGCTGCAGCTATACTTACAAGCTATGCTTTATACAGTTTGTTTACACGCACATGACATTATGCAAGATCCATTCATTGGTTTTTCCTTTTAGGTTCTTGGGTTATTCTTCCTAGTCTACCAGTTTTATGGTCGTTTCTGTGGGCTGTGCGTTAAACAAAGACAGATTTTCTTTTTTATCTCGTGGTCTTGCATAACTCAGTGCACTATGCATCTGACGCCACTTTAGACGAGAGGAATGCAATTCTTTCTTGTGCTTGCCGAGTCTCTTACAGAATTGGACACAGCTCTGCATGCCACCGGTATCAAAGAGCAGCTTCCTTTCCTGTGTAATGCAGATCGAGCCTGTTTCACTATTCAGCCTTCTAACAACTCAGCCATGTTCATTCATGTAGAAACATGGTGCTTCCCGCTGAGGAGGAATATGCAAAAGCCTGCACAGGCCAAGTAAACCTGGCCGTTTCTGCCTCGACTGTGTACGCTGTAATTTGAGTTTGAGTGGCGAAACAAATCACAAGAAGGAGATGATCATATTTTCTCATTTTCATTATTAAATAAAGGCTAAAATAAAATGGGGAAAAAATGTTCAGAACTGAGAAATCTTATTATCCAGGCGAGTAGTTCATCTGGAACAAAGGCCATTTTAAACTCCTCTGAAAGAGCAGCTATGAGTCAGAAAATCCCCCGATAAGAATGCTGAAGACTGCACAGCCACACCCTTGTATTAGTGAATGAAACCCTTTCCCCTGCTTCTGCTGGTTGAAACCGAGAGGTGTGGGGCGCATTCTTCTTTCTCTGTCCCAGTGATGTCAGATTTGAACCCTTCTTCTCACTTATGAATACTGCAACCACTCCTCGTCCCTTTAGAGCTTCTGTTGGGCCAATTTCAATTTCTACGTTTTCAAAAGAGGTTTTTGCAGGTTTTAATAAAAAACAGATGTTATCTAGATTTTCTAATAGATGATCATTTTTTTCACAATCAGGAATAACAGAAAATTTTTAGTTTGGTGTGCACTTAGTTTTAAAGTGCAGGTTGTGTTTAGCCAGCACTGATAACCATTGACACAATATTGGGGAACAGGCCTGTTCGCATTCTTGGAGAGTTAGCTTTAATGGCAAATGTGCAGTCCGAGCCAGCTTAATGTAGCCTAAAGACTGGAAATGGAGGAAAACATCCAGGGTTGCCAGGTCTGTGGTTTTCCTGCTTAAATGAGCTGCTTTCGAAGTGTGGGATGAAATATTTATGGGCTGGCTGGATAGATGGATCATTCTGCATTTTGCATAAAAATTACATTTAAAAAAATATTAATAAAGTACATTGTAAAAATGTAGTTAAAATATTTACTTAGATCCAGACTCCAGATCAGCACATGGTGCTGTAATGCTCTCCTCCTTCAAACACCTGCCTCTCATTCCCAACTCTGGCCACTGAGTTAGTTTTGTGACACACACACAGCAGGCAGCCCTGGAAGTGGCTGTGACTAAAGATATAAAGGTCTGCCCGACAAATCAAATTTTTGTGTAGCAGGTTATGAACAACTGGTAACTACATGATATATGTTTCACATCTCTTAAGGTTTCTGCCTTAATTTTCACAAAACCACAAAGGGGGAAAAAGTCATTTACAAATTTTTGATCTGCGCACAAAGTGGAACAAACAGTGTTTTATTTCTGAGAAAAATGACTCACTGGACACTTTATTAGGCACAGTTCTTCATAGCGTAGATTCAGCAAAGTGCAGGAAACATTCCTCAGATATTTTTGGTCCATATTGACATGGTAGCGTCACGCAGCTGCACATCCATGATGCGGATCTCTCGTTCCACCACATTCCAAAAGTGCTCTATTAGGTTGAGGTTAGGTTGTGACGTTGGAGGCCTTTTTAGGACCGAGCACTCTGACTTGTTAAGAAAACCTTAAAAACAGTGAGACTATTTTGAGCCGATGAGATATTTGCATTAGTAAGAAGTTAAACAGGTAAGTGTTGTTCACTTAACCGAAGACGCCAAAGAGCTAAAAAGGTCACCTGAAGGTAGGTGGTTAGTTTTATTACCTGGAAAAAAAGCTGTCATTTCGGGGAATGATGGAAAATATTAACGTCAAAGCTGAGAAGCCCCACCAAAGTTTACCAAGTAGGAACTCCAACTATTAGTGCATTGTGGTCAGAAATGGGAAATTTCTGGGAAGTAGTAGGTTGCCAATATATGCAGCACCTCCCCCCTTGACAGAACTCCACTAAAGAGCAAATAATTACTTCCCAAAATGTCCTGATCCAAGTCTAAGGAGCAGATTTACAACAGACACCTGAATAAGGACAAGAGTCATTTTTTTTTAACAACGTTGAGAGCTTTTATTTCCATTCATCTGGCCTTCAATGGTATGTTTGACGCTGTCATCAGTCATCAGTCTGGTACAACGCTGCAGGTCGCCCACAGCTGGGGATCAGACCCAGGAGCACTTTTTTTTTTTCCTTTTTCACAACTCTACACCTAACAGAGTGACTGCAGCCTTCCAGGCAAAAGCATCCTGCTCCGAGCCACAGAAAACCAGCTGTGCCACAGATCCTCGAGGGTGGGAACTACAGGGACCGGAGGAACACCAGCTGACCCCAACAGAGCCCCGAGGACTGTTTTAGAGTCAGCCAGGTAATTATGAGGCCCCTGGAGCGCCAATAAAAGTGTTCAGACGTGATGAGGTTAGGAGCCAGGCTGGTTTTTCTAGTTCAGTGCAGCAACACAAAGTGGAAATTTGGACTCTGCGCAGCCATTTTCGCCCACACTAATTAGAAATCTGGCTCCGTGTTTATCCCTCTTGGGTAAAAAGGCCTGATCCAACATTTTTAATGTTTCACTTGGAGGGATTACGGAGCAAGAGTAGCAATATGGAGCAGGCGATTTGGATTTAAAGAAACTCCACTATTGTCCCCTCACTATCTGTTTGCAAGTTAATCTTTTTAAAAACAAGTCATCCGTTAGCTCTCAGTCAGTGGCACCAGCTAGTTTTCTTTGGCAATGACAAGTTTGACAGTCAGGTTGAGATTTCTTTGTTTTCAGGTCTATTAAACTACAATATCTTGACAGTTTATTGCATGTTTCAGTATCGGTTTAAAAAACAAAATCTTTTTCAGTAATATATTCAATAAATACACAGGAACCCTGGCCTTATGACATTTTGTTTGATAAAAACATCCTCACAGAACATAATCTGAATGACATTTATAAGAATTTTATGCCTTTTATTTAGATTGCATGAATTAAGTCTTGACAAGGTCAAATAAAGCACTCGTACATGATGGATTGGGCTCCAGTGGACTGACTCCTGGTCAAGTACCATGCAGAGTGGAAGTGGGTGTACCAGACTGCATCCTTTCACCTAGTATCTGCACCTGCAAACTACGCTGGAAAGCAGCAGACAACGTACCTATTTGGCAAAGAAAACATTCATCAAGCAACAGTCGAAGATGAAGTGAAACCAATATGGCGACACTGTAAAGTGACTTTTCTGTCCGAGGTGGGAGAGTTCTCTGCAGAGGGATGACGTGATTATGGTGGAACATACTGAATACCTGTACTGAAAAGTCAGAAGTGTTTAAAGACAAGTTGTACAGTTTAGAAAACAGGCTTGCCAGCTGGTGGAAAGCAAGCTCATATTTGTTATGGCTCGGTCACACTGGAGTAAAAATAGGATGGCAACCTGCTTGTGACTATGAAAAAAAACCAAAACATTGAAGTTTTTTTTTTTTTTTGTTGCATTTTTGCAACTGGTTGCCTACAGGTTGAGTAAGCAGCACCCTCAAACTCTGGGCACTTTTGATTCAGAGGAGACTGCACCAGTTGCCTATTAGAACCCAACCCGTCTCCAAACAGTCGTGGTGTGACTTCAACCGAATGCAATCACTCTGACAGATTGGCAAAGGCTTGCACAGAAGTGCTGCCTAAGTTACAAATGAAGACAGATTGTGGTAACTGACTGCAATCAATCTGAGTCAGTCAGGGCTGACGAGTGCAACTTGTCTGCGATAGTTTCCAACACCTGTTTTCCCTACTGTGACTGAACAAACTACAACCAGCAGCTGTTAGCTTAATGCAAAGACTGGAAACGGTATAAACATTTTAGCAAATCTCCCCATAAAATGAATCAAAAAGGGTTCATTCAATGGTTCTCAAAGCTTTTATAACATGCCCAACACCCAGGGTTTTACACTACTGTATACAAACCCAGCCGCCCATCAGGCCAGGAATTTACAACCGTCAAGTTTGCTAATGTCATCTTGTTGGTGTACGGTTCCTATTAACTGTAAGAAGGGGATTAAAGAGCCAGGCAAATGTTATGACTCAATACTGTTTACCCCTTCTGCTGATAAGCTCATTCGCTGCTGTGTTAGCAAGGTTGAATATGATTGGCTGCTCTCCTTGGTGATATGTATACACTACTGTGGACCTGACTACACATTTTCTCCCCATCATCCTCCTCTTTTTATTTCCTCTGTAGAGAACATACACAAGCCCGCCGACATAATCATCAGTATTAAAGCAGGTGGAGAGCAATACACGAATCAAACGCAATTCAATCACTCCCACTTGTCTGTGACAATAACAAGTTTAATGTTAAAGTAAAATAAATGTCAGCATCATAGCGTCAATTTATTTACAATACAAAACCCATCTCCATTCACTTTAGCTCGGAGTTCTTTCCTTGTCCTCCAAGCCCCGTCTTCAGGGGGTCTATGCCCCAAGAGTGGGGCTGGCCCCACAGTTTGAGAACCATTGGATTATTTAGTGTGCTTTACAGGTGCAATTGGGCAGTATTTGGTACCATTAAGCAGAGCCACGGTAGTTTCCAGTCTTTATTTTATGCTACGTTAGGGTCATCAGCTGTTGGCTTTGATTTAATATTTAAGAGCCTGTTTGGAGAAAGGGATTGATATCCTGCTCCACTTCTCCACCAGAAACAAAGTAAGTGTTTTTAAACAAAACATCATTGTTCTCTTTAAGATTTTCCCATAATTCTGACCGTCACTGAAAACTTTCAGCAAAAGTCAATGTTTTGTTGATTTTGGCAGCTGTTATTCTTGACTTTGTTGCACTTTACCTGCGAACATTGATTAGCCGATACTACTTTTTAACGTCTAATTTTACAAACATCATAGTATAAAAAAAAAAAATCAAGCTGTTTCGAACACTTCCACCGAGTCCAGATCGTGTAAGCAATATGAAATGACAACATGGTGGCTGGTTTTCATGACAAATTTGAGGCATTATGGTGACCGCTGAAGTGAATTTTCCCCCTTGAGCACTCGACGATACTTAAAACATGATTGGGCTGACTTTCAATCGAGGTCCTGCCTGATCTCCCACAGGCAGGGGCTGTGGAAAAGGTTCACTCCACATAAAGATTTACACTTAAACGACATCATTAAAAAAAAAGATCAATAAAATACTTCTGACCTTCAGTGCTTCGCTCATATACATGTACAAGACGTACAGTTTGTAACCGTAAAACAAAATCGTAGTGGCGGCCGTGTGCTGTTTGATCTCTCAGCTGAAACCGTTAAAAGTCTGCTGGGTCAGACGCAGCCTGGCATCTGTCAGTTACTCGCCAACCCCATTATCAGGTGTTGCTAACCTGGGAGAATTTCTGTACACTGTGTACACCCCGCCCTCGTTCCTCAGCAGGCGGTTAAGAGGTGCAAATGACATCTGCAGCTAGTGGTTTGATGACTGAGCATGATTAGAGAACACGGGGAAAAAGAGTGACATCCACTGAAAAGGCTTCTTTTTGTTGGCAGTGGTCCCTTCCAGCTTCCACTCCTCACATTTTCAGTAGTGTTGCTGATTAGACCGCCAGCCAACAGCTTTTAACTTGTCTTTCTGGGCTTACTTTCCATTTGCCCTGCAGCCCACCCATCCATCTTTATTACTGCTTGCAGTGGAAGGTGCTGTTTTTCACTCCTATTTTCACTCCTTCAGTTCACCCTGCTTTTGGCTTTTTGCTGACGCTCGCCCAGACGCTAAATGAACTTGAAGCACTTGGTCTTATCGTGGGGCAATCGAGTCTTAAACAGCACCGAGTCCACACGAAACTGCGTGTACAGCAGCGGCATGTAGCCGTAGACTTTGACGAAGAAGTTGATGCATTTGTGTCGCTCGTGGAAATGCGAGTCGTCGTGCGAAAGGGCCTGAGGGCAGCCCGGACAGCGGAAAGTCCAACGAGACGTCACCTAAAATAGACAGCAGGGGGTTAGTGCTTAAAATGTAAGAAACTCGAGTTTGCATTACTGAAATGTAATTATATGTAGTTTCAGCAAGTGGTGCTTCACAACATTGCTGTGAGAGGGAAGAAGTTTATCATTAATAGACAGCCATAATCATCATTAAATGCACCATGATTTAATACATGCTAAACCCCGTAGCTTGATCGGCAAACGCCAGAGAACACCAGAACTGGAAAGTCTCCCACCTATGTCCTGTTCTCTTTGCAGAGATGAGCAGCTTTATGTTGAGCATATGTGACAGATGTGAAAACGTCTGGAGATGTCGTGGCAAACTTTGTGCTGCCTGCAAAATTATCCAGCGTGACCAGTTTGGCAGTGAATCAGTGATCATGTGAGTCACACAGACCTCGAGATTCTAGCCATCAGTACAGGGATGAAACCCTCAGACCTAATACTGGTGCAGTGGGCCCTGCATTCCTCCTGGTGCAGGACAACGCCCAGGTTAATGTAGTCAGGGTTTGTAAGCACTACCTGGATCATGAGGACACTGATGCCACCGACTGGACCCCACATTCCCCACACCTGAATCCAGATGTGAACCGCTGAGATGTTAATGTATGGAAGTGAACTGTGGAAGATCCAGTAGCTCACTGATGCCCTGTACCAAATGTGGTAGGACATCTACTCTAAACAAAGGGGTAAACAAAGGCTTGATCACGTAGCCAAAGCAGAAAGAGGATAACGTTTCTGTTTTCCTACAGCAGCAGTTGATAGATTTTCCAAAGCAGCTGAAATGGTTGATGCTGGAAAAACTGAAGCAACTTTTGAAAACTCTGCACGGGAAAAGAAAAAGAGTCGGAGGGAGCACGGAAGGCGAACAGGGAAATTAATATAAAAACCAACGTTGGTGGATCGAACCCTGACTCCTCCAGGGATGCATCCATCAAAGCATGAGTGTGTGTGACTCTTCGTAAGCACTTGATTGAGTCTTGTAGTAGAAAGGTGCCACAAATACCAGTTAATTTACAATTTGCTCTCATTTTTATCAGGTTATTGCAGCAGTGAAGTGGTCTGCTTTTATTTTGAAACTATTAAAACAACACTGTTTGAAACATGACTATGTGCTGAAAAACAGTGCATGTTTTTAACCACGCCCATGCTGACTTTCCTGACAAACATGTCCATCGTTTGTTTCTAGCATTGTATAATTTCTCACGCCATCAATGTCAAACCTTTTTATCATATTTTAGTTGTTAAAAAATGTTAGCATGAAACATTACAAGCAAACAGTTGATGTCAACTTTAGCGCAATCAGCTAGATTGCAGCAAGCTACTGAATCTGACAACAAACCAAAGCAAACTCTAGCAGCTGTTTTTATTATTGTAGGAAGAGGAGAAGAAACAAGCTTGAAAAATCTGCACAAGATATCAATTCCTCACCAGTGGCACAACAAAATCCATTTATTTTCTTCTTTATTTGTCTTATTTTAAAGAAAAATTGATTCCCTCACCGCTTAGGACTCGTTCAAAGTTGCCCCAAATTCATTATTCACAAGACTTATTCCTAGCAGCGAAAACACTGTCATGCAACACACTCCATCAAAGACGTCCTTAATTCCCCTCTGAAACGCCCCTGAATATTAACACCCCACTAAATCAAAAAGAACTTAAAGTGAGGGCTGCAATGACATTTCTCTTCTAACAGCTTCCCTAGCTTGATTGCTATAATTATTTGCCTAGCCATAAGTGTGCTCGGCGGCAATAAATGTTCTTCCAATAAAAATCCAGGAGAAAAGAGAGAAGAAAAGAAATCTGCCGTAACGCACGGATTCGATCTTGTGTTTTTAAAAAGTATAATTTGTGCGGAATATTGGATATGCCAGTTTGAGTAATGGCAAGGCTAAGCAGGCAGAAATATAAATACCCACGTCCTGAAGGAGGTGCAAAACCCCCAGAGCCAGACTGCATGCTCTGTCACTGACCTTGATGGGTGGTTTGCGGGTGATGTGAGAGACGAGGAAGTTCATGGCGATGTCCTCGCAGTTAATGTATTCGTCCACCATATCCCTAATAGCTTGGGGCATCACATAGGAGTACAGGTACGCGTAGTACTGCGAGAAGACAAGGACAAGGGGAAATATGTAAATGATATGCTCCAACACAGCCAGATGTGAACCTACCGTGTAGCCGTTTTCATTTTCTGACCTTATGGAAGAAGGCAGCTCCTGTCAGGACCATGGAGAGCTCACAGGAGTAGTTGGAGTTGTAGAGCCAGGACTGGTGGTTGACGTCCCACGCGTGATACCTCCCAGGAAAACCTACGATGCGATCTCTGGCCTCACGCCACACTCTGAGCCACCCAGAGAAGTCCACAAAATATTCCAATTTAAATCAGTTAATTAAGATGCAGGGTGTTTACATGTGCAGTTTAGTTTAGCATGATTGCTGTTAGCTGAAGCAATACAGCAGCTTCAGCTCCTGGGGTCACAAATCTTTCATAGCGCACTATAACATCCTAAACAAACAAACGACATACAAACACTCAGCGGCTTACAACATAAATTGTGGCCCATATTAGGAAAAGCATTGTGAGACATAATAGAACATAATATTTTAATGAATCACCAATTATTACAGCGCACGCACTAATTCAATCAAATAGAGAGATTGTTTTAAACCCACTTTTACTGGGTTTTTTTGTATTATCTGTTTTGCCAATGAATTCAGTTCCATCAGTTGTATAAACATGTTCTTTTAATTGAACTGTGTCGTGCTATGCCTAATAAAAAATGTCCTCCTGTAGGCCGCCTGATAGAATAATCTCGTCTTCACTGATATGGTAAATTTGTTTTACAAAATAATTAGTCTTTGTAACAATAATATTTATCATGAATACAAATACAAAGGACGACACATGCCTCTCTATTTTCTAACACTTGCACTTCTTTAATCACATTGTGCCACTACAGCATACTGGATAGTAATCTCAAAGAGACAATATCAAAGCCAGGATAAATCGTCTGACTGATTTAGGTTTACACATCTTTTAACACCAGAAATACAGTTTCCCTGTTAGAAACTATGATACTGATATGTTTTGTCGAGGAGCTTGGTCTCACAGGCTCTCTCAACAACATAATGGAAACATTTAAAGCTGGATTCTTTCTAATTAAGTGTTTAGAACCAAATATAATGCTATGTGTCAGAACACATCAAAATCTGTTTACTGTTCTGTATCCTTTCACCTACTCGCTGCTACTCTGAATCAAACACTACATACATTAATAGCTTTTGATAGCCTCCTAATAAACCACTTTAAACCAATTTAAAACTTAACTATTGAGCAGTGGAAATACAATCCTAAAGAAAACAAAAATAAATTAGAGAAACAGTTGATCATCAGAGTATAACACAGGTCTAATAAACAGGTCTGTTAAACTTTAGGGTTAAAAATCTGTCCAGTTAGAAAGCATCTATCACTGTGAATCCATTTCAGCCCCTATGGTGTAAATTAAAGTGAGAACAATCAACCCCAAACAGTCATGGCAAATGTCTGCCAGGTTTCTTCCTGTTAAAAGGGAGTTCTTCCTTCCCATTTTAGCCAGGTGCTGTCTCATACCTGTTTTTTTGATTTTAGACATTTTCTCTCCACTATTGTGGTGTCCTTACCTTTCAATATAAAGCACCTTGAGGTGACTGTTGTTGTGATTTCTTGCTATATAAATTAAACTGCACGGTGGCACGGTGGTTAGCACTGTTGCCGCACAGCAAGAAGGTCCTGAGTTCAATTCCAACATCAGGCCGGGGTCTTTCTGTGTGGAGTTTGCATGTTCTCCCCGTGTTTGCGTGGGTTCTCTCCGGGTACTCCGGCTTCCTCCCACCGTCCAAAGACATGCAGCTTGTGGGGATAGGTTAATTGGATAATCCAAATTGTCACTAGGTGTGAATGTGTGAATGAATGTGAGTGTGAATGGTTGTCTGTCCCTGTGTGTTGGCCCTGCGACAGACTGCCGACCTGTCCAGGGTGTACCCCGCGCCTCTCGCCCTATGACAGCTGGGATAGGCTCCAGCGCCCCCCGCGACCCTGAAAAGGATAAGTGGAAGCGAATGGATGGATGGATGGATGAATGTGCACTGTGGCAAAAACAAGACAACCCAACCAAAAGGGGAGTGGTTTTGCAGATGGTGGCCCACAGGCCATTGCTCTCTCCTTTTCCTACTAAGTGATATTTCTCTAGTTTTAATTTTTGTTATTGTTATCGTCACTACTGGTTAGGGCTGAACGATATATCGCATTTGCGATAATATCGCGACATGATCAAGTGCAATTTTCTAACCGCAAAGGCTGCGATTATACTCTGGACATGTCCAAATTCATGGGCTGCATCCTCCTGAGGCCGCATTTGTAGACCGATTACATCACAGCGACGCGCCGAAGGCTGTCCAAATTACTACCATATCCCAGAATTCATAGCGCGGCCCAGCCAAACTCCAGTTTCCAACAATGGCGGCCGCTACTAAGTTTTAAAATTACTCATACTAATCTTTCTGGGTCACAAAATAAACTTTTAACATATTTTCAGGCGAGAAAGTAGTTGTGTAAACATCAAATATCTGCTCGGTTTATCAAGATATCCCATATTTGCAAAAGTGCTTCGACGTTTTCAGAGGCGTCTGCTACCCACCAGCTCGACAGCTAGCCGGGAGCTCGAGGGTTACTGATGCGGCCGAGAAAGGCACAACTCCCGGCACGTCATTTTCAGATCACCGCGGAGTTTCGCTCCTCGGGTTAAACGTAATATATAAGTCACTTAGACAACCTAAAAATGTTATTGTTGGGCCTTTTTCAGTGTTTTGTTTGTTCGTGAGTAAATCAGTTTGGCTGAGATTAAAGTTATTAGATTAGATAAAATAAAACTTTATTAATCCCCCGGGTGGGTTCCTCCTTGGTTTTCACACAGCTGACTAAACGTCAAACAGAAAACTTATTAAACAGAAGTATGAGACGGTCGAGAATTTACACCAGTGTCTGGTTATATTTTAGATAGCAAGAAGCAGACGGCCGAGTTTATTAAACTCCACCGAGACAGCGGTGACGCTAATCAGAACTAGACCGTCCAATTTCACGGCTTTAAATTTTAAAGGCGTGTTTGTGTGTGTGTTTATACAATTGCTATTATGTTTGCACTTTATGTGTAATGTTACTGACTGCAGAGATCAGTAAGATGTGTGTATTTTTTATTTATTAGTTTTATTTATTTAATATTATTTTTTAATTGAATGACTGTCTAGTAGTTCACAGATGTCGAAAAACTGAGTGTGGTAAAGCCACTGATTTTTTTTATGTATATTTCTGCAATCTGCACATTGTACTGACTTTCATTTTAATGTTTACACCAGGGTTCCTTGTCAGCACTTTATGCTCAGATGTTTGTAAGCTAAAAATAAACTATTGTGTATGTTCAAATATACTGTTGTGATTGAAGAAGTTAAATAAAAATGTCAGTCATCAATTCATGCATCACCTCATGTCATCATAACAGAGGTCTGTCTTCCAGGAAAGAACAGTTTAAAATTAATGTAATATAGTATTGGCCATACTATATGATGTATTGCTTGTCTTTGTTTAATAATACAGAAGACAAAGACCTTAAAAAATAATCGCATATCGCATCGCAATCGCAATATTGGGGCAAAAAATCACAATTAGATTATTTTCCATAATCGTTCAGCCCTACTACTGGTCCATTCAGACTGCACAGATAGTCCAGCTCCTCCAGGCTGGAACATCCATATGTGCTTGTGCATGAGTAGGTTTTGCCAGAAGATGGATGACCACACAAGGAGAGCTGGACACAGCTACAGCAGCAGGACCATAACTTAAAACATCCCTTGCATGAGGAAAAGCTGAAATGACCTCCATTAGGCTACTCAGTTTTCTGACTGACCGATCAGACTCTGTGAGGGTGGCATGACAGCCTGACATCCTTTTGTGGGACCTGTGCTCACAGACCAGCATCACGTAGTTCCACTGCCAGAGAAAACCACAAGCGCCAGGTCAGCCACTTGTGCCCAATCTCTTCAAACATCATGTTCCAGGCATGATAATATTTGTCAATGTCTCCAGACTCCATCGCGCCTGTCACATGTGCTCGGTGTGATCCAGCTACGTTTGTCAAGAGAGCGGGTGCCCGTGGCTGACCTGCCAGTTCTGGTTTATGCTTCGTAACGGGACAGATTGTTATCCCTGAAGTTTAACTGGTTTTGTGTTCCACTGTGATGATCGAGTGTTCGCTTAATTTCTTTGAGCAGTGTACAAATCAAAAGCGACACACTTTTTCAGTAAGTAGTAAACACCGGGCCTGCGGATAGAAGATTTTTGCATTAGGGAGGTTTATAGGCATAAGCTACAACAGGTAAGACAGCTAATGTATCTTTATTGACATAATTTTACCTCTTTACCTGTTACCTTTTCATCTCTTATGCAATTTTGTAACATTTTGCAAAATTCAGCTATCAAACACCAATAAATGCCGTTTGATTTGCTTAAAATCAGATAACGGGGAAAACGCCAGCCAATAATATTTGGTCATTGCACTCCCAGTCAGTAAACTCTAAAGCTTGGCCTCAACTATGCAGTTGCACTGAGTGACCTAGATGCACAAAATGTGCAAGAACAGCAGCACTGCGCGCTTGAAATTTGTGACCAAAGAGAAACTGAATTTTATTAAATAATTTAATGGCTTTTATTCATAAATAAGCATTTGACATATTTGAAGACTTCTTAAGCAACATGTAGACACTGTGTGATGGTTCCCTTTTATTTTAGAGTTAAAAACAAATTTCTGTGTTTGGATTTCAAGAGTCTTTGCATATGCTGCCCTTTCAAATCCATCTGTTTCAACTTGTTAGCCAAGTAAGCAATGTGTCCATTTTCCTGTCAAGCATTAATTATTTTCTTTTCCATTAGTATATAGCCTTTTTTTTCTTATGATTCACTGCAGGAATGTGCGCAAAAAGTGTTTCGATACCTCAAATTGGATGCTTGAAATTCCTACTTCGGACTCACAGAGCTAAGAAATCTCACAGCGCAAATTAAAGTCTCGAATGAGTTCATGTGAGACCACTTAAAATGTCTAACGCACTCGGCTGCCGAATGGCTTCTCCTCTTTGGCGAGAGCGGAGATTGGGAAGCATTCCTGTGTAATTCTGGGGGAGTTTGAGATAATTCGTGACAAATGACCCCGCCGTACTCGTGCTCGGCAAGTGAGTTTTTGCCTGCCTCGACAAGCTGCTGCAGCACCGAGTCGTAGACAAGTCTGACAGAGGGGAGAGGTTGTAAACCAAAATAACTTAACGGCGCGCTTGATCATTTAATTGGTTTAAGCACGGCCTTCATATTCAGCTCATCTGAGTGCTGTATGGGCAAGACGCTGACAGCACATTTCCCTTTTATTTTCTATACTTTGGTCTCTAGCAGGAGGTTCAGTCTCTCTGTCGGATCCAGTGTTTTTTAGGAACGTGATGTTTCGACATTATTTTGAGCATTTTCCCTTCCTTCCTTTTTATTTAGCTCAATGTTTACGTTCAGTTTTCTTCAGAAGCACTTTTCTTGAGAAAAGCACCGCTCACAACGTATCATCTTTAATTTATCTATGAATTGTTGTTCCAGTTAATGACTTGCAAGACAAAACAACACCAATAAAAATGAAAATAATTAAACAAGTACTGTGCTTAGCAGTTGTAATTAGCTCCCTTTTTAGAGCTCTGCTATCACATTAGAATTAGGAGGGACTTTTTTTCTGTTGATCTTTGTCGCAAAATTCTAATTAAATCAACTTTTCATCTTCAATGTTGCAGCAAAATTTCCACGGTGGGTTAATACGCTTTTAATAAGCACGCCGAAACACCAAATGAAATGACAAGTGTGCACCAGGCGATAGCAAAAACATTTTTCTTCACCTGAAACCAAACATGATCTCATCGTGGCGAAGGTGAGCGTCGTCGTCGATAGACAGGATTGCCTCGGTTTCCACGGCATCCCAGGGTAGGAAGCGATTGTTGAGGCTGTTCTTTTCTGTGCGGACCACCTGCAGGCAGGAGAGGAGAGGCAGCAAGAGCTTTAATAAAAGGCACTTTTTAGAGAAGTAGTAGTAGTCTAGATGAGATCTAGTAGTACCTGCTTATGTAGTGACTGCTTCTAAAAACGCGGTTTCCTGTATCTTACTGCAAATCGCTGTTAGATGCAAGCTGTTAAGCTGAAGTGCTTTAAGTGCACTTTATTCTAAAACGGTGCCAAAAATTTGCATTTTAGAGACCAGTTAGAGCCCAAGTCCATATCAGTCAGCCTGTAATGATGCTGATGACAGATGCATATTGGTATCTGTGTTTGGTGCATCATGTGAAAACCTTTTCAGGAATGTAATGCAGAAATAATGTGTTGATCAAATAGATTGATCAACACAGGACTGTGTCTCCATTACAATCTCAGAACTGTATGTAGCACATACAACACGGTAACGTCTTAGCTGAGGTGTGGAGTCTTCACGTTAAACGTCATTCTTCCTTTTTAATGCAGCTCTAACACAGCAGCTCTGCAGTGTAGTCATTAACACATTCTTCCAACCAACAGATCCCTGGTGCAATCCCAGGAAGAGAGAAATCCATTCGGGGTTACATCAGGAAGGGCACTGGGTACAAAAACACTGTCGAATCAAACATGTGGAGCTACCTGTTGTGGTGGTCCCCGGTGAATAAGGGGGCATCTAACAGTAACACTCTGCATTTATAAAAGCTCTGCCCTGCTGAGAGGAAAGAGACATTCCCATCTGCATTTAACCAAGTAAATAGGTAAGAACGAATAATTGGATAATTAGTGCTGCGATTAATGTGTTTCGACTTCTGATAGTGGTGAACTGAAACCTTAACTGCAAATGGCTTAAAATGTAGTGAAATCAAATCTTAAATTGAAAGTAGACGTCACAACTGTGTTAAACAGTTAAAGTAAAAGGATTCTCACGTGCACAAAGCAAAGACAACTTAAGGGATTAAGTGGCTAAGGGAAAAAAAGTTCAATTTGCCAAGGAGCATAAAGACTGGACTCTGAAGTAATGGAAAAAGGTCCTGTGGTCTAATGAGTCCTCTATTACAGAGTGATGGGAGCATGAGGGCATGATGCTTAATCGTCATCTACGATTTGTAAGGAAAAAATGCTTGTTACAAGGATGTAACTTGTTTTTTGCTATCAAGACTCACATTAATCGGTTAATTTAGTTGATGAATTTAACCAAATGAATAATATAAATAATTCACTGACAAAGATTGTGTTCAGTTTCAGTCTGGCACCACCAAATTCTTTAGTACCTCCCCATCAGCTCACCACATGTGAAGAAAGTCAGTGTGACAACCTAATGGTGTGGATGTGAACCACATGAATATTTGATTTTTCATCCTTAGTTCAAAGGCACAGATTTTATTATTCATGGGTGTCAAGCTTCTTCAATCCTTTTAGTAAAGCTGCTGGTAATTTGTATGGACTCCAACAGATTTTCAAAGAGACTGATCCTGATGTACTCAAAGAAACTTTTCATCTGACACATCAAACATCGCAGGTTACCTTTTTGCATTTCAGAGAGAAAAGATGAGCACGAGATGATTTCCTTACTTAAAAAAAAACTTACTATAACAACGGTATTTAGATAAATTGTTGCACGTAAAAAAGATCAATCTTTCTACACTCACCACAATGGGCAGGCCGATGTCTGGCCACAGCAGGTCATCTGAAGGAGGCTTGGGAGAATTCCACACTACCACTACCTTGTTAAGGTATGGCAGTCCATTCAGCCTCTCGAGAGAGTTCATCAGGACCTCCTCCCTCTCATAAGTCAGCATGACTACAGTGAACTGCTCTCGGGGAACATTCCCACCCAGAGCAGCCTGGAACTCCTTTCCAGAGCCTCCTGTACCTCCTCCAATAGGCCTGAAACCAGTACCTGAGCCAAGGAATTTGGCTTCAGAGGGCAGTACCGGGTCAAGAGGAGTGTGAGGAAACAGGTGGAAGGGCCCCGGAGCCCGGTTCCATGATCTGTAAGTGTCTGCAGCTGTATATGTGAAGTTGCGGAGAAAGCGTGGAGAGGCATAAGGAGGCTCCGTCTCGACGGGACCCAAATCCAGATCACCATTGTCAGCCAGGTTGGCATCTGTCCCAGCCAACTTCCCGGCTTTGTGAGGAATCTCATGAACTGGCTCTTCTTTGATGGGTGCAGCGGGAACTTGGATGCTGGTTCTGATACTGGCCAGAATGGTGTTGAGAACATTTTCTGAGGTTGAGAAGTACGTTTCCCACAGAAAGCGGCCCTGTCGCCTCATAGCCAACATGTCATTGTCTGACAGGCTCCTCAAGAGGAAATGTAGCTCTGTTACACGGGGCTTGGGGACCAAAATGGCAGCTTCACTCCAGCGAATAAACTGGTGGTAAGGCAGTCGGGAGTGGTCCCCCAGGACAACAGGGATAGCCCCCACTTCTAAAGCCTCAAACAGCCTCATCCCAAAGCCTGCTGATGCTACAAGTTGTCCATCCCCTGCAGCAATCACCAGGGCAAAGGTAGAAACCTTGAGGACCTCCAGTCTGTCTTCTCTCTCTCCACAAAGAGCCCACTCTGTTGGCAAACTTGGCCTCGGGTTCTTGCAGGTGAATTCCACCAGGACCTGATCCAAGTGGCTGTCCTGCACTGCCTTTAAGGTGCCGATTATGCGATCGTCATAATCGGCTGGTGGATCTCCTTCCATTTCCTCCTCGAAAGACTGGGGCGGTGCCTCCTGTAAGCTGCTCCTCAGGGACTCCACCCTCTCCCCCTGGAATGTGAAAAGGTATTTCCTCTTCACGGGAACTTGAGGTGGCACTTCTAAAAAGTTGGGTTCAGAGAGGGCATGAACTAGCGGGGACACAACTAGGTCAAAACCCTCACGGTACTGCTGCTCTAGGAAAGTGGACTGAGCAACTGCTGCTCGCCCTGTGCTCACATTATACAGGAAGTTCTGTGTCATAGACTTTCTAGAGAGATGCACCAGTACATGGTTGTGTCCATCAGACCTCCAGTAAGGAAGAGCTTTCAGTTGCTTCTCCAGCTCTGAAGGAGATGGCAGTGGGAAGGAAGGGGACTCCTGCAGCTCTCCTACCAGAACCAAATACAGACAGGCAATGTTGGGGTTATTAGTTACATAAATGTTGCTCTTAACTGATGCAACAAAAGCCTGCTTTACCAGAGGGTCAATATAGTTCCCCCATAGGTAGGAGTCTGTGTCATAGACATATACAGGGAACCCAGATGTAAGGGGACAGCGCGCATAGTCGAAGCAGGAGCGCAGGCGGCAGGAGCGTGGAGACTTGGGTGGTGGCAGCCCCGGATCCTCCTTGTCGGGAAGTAACCTGACGGGCAACGACAGCTTGGGCTGGTTCTGGGCCATCAGTTCTTTATAAGAATGCTCCGTTTGGCTGATAACATTTTTCAGCTGTAGTAGATCTTGCTTGGCACTGTCGATGCTGCGCTTGCAAGCCTCGATGCGCAGGTTAAGTCGGGCGATCTCCCCATTGAGCTCCTGCCTCTTTGCCTCCAGCTGCAACAGCTCCTCACTGACCGACTCGCGGATACGGCACAAGTCCTGCACATGTTTGGCCTCGCACAGCTCGCCGCCAGGCCGGGGCCCAAAGATGTGCTTGTCGCGATCCCCAGCTTCATCAATGGTAGTGAGGTAGTAGTGGGCAATAAGCGGGAAGAAGACCAGGATGAAGAAGAGCATGAAACTGAGCCACGTGAGACGCACGCGGCGAAACATCCACGGCTGGCCTCCGACGCCCACGCCGCCACCGTTACGCTGCATTGTTGACTCTCTCAGTCTGTTCTTCGTCCCTTCAGGGAACCATTGCTCTGGCGATCAGCAGCAGCCATGGCCGACCTTGTCAACAAGGCAGTGGAATAGACACTAATTCATCAAACCTGGGGTATAACTCTATCCTTCTGTGAAGGTCATCCAAGGCTGATTACTTCTCCTTAAGAGTCCTGCAGGTATCGGCTAGAGACTCAGTCTCACCTATACTCTGATATGAACTCTGATGAGTCATAGTCTGCACAAGCTAATGCCATTCTGTTTTTGTGAGCTCTGGCTATTAATCCAACTCTGGGTGAGAAGACAGCCCCACATCTGGGGAGGGGTTCCTCCTCGTTGGGTGCAGGGAATACATAGCTACTCAGAGGTCAGAGTGTGACAGCTGAGAGGGGCCGCTTCCATCCATCTTTCATCCACCCCTCATGAGAAATATCTCCAGAGACTGTGCCTCAGAAATCCACTCTTCTTCCTCCTCCTTGATTCAGAAACCTGAGAGGGAGAATAGCAGGAAAAAGAACTAATGAATGACACTAATTATCTGCAGCAAGAAAAAAAAAAAGAATTTCTGTTTAACTGCAAGAAAAGCTGTTTGGCATTAAGCTTTAATATGGCAAAATATTTACTTTTTTTATGCACCTCAAAACTTAAAGCTGAGCTAGATGTATAATTCTGTTTGATGAAGGCTGGGTGCAGTTAGTAAAGCAAACTCATTAGCCACAGCAGGATTGGTCACTTGTCACTTTCCCATTAATAAGGGCGGCCTAGTTTGTTTACTTAGATATGCAAGAGGTAAAAAGCCCAGAAATATAAATACAGTTAATAACTGTGTATATGGAATATTTACAGCTAAGCTTTCCACATCCACAATAAATATTTCTGTATAGAGCAAGACTCTGCAGCTTATCCAGTTGTTTTTTTTGTTTTTTGTTTTTTTTGCTGCATTCTGTGCATGACTGCCTGGAGAAAAAAAAAAACATCCGTATGCTGCAAAATACCAGGGGGTAGGTATCTTTTTCTTTCTTTTTAAAGTCACACAGAAAGAGCAGAAAACCAGGGAGAGCCATCACTGCGAAACTACAAACGTGCAGCGAGCCAACACCAAGAGTACCTCGAGCAAATCTCATTAAAGGCCTCCGCCTGCATCCCAGCCTCATCACTGCCTCAAATTACTCAGCATCCTTGATAACAGTTTATCCCAGAGAGTGATGCTGAATTATCTCCACTAGCTCAGGAAAGAAAAAGGCTCAGGCACACACAAAGGACACCAGCTGTAGGGTTGCTGGTTTTATTTCAGTTCCTGAGGCCAGTGGAGGTATGTGCAAGAATAACCTTGCGTACCTTACAGCTCAGAACTGGTTAAAAAATAAAAAGAAAGTAGAGGGGGGGGAAAAAGACCCCAGGAGCTGCATTTTCAGTGTGCAGATGTTGGGAAAAGATAGCTCTAGGGCAAAACCAGCAATACTGAAAGTCACAGCACCTCTTCTTCCACAGCCCTGAATGTCTCTTAAAGACTCTTACATCATAAGCATAATCTAAATTTCACTACAGACTGTTTCCTTCTAGAAGCAGCATGCCACAAATCCATCACACCACAAGCCCTGAGGATGTCGAGCGAGAGGCCAAGCGCCAAACAGACCTTATCAAATACGTTACCAAACCCACAACACTGAGAGCGAGCCTCGATAAAGCGGGTCCGACTGACACAGTCACAGAGACCAGATGAATGCAGGTGATGTTTACCTTTTTCCAACATAACAGCTCCTCTTGATAAGGATGTTATTCCCCGGGCTACTGGTAGATTCAAACATCTGTGGATGTAACGCTTTCATTGCAGCCTGGTTTGATCACAGCGCACGCAGATAAGATCTTAAAACAAACTGCGGGAAAAGCCATTTTTCATTCTGTCTGCTTCAAGTGATCACGTCGCCTTGCTGCATCCATGTGGCTGGCATTTCTGATGTTTAGAGATTACTGCGCCCTGAAAAACTGCATCCTGCAATACAGCTGCTGTGCATCTGTCTGTGAGCGTGCCTGTCAAGGAGAGGAATGAGGAAAAGGGCCGGCCAATCACACGACAGGCATGTGATCCCGTCTTGCCTAGAATGACCGCCATAGATCTGCAAATTTGAAAGCCGCAAGACTGAAAACGTTGCATGATATCAATAAGGGAAATCTGTAAAAGATTGTTTTTGTGATGACAAGACATCTTTTCTTCATAACTTGTGTGCAGCTTTGTGTAAATGTTTTGGGGTTTCTTTTCCTTTTGATCCCTCAAAAATAGGTTTACAACACAGGAAAGTAACGAGGTTTTTTTGCCAACAATTTTGAATAAACTAACCATTTTGTCTGCAACGTTTTAGTTAACTGGTTCTTTTGGAGCGCTTTTCTACTCTACTTGAGCACTCAAACCACCTCTATACAACATGCCTCATTCACCCATTCATACAAGCAATTTTCTAAGTGCTTTCTACCTTTCCCTGATGAAGACTTTTTAGTCGATACGCGTAGGTCGTGCATTTCCTTGCTTCTAGTTTTTTATTAGATATTTTTAAATCTCAGCAAGTTTTTTAGTCATTTCACCCTACTGATGAGCACCTGTTTAGAATATTTGTAAAAACATGGCAGCGCTTCATCTCTTTTCTTTACTCACACTCCAAAGGATGTATCAGAGAGAAACTTGAAGAAAGTATTTTGCCCAAGGATACTTTGGCATGCAGACTGCAGCAGCCAGCGATCAAACCACCAACCTTCCAATTAGTGGATGACCTGTTTTACCTTCTGAGCTACAGCCACCCCAAATGGGAAAATCTTCACATCACCAGGAGTGAAATCTCAAAAAGTTCTGCTTGAAAAACCACTGAAACGACCAGATAAACACTAAATACATAAAAGCAAGCAGTGATGTTTTGTTTGTTTTTATGAACCATTAATCGCTTCGTTTGTCAAAGATATTTATAGTTATTTAAAAACAATAATTTAATAACCAAACGTAGATTGCCAAAAGCATTCATTAACTAGTGCAAATCAGAGCTGTAATACAGCAACACACATACTTACATGATTAAAATAACTTTACCATCTGTAACTGATTTTAATTTTCTACACGTTTTAGTCTCGGGGTATCAGTGTGCAATAGATACATTGCAGGCTACAAATGTGGAACTGCACACAGGAATGCAGAGCATGACAGGTTAATATGAGATAGTCCTGCACTGTAACTAAAGGCCTGCATTCTGCTTTAGTTAGGAAGGTACACACAGAAAGCTCCCAGGACATATGACCCTGTGAACACTGACCCCCATCCTGCTGCTAAGTGATGTGCCTGAGGTGCAGAGTGACCGAACGGGAACTATCACAACAGTCCGATTAATCACTGCATGACTGCCAGTGTCACCGGGGTAATGGCAGGCAGATGTTGGCAAACACTACTGCCGGGTCTAATCCAAAGCCAAAAACATGCTGGCCTAAAACTCTTCCTATAGCTGCTTCTGGGAGACAGAGCAACACACATAGATAAAACCAAATCTCAGTCCCTTCAGTTGTAACTTTCTAATCTGCAGACTGTCTGGCCTCCTGCTACAGGCGGCTTAATCTCACTGCTGTCTGCATGGAAAACACATGGGAGAGCATTGATCACTGTGGACTTACTTTGTGGGGGATCAATGATAATGCCATCATTACCTACAGCTGAGCTGCAAGCTGGTTTGGTGTGAAGCACCTAAAGAGCTGTTATTGTAGCCATTTCCATTTGTGGGTTTTTGCAGAAGAGATGTAACAGTGCGCCACATAAAACACTGAAACGCAGCGATAGCGGCATGCCTGTCCTTGCCTTCACCTTATGCATCATGGTGTGCACTTACACAAAGCCACTTTGCAACTCTAACTGAATGGCCGCAGGCAGCAAATGTCATAATTATTCACATTGATTTTCCATTATGATGGCTAATCACTGTATATTATAGTACAAATATAACATTACTCAAGTAGAAAATCAATATGCATTTGATATGCAATCCATTTATTTTTCAGAGGATGAAATCCTCCGATGCAGTTAAATCAGGAGTTCTGTAGTCTTCTCAAGGGAAAGGAGAAGCTCAAGCACAGCTGATGACCCAGATAAAAAAAACACTCTTGCTCAACATGGTGTGCAATGAGCAACCAACGACTCAGTCAGCAAATTGCTGGTCAGTCCTATGAATAACACAGAATGTGGGAGTCCAGGAGAGTTAATTTGATTTGGAGGAATAAAAACTGGTTTGATGCAGGACTGGTTTTTATATTAATCCAGATCAATTTCACAGCTTGAGACAAATCAGGAAACAAAACCTTTAAAAAAAACAAAACAAAAGTGGGACAGAATCTATGTTGTGATGCTTGCAAACATTCTGCAATTCATCGTGTGGAATTAACAAACGTATTCATGTGAGGTGAAAAGAATGACAGCAGCAGGTGCTTGGCTCAGAGCCTGAATGAAGAAGTGGGGGTGCTGCTGGCATTTGAGGGCAAGAGCTTGTATAAATGTTTGAACAGTCTCTGCAACCTGGCAGTGCTTTTTGAGACGGTCCGGAAATTCCTTTAAGAAACACAGAACACAGACAGCAGTGACATTCGGCTATAACAGGTTTTTACTTGGCTACAATCGGTCCGACTCAAGGACCACATCTCATGAGTGGGGGGGGGTGGGTGTCACGGAGGAAGGCTGCTGCTGGAGCAGCTGGTGAATGAGTAAAAGCTGAAGTTTCTGAGGAATGACATATCCTGCAACAAAGTCGAGAGCGAGGGTTTTTTTTCCTGCCAGCAGATGACGAGTATGACAGACAGCGAGAAGAAGTCATAGATTCAAGGGCAGAAGGAAATATTTAACTGCCTGTATTCTCTTGCAAAAGCAGTTTTGATTATTTTTTTCATATCTAAAGAAAACAAGTTGTTTAGCAGTTATGTTGCACAAGTTTTGCACAAGTAAATGTTCCAATGTGGGATTTTTATTCAGTTAAATGTTAGAAATCAAATCTAGTTCATGAAAAAAGTATAAATCCAATGAATTACTTATTATTCCATTATGAATCCTTATATTAAAGGAATAAGTAATAAACCTGGTCACTCCTGTAGAAAAACGCCCGGTTACACCGCTGTCAATGACGTGAAATAGCTGAGCCTGTTGTTTCCACAGCTTGCAGTATACTTAAAAGACAATGTTCAAAAATAACACCGCTCAAGGACAAAGTTGCAATGCATCACACAATACAGTACAGCACATACTGCAGCAGTGTGAAGCTTATATGCACTGTAGGACCGGGACCACTTATTGTAAAAATGATCTAAACACCTTACCTTGCAGTAGAGCTCTGAGGGGGGAATCGAGTTTATCATATTTGCATTTCATTTTACTACTTGTTATTTTCCTAGCTGGGGAGCATATGTAAAAGGTCAAACAGTGTTTCTTGTCACTTTAATGCATCGCTAACATACCGCTGTAGTTAAATACTAGGCAAAACCGAAACCTTAATTTAAATGTACGCAGTTCTAGCTTACTGGGCCAGTAAGAACAGGTCTTCGAAGAACACGCTTCTGCACTTGAGAAAAGCTTAATGCCTGCTGGGACTCCAGGTTACCCTGATGCATTACTCTCTCCTTAAGGGGCTTTGGGCTCATTGCGCTTGCATACTACCTTTCCCATAATTAATTGTAATTTCATCGAGGAGTTCGAAGCATGGCATTCCCTGTGGAGGTGATGGGGTGGTGGGGAGGTGGAGGCAGCTGCAGGAAAGGCACAGTGGTAGGGCTGTGTGAGGGGAGCAGCTGTTGTAGCCATGGATCACAGCTCATCTGCAGACAGCTGATAGAGGCATCTCAAGGACTTTTATCACTAGCATGTTACAGAAATAACTGTAAGGCACTCATAGGAGTTATGACAAGACAAGAGTACTTGATTAAAGCTAGCAATTGATGGTCCTATTTAAATTGCTGAAGCTACTTGATGAGTAGCATTAAACCTTGCTTGAAATATTTCATTTTATTTCATTTGTGATGTTTGCTGTTTCATTTTGTGGTTGTAAATATGCTTCCAGAATAAGCGCATAACAGTGAATGATGTTGCAACTTTATGTGGTTTAACAATTATAAAAATCACACCGATCCCAAACTAGTTCATACTCCACCTACCTCTGACTATTATCTTCGTCTTCTTCTTTCAGCTTTTCCCTTTAGGGGACACCACAATGGATCATCTGCCTCCATTTCACCCTATCACCTCTGTCCCACCAACCCTCTGCATGTCTCCTTTACTACATCCATGACTTGTCTCTGTGGTTGTCCTTTTCTCCTCTTGCCTGGCAGTTTCACATTCAGCATCCTTTCCTAATAATGCCACCATCCCTCCTCTGCACATGTCCAAACCATCTCAGCCTCTCTTCTTTGGCTTTGTTTCCAAACTGCTGAGCAATCTTACATACCAGACTATATAATATATATATGAAAGCCTATTAATTACTTCTTCATGTTCCAAATGCATATCATAAGGCATTACTCATATACTGTGCATCATGCATGCAAATGAAAAATGATCAGACTTTTCTCTTTTATATTAGTAGTGTCTTTCCACAAATGGTTTGGGTGAAATTCCGGGGTATATTTGCCAAATGTCTAACATATTTTATTATTATCATCATCATCATCATCCTGTCATCTACAATCTAGTAAACAATCCTCACATTCTTTTTTCACCCCAAAGTGAGCCCTGATGCTTCCCCTAATTCATTGTGTTTTATTGATTTCATACGGTAGTCAGATGTACTTTATCTCAGTTTTAGACAGGTCTGTTGCTAGCAGAGGATCACACTAAGCACAATGAAAGCCCAGATGCTGCAGATCAAGGACAAGAATGATAGCCATCAACTTCATCCAAGACAATGGAGCTGGAGTTCATCTGGAACTGATTATATTGTTGTTTGTTTGTCATAGAGTACTTGACAAATAAAATATCTGAAGATGAGAAACAAAAATATTTCTGCTTAATATTTCATTTAAGAGAGCCACACTCATGGACACATTTCTTACCAACCGCAACTGTCACAAATCAATCTAAATCTGTTGAAAAGCACTGTAGGGGTAGGCTAAACACTGCTAAATTATGCAACGCAGTTCAACACCACCACAAGCGACACCCTCCAAGATGATCTTACAGTTGAAAAAAAATTGCCTCTCACTGGCAGGATTCCTGCAATAAATCCTTACTTTATGAGTTTTACAATCTTCAGTTTGTGTTGCAGAGAGACTGCAGTGATTTTACCAAGGTATTCTCATCAAAAACACAAAACAAAACAAAAAACCCCACCAGTTACTGAGTGTGTTTAACATACATATCATAAACAGAGAAGCTATTTTTTGGAATATGCACCTCTTCCACACCAAAAACCATGCAGAAACATTTCTGACTGTACACCAACTTAAGGATGAAATACTTTTCCACACTGCTCTATGAACTGAAAACGGTTCAGTGGATGCTCATTTCTTCCCTCTTTCATTATCAAATAATGCTGAGGAAATGACAATGAGGCCGTTATCACTATGAGGGGTATCGGTGCGATGATCGCCCAGAGAAGGAGCAATTAATTTCGCCCTCCGTGTGGATCACCTCCTACTCCGTACATAATGTATGGGTGCGATGACCTTTATATATCCGTGTGTGCATTAAAAGAGACGGAGACAAACAGAGGCAGACAGAAAATCCACACTAAACTGCCCTCTTGTTTGCAAGCGAATATCACTAGGTCTAATCATGAGTATTTATAACTCTGCTGAATACCATTTTGCGCAGACAGACACAGACAGAGATGTAGATAAACAGAAAGAGACAGAGAGTGATGACCGGGGAAGGGGCGGGAGAGGAGGAATGAGTTCATGACAGATGGGCCTGGGTAACTTCCGACCTCCAAAGCTCCTGCAGTATGACAACGATTACACACGAGCCTTAAAAATAAATAAATAAATAAATAAATAAATAAAAGTCCTGTGTCCTTTCTGGAGTGCACATATTTATCATTTAAGAGACAACCTAGAGTAAATCTCACATGAAATGCATGCACAGATGCAAATATCACCCACATGATCGAAAGACCCTACACCGGTAATGTAGACCAACATCTGCGAACATCTTCGGTGACCTAGCGCTCAGAGAGCGATAAACAAAATGAATCCTTCTGCCTTTGCAGGAGGTGCTAATCTGTCAGTGAAGCCTCTGCTGTTTAACTGCTGTGGCACGAGCTGCCCCGCAGGGGTGAGGCACGGAGAGTCTCTCGCCGTGGTGGTGAGAATTGCGAATGTGAGAGCCAATTAAAGTCAAAGCAGACAGAGACACAGAGGACTCCTCCATTTTTCACCACACAATAGCTCACACATTTTTTGTCTAATGAGTTTCAGCTTCCAAAAAGCCTCCAAAGAGATCCTCTGACATCTTTAATTTTTATTTGGCCTTTTTTTTCCTGCCAGAAATTCGCACAGTAGGCAAAAATATAATCATGTATTCTTCGGTTTCCCAAAACTGGTTAGTTAGCTTTGTTACTTTGCTCCTTCCTGAAAACAAAGGGCAGAGTTGGCAGAAAAACATGAAGCTGGTTTTTGTCGCTTTCCTTTAATTAAGGTTCCAATTTTATTGCTTTTTGAAAACACGTATTCATGATGCTGGACAGACTCTCTTTGTACACAAACTCAGACAAAATAACGTCCAATTTAATGTAGAGAAAAAGATTTTAAAAATACAACAAAGAATTAGAGTTTGCTACAGAGGACAGGAAGGAGAAGTGAATGCGCTCAAGTTAAACTGAATCCACATTCAAACAGATGCATGAGATGAGGTGCCTGCTGAGCAAAATTCAGGCGAGATGCGCAACTAATTCTTCTTGAAGTGGTATGAAAAGCAGTATTTGACAATTTTCCTTTGGCATTTCCTCTTCCCCAACAGCACGGTCATGCTTTTTATGTTAAAATTGTATTTACTTAGGAGCTGAGTGTTATCTAGAGCATCTATTGGTTCACATACTCCAGCGTCCTTCTGCGGTCTCTTTGCACAAAGAGTTTCCCAGATATTGTTTTGTATCGAGAATTGTTGTGAAACTAAAAGCTTAGACTGACTGTGACATACAGAATTGACTGGGTTTTTCACAGTTATTGCTTTATCCACAGTGCAGACAATATCTGACTGTGACAGAGAGGAGACAAGCTAAGGGAGAAAATTACATCTACAGAGATAAAAGATAAACTATAATTTGCTGTCAGTTGCCTCCGGATTGCCAAAGGTCTCTCACCCGGTCGGCTTTCAGCAGCGTGATGGAGGTGTCAGTTTGTTGCCTGTGCCAGACAGGCTCCATTGTCCAAAAATCACAGGCCGGTCTGGGCTCAAATCCCAAAATGACAAACTTTTGTCCGCAACCACCTGCGAGTCTTTAATTGCACTTCTTTGTTTTTCCATTTGAAATGCATTTGAAGCTCATGCCAAGCCCATGTATTTATAAAACTTTTAAAAAGACTTTGAAGAGTAATCATGTCAGATCTGGCAACCTGCGATCTCTATGGAAAAATATATATTTTGAAACGGTCTGGAGAGTGGTTGCTGGAGGTTGTTGGCTGCTGCTGGATGAAATTGGTTGCACGGTCACCTGTAGTTTGCATGGAAGTCACATATTTGTTTTCAAACACTTGTAATTTACTCTCTGAGCGGCATTTGAATTATGAAAATTGTGACATACACCGACACCAGAGAATGTTTGCCTTTAAAGTAAAAACTGTGCCATACTGCTACAACCAACACGCTTCAGATAAGATAAGATAAAACTTTATTAATCCTTCGGGTGGGTTCCTCTGGGAAATTCGGTTTCCAAAAAAGCACAGCAACGACAGAAGTTACAGAGTTACAGAATATTATATATACACACACATATATATAAATAAAGAGACATATATAAATAAAGTATACAAAGGGGATAAATAGAATAAATAGGAATAAAAAATAAAAATAAAAATACAAGTGAAATTGCACATTTGGCACAAGTTTTACTTTGAAGGCAAACATGCTCTTGTTTCTGGTTTGTGTTGCACTTTTCATAGGTTCACTATGACTTGGTGAATGGTTTGCAAGTGTTTGCAGACAAGCTGGGGTCTTCCAAGCAAATTAATGGTAACCAGTGTAATCTGCTTACAACCAAAGGAATTGTATACGTCTTTGTGACCAAATGCTACAACTGTTCGTCAACCAATCGAGGAATCCACTTTTTTTTTTTCTTAAGACCAGTGGTTCTCAGGTGGTCTGCAACCAGTCTCTAGCTGTGTGTGACTTAAATAAGCAGGAATTGTGATTATGACTTTTGCCACTGTACAGCCTTACTGGGGCTTACTGGTTGCATGGATTAATCAATGTTTTTTGAGCTTCTAGTGCTGCCAGAGGTCTGAACAACAAAGCAGGATTTGAGCTTATCTAAGTAACTTCAGGCTTAACGCTTGGTTTTCTTTACTGTGAAGGTGATTCCTTTCTTACCAGGGTACATCACCATGATAACATATCATGCAAATACAATTTGCTCTGGAGCAGGCTAGACTCCAGATTTAAGATCAACAAGAATGAAATCACCACCTACTGACCAATCAATGCTCTGGAAAACAGCCTTAGCATTCTGGGAATACCTTAAACAATTTGTACGCAGATGGTATGAGGATTTAATGTTTTTGAATATTTCCCAATGTCTTTGCATGTCCCTGCACCTATATTGCACATAGACTAAGCCTACATTTGAACTGAATTTAGTTTTTCTTTTATCTTTACACTCACAGAGGCTGCAGCAGAAAGAATAAAAACTAAAACTATCCTTTAAACATGAATTTAATAAAACCTTAATCATAACCAATACCTCAATAATAGAGTAGCTCTTTTTCAGTCTTACTGACCAAAGCACTTAAAACGCACACTTTAAATACTATATTATCCACACTGCTCTTCCACTCATACACGCACTCCTGTTTGTGCTTTGACTGCAGCAGCAGCTGCTGTATAATTTTTACTTCCTTTGGAAAACCAGCCGCTTTACTGCCTTGCATATATCCATGTTTGTGATTGGTCAGAGGATGACAATGCCATCCCTTGCATGTGAATGCACAGAAGAAACTCTAGGTTAAGTTAATGAGTTGATAACCAGCTTCGCGTGACTGCGTATGCTGATGACATTAGTAAGGGACGTAAATCTAGATAACGAGAAGATACCCTAGGTGTAGGGCTGCCACGATTAGTCGACTAGTCACGATTACGTCGACTATCAAAATCGTCGACGACTGATTTAATAGTCGACG
>NW_005187442.1:2963121-2965444 GCF_000239375.1 Pundamilia nyererei | reverse complement strand
AGGTGCTTTCGTGATATTTAATGGATCGGATTACATTTTTTATTTTTCTCCGATATCCGATCCAGTAATTTAGGTCAGTATCGGACCGATACCGATACGTAATATCGGATCGGTCCATCTCTACTACAAACCTGCTACAATTGGCATCAGTTTGGGTTTACGTTTATTGGACAAATTAACTGAAAGGAAGTTCAAGCAATATCATCTCCCCTTCTTCACCTACTTTCTCTACTTGTTAACAGGATAAAAGTAGGTCTGCTGTATCTGTGTTGAGACAAACTAATTAAAAAGTAACAAAGTTGAAGCCAACTGTGAATAATTGCATTCGGTTATATATACATAACCACAAAGTCTTAAAAGATGCAAGGCTATGGAAAAGGAATACCAAATGGGATGCTATAATTTAATAAGGAAAGTAATTTTTAAGGTTGTCAGACATCTCTCCTTAAGGTTAGCATAAAGACCCCACCTCCTAGACACAATCAGTCATTCACGTCAGCAGCCGAACTTTTCACCAGTCGGTGCCAGACTTGTCTAAATGTAAAAATAAAATAAAATAAGCTAGCTCCCAGCATTAATTAACTCATTCAGCCGCATTTGTTGCTTCATGTTTAATCCGCTGACATTAATGGTGTCGGTCTTATAAGTCAGTTTAACTTCAGTAAGAAAGAAAGCATAATCCACAAAATGCTTCTTTTTTTTTGTCCTATAATATATTCAGCATACATAGAGAAAAACGGGAGTTGGAACTCCCTGTGCTTTGGTGTATGTTACACAGCTTTACTTTAGATGTTGCTTCTTTGAGGAAAAAGAGGGTTTTTTTGACACACCAGAGCCTCTGCGGCAGTGAACTTGACATGTGTTCAATCAGAGAAGCACTTTCCACTCTGGAATACAGAAAAACTCTTTCATTTTCTCTGCCCTCATTCTTCTTCCTGCCTCGGACGAACTGTTGTAGCACAGAGAGACTGAACTTCGTGTAGTTGTGACGGCTGGATTCACTTTGCTCCAGATAAAGTGTGATAAGAGCCAAAGCGACTAATTGGGGTCGACCATGCCTTTTCAAAATTGTGACATCTGGGCTTGTGAAATGTTCTAAGATGGTGATTAATGAGATGAATACTTATTTTATTATAAATCTGCGTGGCTTTAACATGAAATGGATAATGAAGCACCTGGGCCCCCCAAAAAAACACACAAACTGAGAGATTCTGTACTATTTTGGCTGAAGATAAGAGTATAAATGTGAAGTGAACAGTATAAATACAAAGGTGAGAAATATACAGAGGCCACATATAATGAGTTAGTTATTTTTAGTAGTTTCCATTTAGGGTGAGATTTTACTAGATTCTGCCAGGAGGAAGAGTGCATGAGGCTTGTTTGTGGCCTCAGACTCTTCTGTCCTATTTCATCTCTGACTAAAGTAATTATGCAGACTCAAATGTTTAAATGAGTACCATGTGGCAGCCTGTAATTAGATTTTTGGTAATGAATGGGTGAAATACCAGTTGCAGGCATTCCAGCACAGAAGTTCCCTGTAAAGACGAGGTTTGACAGTGTAGCTTGACAAGGGACAGGGATGTGTCATTTAGACGCGTCGTTACTTAGAGGATGAAAAGACGGTTTGAACTTTGGTTTCCCGAAAGTTTCTTTTCTTAGAACTGACTTTGCTCATCACTCGAGAGACTGACAGAAGTTCTCATTATTCTGGGTCTAACAAAAAAATAATTGATGAATCAGCGCTACTCATTTGTAATATTACAGAAGTGAATTTTAAAAGAAAATACCAGTGAGAGTCCTCCACATTTTTTGTGCGCAAAGAAGCAAATTCAACACACCTAGGTAGGGCTGCCACAAACGATTATTTTGATAGTCGACTAGTCACCGATTATGTTTGCGATTAGTCGACTAATCAGATCATGCATCCATTGGAGGTAAAACGTACAGCTTATTGCACCAGCAGCATCTGCTCTTATATAACTATCATTAGCTTACAGCTTTAAGTGTTTAAGGTATGTGCTAACTAAAAATAAAGACAAGATCATAGTTTATTAAATTTTAATGAAATTTGCAGATTGTTTCGGTGAAGTTTAATAAACTCCTTGCTATCTAAAATATGACGGGACACCGGAGTGTATTCTCGAGCATCTCACACTTCTGATAATCAGCTGTCTTCTTGATGTTTATTCAGCTGTGTAAAAACTATAACTTTAAAATGTTGAGCTTTTAATAAATAATTATCTGACACCCAAAGTTTTAATTTGATGTAAAAGGAATAGAAGTCAATTACTGTATATAGTGACTATTAAGTCTAATATATATA
>NW_005187442.1:2948210-2962741 GCF_000239375.1 Pundamilia nyererei | reverse complement strand
AAAAAAACAGTTTTGTTGATTAAAAAACACTATATCGGATTCATATCGGTATCGGCAGATATCCAAATTTATGATATCAGTATCGGACATAAAAAAGTGGTATCGTGCCATCTCTAGTTTGTAGTTGTTACATTGATATTTAAAATCATGGAGTATGGTCTGGTAGTATTCGACCCCACTGCCAATAAACACCTGACAGGCAATAATTTCATTGTACTGGAAAACATGACAATAAAACTTGAAACTATAAAAATAAACCATCTTATGTAATTAAGTGAGCTTATACATCATTTGTTTGTTTTTATTAACCTTTTTTGTTCCAGAGAAGCAAAGACCTGTATTATTTACAATAACAAAATAACTGAACAGTTCTTTAATATTAGGCTTTTGCAATGCTAACGTCAAACAACAGATAGATATCTTTATAAACCCAAGCAGAATACCATCCAATTCTCTGTTAAGCTTATAGAAGTCAACAACACCGTTGTGAGCTGACACCACACAAACACATTATGTTTACATTATTATCAGCGCAGCTCCTGCATCATTCATAGTAACAAATGCAAGCAGTAATTATAATTGCTGCACCAATCCAAGTTTTTCCATTTCCAAACCAACATAGACGCTTTGATTACTACTGATATCGAGCACAAATCTGATAACAGTATTCAACTAATACACTTGAAATCTATCCTTTAGGTTTAAGGCAATATAAAATATTACACATTTTTGACAAATTTACTTAATATGCCTAATTTTTTGGACTAATCCTCTCAAATTCTTAAATCAAGGAGAGTCCATAGGTTTATGCTTACTATTGTTTTTTGCAGACGCAGGTTTCTCCTTTTTCTGCACCTTCTCTCTCACACAAACACGGTAAGAGATTGCACTGACTAATAAACCTTTATGTTACTCTTAGCACAAGAGAGAGAGAGAATCTAAAGCACCATCTCGTTGAAGTCCTTCAATCACTGAATAACTCCCCAGTTGCTGTGTCTTTGCCATTAGCTTCCTTCATGCTACATTAGCTGTCCTGCTAGCTGCTGCTGTCATGCGGCAAAGTAAACACAGAACAATAAACCACCCGCTTCAATTTCCCAAACCGCCCATCCTCAATTCCTCTTCTCGCCTTAGCGCCTCCCACCAGAGATGCAAGTGGAAGAGGCGTGGTAGAGACAAGGAGAGAGGGGTCGAGGCAACATGCACTTAACTAAATAACATATCCTCTCCTTGGAGCAGTCACTTTAGAAGAACCCAAGTGCATCATAAATAACTTTGTTATAGCTGCAACTACAGCTGTATTTTATGATCTCAGATTTAACTGTACTAATGTCATGTTTTATACTTAGGAAGACTTTTCATTATACAACACAATATGGCATAATCAGATAAAACATTATCGTTTTAAAAAAAATTATAATGATCACAGAAACAGTTAAGGGCAAAAAAATGTATCATCCTAAATAAATGGAATAGTTATTTGATGAGTCCTTCTCCTGCCGTGGTTTGCCATGTATGCCGCGCCTCGTTATGCCCTTTAGGGAACATAGCATTCTGAGATTGATTTCTGAGCTGGAGAACTGAGAGAACAATCAGGCACAAATAAATTAAATGAAAAAAAAAAATAGAACTGAATTGAACAGATCAGTACGTTGTCAGCATCAGGCCAATATCCCGTACAAATATCCAATGGGTGCATTCCCAGTAAAAATTATCAATACTGTTCAAAATGAGAAAAAATGTTGTGACAATATTTTTTAAGCTGCATAGTGACTAAGTCACAGAGAGAGATCAATATCATCGACTTAATCTGAGGGATCTCCATGTGGCGATGGACAGCTGTCAGCAGAGGATCTGCAGATCATCTGTTATTCCTTTGACCAAAAGCTGCTCTTACATTATCACGTGCTACATGCGTTTAAAGTTCTGCCATAATCAGATATTTTTTTTAAATCTTTTTCACTGCAAAATTAGAATTTATCATGCACTAACAAAAATCTATGCAGGCGTCCTGGTTTGTGGCAAACATAGATAAAACAAAATCATTACTGCAGTAGTAATCACACCTCTGCTTCTTTAACATCTACCTTAAAGAAGGCCATTCTTTAACCCTCATTTAGTTTTCATTGATGCCTGCAAGCCCCTGCTGCATCATTTGATTGTGACCTTTGGCTATTTTATAAATGTAGTGTTACATCCACCAACACGATTTGAAAGATTTCTCCCTCTTAGTCTGCCCTCGCAAAGTTGCGGACAGCCATCCACTCTGAACAGACTACAAATGGAAGTATGCCTCCAAATATTTGCTTGACGACTGAGTCTTATTGTGAGGTCTCTGCCAGTTCTCTCTCCCAGCATCAACACCACTCTGTGCCAGGGCTGCAATATCAACAATTGGGCTAAAGCCATAAATAGGACTAGTTTGTAAGCCTCAATAATCACATAGAAAAATAGCCTATGTCTGGCTGGAACTCAAAAGTGATTTAAATCCACTGAGCACTGTCTTTGCTCCATGAATATAACCAATTTCAGCACATTTCTCTTTGACAGTGTTGGCGTAAATATATTACGCCACTGACAATTCATTTTAAGACATAGAAGCTGTTTATGTCAAAACAGCTGCAGCTTTGAGTTAAACCCTGGAAATTATTGGCACTGTCAGACTGTAAATTAGGGATGTTCTTTGTTCTTAAACAGAGACTGGTGCTGTCTTTTTGTGATGCACTATGTTAAAGTTACAAGAAGTATATTATTTTTCAACTGATAAATTTCACACCAGCAGAATAGCTTAACATTGCAACGAACCAGGGACAGATGCACTTACATAACACAGGCACCAGCTACCAACCGTTTTTACTATTATATCATTAATTATCAATTAAGTGTTTAATCAAAGACATGTCTGAACTGAAGGTCAACAGTTAAAACACAACCCCAGCAATAAAGGGCTATACATACAAACAGCTAAACCTAATGTCAAGGCAGGTCCTCACGAAGTCATACATGCTCAAACCTGACTCCCCCCCTATGAATACTTTCCAGACAGAACAGTCAGCAGATAACACAGCAAAATTTAGCACACAAATAGTAAAATCCTGCCCTCTCAACATATAACTCCTCCTGTTATCTTGCCATAGCAGTGGCTTGCCGTGTCCTCCCGAGAGCTCTTTCTCTCCCCCTTCCCGTGCAGGCTGGCGTAGACCATAACAGATTGACTCAGCCTGACAACAGCTGCCAGAAGCCCGCAAGCCTCATCCTCCAGACACTGATGGATTGTGGGAGGGGAGCCAGGGTGATTAGCCCCTTGACAAGGCTAAATTATTGCAGTGTACCACCCCAAAAGAGACTGCACCTGAGCGTCAATGTAGAGCTTTCACACTACTTTAAGTCATGCTGTTAACGACTACTCAGCCTCACAATGGGCTGAACTCTAAAGCTACACTGATCAAAAAAAAAGGAAAAATCTTACCACGTGTATTAAAAAGTGAAGGAAATGTCTTCCAGACTGACAATCAACTTTTGCAATAAAGCAGTTATTTTCAACTGCTTCAGTCACGAGTGGCTCTTACAGTACCTTAAAGGTAACAATGAAATGACTAAGGTCCACTAGGTGTGCACAAAACTGTTTTTCCCATTTAAAACACGTTGCTTATTGCTCCGTCAAGCTAAAGTACAATATAGCAAGGCAACCTCCAAGCAACTTGGACAACGGATTCGCACAATGAAATTTTTCACATTTGCCAACCAACTGACAATAGTTGCAGCAACCAAACGCTCACTGAAACTAGGAATTTTGGGGACTTGTGATCCACAGTTTGCCCTGGCAGCTTCATTTAATCCCTGAAAGTGGTGACATCTCTCCCAGAGCTCCAGTTTGGTGACATCTCTGCGTATCTTGTAGAGAATAACTTGGAGCAACGACAATCACTCTCAAACACTCTCGGTGAAGGTTTGCAAATAACTACCATTTAATTTCTAAACAGACAGACTGATTGCAACGTGTTGGCAATCAACTCATCAACACCACAACACTTTACAATAGAGGACTCAGATCGCTAGTTGCCAACTGGCAAGGTGAATTTGCAGGTAATTCGCAATCTTGCAGCAACTTTGTAACCATGTGTGGCAGAATTTCATCATTTCTGTTTCAAATCTATGAGGATCTGCCTGAACTCTAAAGGCAAGTAGTTCGTGTGAATTTCTGTGTATGCAGATAGGAACCATTTTCAAATTATCATCGTATTACCACAAAGAGATTGCATGTAATTGCAAACCTGACCCATTCAATTATGCACGCTTATAAATCACTTCATAATCCTTACCCAATGCGCCACAGTCTAGCAACTTACAATCGTCACCTCGACTTCGCCTCAACATTTATATTCAGTAGATAGATAGACAGAGACATAGACAGAAACAGATGGGAAACTATTCTCTCCACAAATGAAAAAGAGGTTTTCACTATTGTTTGTGCATTAGGTGTCTTGAAGTTTAGCTTAGCCTTCGGGTTATAGTCTCCCTCTCTGTCGAAAAAAAAAATAAAAATCCTCTGTACATTTCCTAGTTGCAGATTATATCTGACTTTATACAAAACTTGTGCAGTTTTACATTTTTTGAAATCCATGACCTTCACAATTTTTTACCTGAAAACAAAATATCGTGTGGTCTCTAAATCCTACATCATTAATGATCCTAATTGGGGATTTTATAAGTTTATATAAATGTTTGAAGTAAAGATTTTTATGGAGCAGGGCGATAAAATACTTAAATCAATTATCATACAAAACTCTCCTAATTAGTGTCTTGAAACATGGTCAATATAACGTCAACAGAACTCATTCCATCCATGTTTGGACAGACAACATGAAAAGAAAATGACAATCAGTATAACACAGATCTAAACAAATTTAAATAATATTTTAAACATTTATATTTGTTCAAATTCAATTATAACTCGTTTCTATAAAACTATTTCCAATTTCCAAAAGCTGCTACGAATCCTCTCCAGCACACCGACTCAGTTTAATCTTCATCCTGAAGCCTCATAGTCGCTCTAAGGACGGGAACTGACTGCAAGTAGTCACAGCCTTACCCTACCCGTCTTCAAAACAACCATTTAAAAGGCAAAAGGATCACAAGTTTATTGTGCTTTATTTGTTGCAGTAATTTTGATCATGTCAAAGTCCCAAACTACTGTTTTCCCTAGTGTGACTGTAGTATTATTGGAGATGAGTGAGCCGAGAAATCCTACTGCTTGCAGGCGGTGCATGAAGAGCTGCTGTTTGCTAAGTAAAAGCAGGACTGTCATTCTGCTCTTTTCTCATTTTCTGAGCCACTGCATCTGTTTTTGTCAGAAGCTTCACTCAAAACATTTACTTCTGTCTTCTAGTGCAAAGAAACCATTCTTCTGTGTTTCAATAAACAAATGGAACAAGCTGTCCATGGTTTATGTTGCCTAACTTTTCCTGCCGTTTAAAGAAGATTTAGAGGATGATGCAGAGTAGCAGAGCTCACTCCTCCATAGTGTGACCAGTCAGCTATTCAAGTAGCTCTAAACCTCTGCATTTTCTCTGACAAGAGCAGAATAGTTTGATAGAATCCAAGTCAACAGGCACAAGCTCTATTTGATGATTCATCCAGGCCCTCATCACAAAATACAAGGCAATTAATGTTTTCAGTGTTTGAAAACCACAGCCGAACCCTCTCACTCTAGTGTGGTAAAAAACAAATCAGGACTGCCATAAAGAAGCACCTCCATCTCCTTCCACGGTATAATTATCATCGCGAGCAATCAAGCCAAATTCTGACCACTTTTCTCTTCATCACAGTCAGTGAGAAAATAACAGCTGGGCCATTTCACAGCAGATATTTAGATATTTTGGCCTGCGATAGCAATCAGAAAAGCACAGGTGTCAGAATCTCAGTGAGCTGGCAAGGACATACCTAGCAGTCTGAAGCTGAGAAACAGAGACACCTAAACAGAATTCAAGAATTATTCATGTGATTTAATTAGCTGTCTAACATGGGGGTGGTCTCAAGTGGCTGAGCTGAAGGCAAATGGATTGCTTTTTTTAATTTTATTTATTTTTTTATTCCTGAAGATGTTTCACCTCTCATCCAATAAGCTTCTTCAGTTCTAACAGCTGATGGGGAGTATTGAACTTATAAAATAAGTCCAGCTGCCTACACAGGCGGCATCATAATAATAAACATCTGAACATTCATGAGCAAACCAAAACGAGTTACTCCTCACTGTCAGTGCAGCTCCCACCAGGAAGAGGATACTGTACCAAAATGAACTTCAGGCTTTTACAACAAACTTGGAGACAGGCCAGTGGAGAATGGGTTGGATGCTCATTCATACAGTGCTTTCTAGTCTTACTGACCACATATCAGTCTACAGTCATACAGCACTTTACTCTTTGTACTTAAGCCCTTCATCTACCTCACATCCTTGGCCAGTACAAAATTAATTTAACATCAATATCTTTGGATATGGATGGAAGCATGAGTATCTGGACAAAACCCATGCAGCCACAGGGAGAACCTGCAAACTCTATCAAGATCAGATGATTTGAGCCATGGGCCTCCTTGCTGTGAAATGACTGCAAACCAATGCAGCACCTTGCTGCCCAATTTGGGTGTCTGACCTCTTCCAGTGACAAAGCCGAGGCTGCTGCGCATCTAAGTACTAATAATTACAAACACTATGTCCCAAGTGAGTAACTACAGACTTATTTTAAAAAAAATAACAAGTGTCACATTGTTAGTTTGGAAAATCCCATCAGCATCAGGGCCAGGAAATCTCACTCTGGTAGTGCAACCACTTTGCTGCTTTTAGAGCAACCAAACACACTGCACTGCTTTAAGGAAGGCCACATGTGCGTTTCCTGAGGTTGCTGGAGTTACCCTGCCTATATACGACTACCTATTTGCACACAGTGTATTGCACTCAGGTGTACTTTCATTAAAATGTGAAGTAATTTAACATTTATGAATATTTTGCCCTGCCAGCCCTGAATAGAGTGCACAGAATGTAAACAGCTTCATTATGACTAGCTGACCAGCATTAGCATAAACACCGATAACGACTGTGGTTGTTCAGGTGCTTATCAATATTTCACTACTGACCAGTCTGGAACCTGGTTATACTGGTTCTCATACAGTAGGATTCTGCCAGATGCATTTGGTTTAAATCAAGCATATTCACTTCTAACCCAAACAGGATCCCATGCCAAAAAAGAAAACTGACTTCAAATCCAGAGCCTCATATTTTCATCTACAAGGTGACTCCCACCGTTCATAAGCAGCAAGTACTTCCCTGAAGCTCCTATATAACTATTAATCCTATAGCATATAATATACTGATGTAACACAGCTAATTTTTCACTTGAATGGCCACTAGACATGATCAAATTTAATAATGTGCACCTCAGGTATGTGTTTAACAAGCAAAGGATATTAGCAAGCATATTGTACCTTTTGGGGAATGCTAGTTTTAACACTGTTGTGTCTTGTGAAAGATGTTGATTGCTACTGTGTGTGACCACAAGAATAAGAAATCACCCAACCCCTCAAAAAATAAATAAAAACAACACGTGGCAGTGACACCTCCAAAAACTAGATAAATATCCTTATCCACAGAAGAACACACGCTGCCCTGTAATGCCCATATTCATCCACACTGTAGTCCAATCTAACCGTGTAAGTGTGGAAATTTCTAACCACACAAACAGCTGTTTGGTGAGATTTCAGCTTTTGGAGAGATCTTTATTGGCATTCTCCATGATAGATTTTGTGCTGCATCATCACAAAAACACAAGTCTCTTTTGTTTATTATCATGATGCAAACACTTTAACAACCTGCTCTTGTTCATATCTCAGCACAGCAAGAAAAACATCAAGAGATGGAAGAATTCCTTCAAATAAAAACACTTCCTGTGATAACATCAGACACCGGCACTAACCGGATAGGAAGAAACTGCTGCCCAGTCTCAGACAGAACTCTAATAACACATGACAAATACAGACACGATTATCAATATTGGTTTTAAGATAGGGGAAAGTACATAAGCTCCAGGTGCAGTGTTCACAGAAGCCAATTTCCCTGCACTCTTCTTTCAGAATCAGAGTGTATTCAGCAGCTTTCACCAAGCGTCAAGTACAAATATGACATGTACTCAAACTCATTTGTCTTTTAAATATGATCTACTGACTTAAACGTAAAAGTAAACAAAAGGTATAATCTGATAATGCAATTCATTAAAGGCACAAATGAATTAACCTCACAGCTACAGCTCTACAACTCTGATACAGCAGCTATTAAGTGGAGACCTTGGGCAAAGACATGTGGGTGAAAACTGGTTCGCTGGTTATAGAAACATGCTTTAAAAGCACTGCCCCAGGCAGAAACCTAAGGCTTCCCAAAAACATGCCAAGCCTTGCCTTAATATCAGCTACAGGGCTTTATATTCCACATCTGCAAAGAGCTCACTCAGAGTGGACTTACACTCACTGGCCACTTCGTTAGGTACAACCACTCATAAATGCAAATATCTAATTAGCTAATTACATGACAGCACCTCGTTGCATTCAGACATTTAGGCACGCTGAAGGTCAAACCAAGCATGTAAATAACTTCACTTTTTTGCAATTCTCTGACTGGGAAAACATTACCTGGTCCTGGTCTCCATTTCTGCTGTGATTTTCAGGTGATAGAGACAAAATTTGGAGTAAACAACATGAAAGCTTGGTTCTTTTCTGCCTTTTATCAATGGTTGATGCTGCTGGTTGTATAATAACACTGTCACACTCTGGTTGCCTTAGTACCAACAGATCATCGTTTACATGCCACAGTGTACCAGAGTATTGTTGCTCACAGTGTCCATCCCTGCCCTCCGGCAGGATAACAGTCTTCCTACATAGATCAAATCATCTGAAAGTGCTTAAACACAACAATGAATTTACTGTACTCAAATAACCCCCACATGTGCAGTCGACAAATCTGCAGTAACTGTGTGATGCTATTACTTCAATAAGGACCGAAATTACTCCCGAATGTTTTCCTCGTCTTGTTAAATCCATGCCACAAAGAATTAATCGTTCAGAAAGCAAAGGCGGGTCCAACCTGGTACTAGAAAGGTGTAACAAAAGAAGATGCCACTGAGTGTAAGACAATACTCTGGAAAACTCCCTCACTGCTTTTAAAAAGTTTCATGCACTCAGTCTTAAACAATCACGTCCAGTTTTTGTTTGAGCTCAGTTTAATTTTGTGGTTATCTGGCGAGTTTACGTAATTTTCGGTCTACCCTTGTTTATATAAACGAGATGATAGATGGCAACTGAGTAACGAATGCTGAGTTTAGTCAAAAAACACAAGGCAGCACATTACTCATATTATGGGAATCAATACTAGTTAATGGGGTGGAACAGCCAGGAGATAAAGTCACTGAAAATAATATCTAAAAAGGAGAAAAAAGCCAACTGATTAAGTGGTTAAGATGCAGTCCATGACTTAAAGCCATTTTTAAACTTTTCCAATCGTTGTGTTAAAACTAAAAAATGTCATTATAATTGACTGCCTATTATAAAAGCAAATTATTATTTATTATTGGTGTGTAAACGATGACCGGTGAGATGCTGAAACTGTCGTCAGTATATTAACATGAAACATGAATATGAATTATCACGACTGACAAGCAGCTCGATGTTGAACTGACAGCGACATTTGTGACAATCTACACGCCAGAAAAGTGGCGCAGGTTTTGCAGGTGACAATAAAAAAAAAACGGGGATTCAAATATTAAAGATCGAAATTTTTTCGGGGCAGCCCAGGTGGGTCATATTCAGACAACATTACAGCAAAGCCTCGAATACACCGGCTGTGTGCCGAGATCAAAGCAAAACATACTCACGACTAGCAGGGGCTACAGAAATCCACTCAACTACCTTTCGGGACTTTGAAAATTCACATCTAGGAACCAACGAGGACGGGAGGACATATTAAAGATGGCCAGGGGATTGCAGGGAACCACACAAGGGGCTACAAATCTCATCTCTCCAACTAGCTAGCGTGCTAGCCAGCAGTGGTCACAACAAAACGCATTTGCTCTGTACTACACTGGCAGACTGATGTTAGCTTCAGCGGCTACAACTCACCGGGATAGAGGAGTCCAAGATGTCCTAAAAAACTGAGTGAAAGGCGCCAGGAATATCTGACACACCGCAGAAATCTCCGTGTGCTGAATCTGCAGGTCTACAGTCTCGAGACAAGCCTGCGGTGTTGCAGCATTTTCATCTCGCACCGCTTCCAGCACCATTAAAAGCTGCACTGTTGGAACGACGGCTGGACAAACAGCGCCGACCGCACGCAGCAAAGCATTATGGGAAACTGTGTCGATGCTACGGTGCCGTCAAACGCTGGAAATGCAGTGAAACTGCGCCACCTGGTGCCGGCATTATGGACCATAAAAAACAGATGTCTTCTAACAGGTGAACGGTGAAGTGGCTTATAGTTGGCTATAGTTGGCCTATAGTTAATTAATTGTTCAACTGACGAGTTCATTAATTAGCAATTATTTGCCTTCATTCTTTTTCTTGTTTAATTTTTTTATTAAGCTATTTTATCACTGTTGTATGTGACTTTGTCCATTACCTATTGAGCCTTCAATGTGGGTCTATTTAGGTATCATAAAGTCAAATAAGGACTGTCAGCTGTGTACCAATCTGACTTCTGCACAACAGAACTGATGGTCCCAACCCCATTAAAAAGGCAAGAAATTCCACAAATGAACCCTGAGAACACTTCTGAACAAACTAGCAGGTGTAGAAGGCCCCTACTGGCCCATATCTATGGGACTGATTTTTCCTAATAACGCCCACTGAATAGAATGATAACATCCAAAGTGGGTGAAAAGGCCCACCTATGAAGTGAAAACCATTTTAGGTGACTACATCATGAAGCTCAATGAGAGAAGACCAAGGCAACAAAGCAAAGGATGGCTACTTTGAGGAGTCAAAAATATAAGACATAATTTGAGTTACTAATCTATTTTGTATTTGCTGCATAATTCCATATATTTTGCTTCATATATTTGATGTCTTCAGTATCTATCAACAATGTAGAACGTTATAAAAAATAAAAAATAAAGAAAAAACATTAGCCTTTCTCTGTTGCTTCATTATCTTTTGGGAAAAACCTTTTTGTTTTTGGTAAATTTTTTGGTTATTTTCCTGCCATCATATTGCTGTACAACAAATTTTTTTTTTTTTTACAATAAACTGACGAAGAACAAGGAGAAGAGGAGAAATTGAAATAAATTGAATCAGGTCAAATCAAGCACACGTCTGTAGGTGGCGGTAAAGAGTCCATTAGAGAACAAATCGACACAACATTCGTAGAAGAAGGAGTAGCGCACAGGAGCATGTGTAGAAGTCGTGGGTTGGTGGTACATCGGGTGTGAAATGGAGAGCAAACACATGTCAGCTTTTGCCTTGTATCAAAATTTAGAACCGGACCAGCCTCCTCCGGCTAAGAAGCCTCCAGTGCAGGTACACACACGTAAAACCAAAGACTGAGTGTCTGACTGCTGCACGAGGAGCAGCAATGACTCCAGCCCTCTCCTCTTTATCTGCACACGTCTGTCTTCTGGGCATTGTTTTAACCTCTCTGTTTTTATAGGCGGAAGTTAAGAAGAAAAAGAAAAAGGACAATGCAGCCTTTAAGCTCAAAGTCAAAGTTCAAGCAAAAGCTGAGAGGAAGAAGATGCGAAAGAAGCTTCACAAGCCGTCACAAAAAGAGGAGAATCAGAAGGAAGTTCCGCACGTGAGTGTGTTTACCTGCTAGTGTAAATATAGAGGTTTAATGTCTTGTGAATTTCAAAAACGTGTAAGGCCTAATAGAGTGTGTGTTTGTCAGAATCAGGTGACGGTGGAGTGTGTGAGCGCTGAGCCTCTTGAGACTCTGCTGGCAGACCTGGCAAAAGTCAACAACAGCAGGGAGAGAGCGAGCAAGCTGTTCCAGTGGCTCATCACCCCCATTCCTGACAAGATGTTTTTCAGGTACAAACAGCTGGCACTCCTTATTTCGAAGATCGATCTATCTATCTATCTATCTATCTATCTATCTATCCATCTATCCATCTATCCATCTATCCATCTATCTATCTATCTATCTCAACCTTTATTGACACCCACTAACTTTTAGTACACACTTTAATATTCTGCTCCTTCAGTTACTTTACCTCACTTTTCATTTACGTCATTTACATGTGATAAGGTCCACAAGCACAAACAGGGGCCTTGTTTTAGGACCATGTATTAATGCTCACAAAACAATAAAACAGTTTGAAGCTAATAGGGGAGGAAAGGAGGAAAGCTGTGCCTGAGAATCTGTATTTCTTTCTGATGCTCATCAGGGAAAGTCCAAAGACTTTAGACACTGTTACAACGTTATTATTCATGCTCAGTAGTCTGGGGGATCTTCTGGGAGTGGTGATATCATTTTCCAGAGACCTGATTGGCCATTAGCCAGTGATTTTTATACATGTTGATCTTTAATCTTGAACATAAACTGCTCTGGAGCAGGTTAGGTCTGCAGCATAAGTGACCTGTCTGAGAAATGAACTGCTGCAGCAATACTCAAACCCCAGGGTTAACCAACTAACTTAACTCATGCTCCTTAGTACAGGTCTTGGGTATTGATACATTTCCCTCTTTCCTCAGGGAAACATGGGAAAAAAAGCCCATCTTTGTCCAACGTAAGAATCCTGATTACTACAAGGGACTGTTCTCCACAGCAGAGCTCGATCGCATTTTCAGAGAGGTAAGAAACCTGAAACTAAGTCTTAAACTTAGTTAAAAATGGATACTGCGCTTTTTCTTTTTCAAAACATTGAATTAGCACCAGGTGAGTCAAGGGAAGGTGCAAGTGGAACCAAGTACTTGAAATGTTTGGAGAATGGGTGGATAAACAGAAGACATAATCTCCCCATCTGTGTTTATCAGGGGACATGATGGATGGCAGGCTTTATTGGCACTTTTAAGGATTGTAATCTGTTACTGGAATTCTCACAAATGTTTTAACCAAACTGGCACCTTTTTTAAACCTCTAATTCGGGGATGTCAATTTGGCCCGTCAAAGGCAAATCTGGCCCACTGGACAGTTTTGGAACACGTGAAGTCGGACATAAATTTTGGGCTTTTAACTGTATTTTTCTGAAGTTTTACAGCTTTTCCTATTGATGAAGACCTCCGCCACAGCCATTCACATTACCAAAGTAATTAAGATATCTCACACTGATAGAAAGGGGCGTTTCACTGGTCGACTGTATGTAGCCGCCATGTAAAATTAGAGACAACCCTGCTCTAATTGTGCAGACTAATAATCGTCCAGAGCAGTTTGGTCATATTTGTTAGTATAAATAAGGAATAAAGGTCCTGAATATTTGTTGACTTTTTTAATATTTAAGGAAGATGTTCAGTATGGAGTGAACCTGGATGTCACAAGTTACACTAATGGCAAGAGAGAGACTCTCAATCCTCCAGGGAGAGTGCTCCCATACACTGCGTGGGACTTCTATGAGGTGGGGACACAGTGCTGCAGGCTGCTGATTTATGATTATGTCTAAAGCAAGATTTCAGTGATTTCTGCATTTTTTTATGTCCTGATTACTTTCCTAATAATTGGGCCCTTTGATGCAAATTAGCTGCATTCACTTTCTCTGTGGGGATCATTAAAGCTTATCCTCATTTTCATATTTTCTGGGACCACCTTCATTAAGAGAAAAATCAGATGTATATTTATGTACTAAGTAATATTTTAATTTGAATATTTTTCATTGCCGCATGATAGAAGTCATTCCATTAGCTGCATCAGTGCGCCATCTGCTCTGTGCTGCAGATTAGTAGTCATCTTGGTGTCTCAATTCCCAGAGTGGCTGCTCCCTCCGCATGCTGAATCCTCAGGCTTTCTCCTCCACGGTGTGGAACGTGCTGTCCATCCTCCAAGAGCAGTTTGGCAGCATGGCGGGAGCCAATATGTTAGTATTTGGGGCAAACATCGGTCACATTGGGGAATACTCCATTTGTTTTGGTCTTGATCTGTGTATGCGTTTTCTTCAACCAGATACCTGACACCACCTGGCACACAAGGATTTGCTCCACATTATGATGACATTGAAGCCTTTGTGGTTCAGCTGGAGGGGAAGAAACACTGGCGAGTGTACAGCCCAAGGTGAAAAACGGCAGGGAAACTTTCAAAAAAGAGCACCACAATTTTAAAGTGCACATTATGTGATGTCATTACATTAGTAAACCTCTGCAAATGTTTTAAATCAGCAAACTTGCATAACAGACTTATTTATAGTATGTGGGTCATGATGGACTAAAGTTTCATACAAAACTACTTAAGCATCCAAATCAGTGTTGATTGAACCCAGCGAAGCCTGAACCATAAAATAATTGGCAGAAAATTCTCATTTTTGTGAAACTGGGGTGTTTATTGAACCTTCAGACCAATTAAAACAATAATA
>NW_005187442.1:2914428-2946634 GCF_000239375.1 Pundamilia nyererei | reverse complement strand
CATGTGATGTCTGTGTTATGTGTGTAAGGTCGGGGGGGGGGTCCCATTTTCACTGCAGGGCAACCTGCTTGTGACAAATAAAGCTTGATTGATTGATTGATTGATTGATTGATAAATTACTGATTTGTGGAAATAAAATGGTCTCTCTTGCTTGGAAAAGAGAATTATAAATAAATATAATTAATGCTCAGGGGTGTCTGCTTTGTGATTTCTCTTCAGCAAACTTCGACCAGGCAGACATTGGTAAGCCGATCCTAGATGTGGTGGTAGAAGCCGGAGATCTCATCTACTTCCCTCGAGGTTTTATCCATCAAGGCAACTGCCTACCAGATGCACACTCTCTGCACATCACCATCTCCTCTTACCAGAAGAACAGCTGGGGAGATCTGCTGCAAAAGGTAAAAAAAAAACCTCCCTGTTTCCCCCTGTGATGCATGCAGATGAAGACAACGGCCGAACTCTGAAACAAGTACCAGTGCCAGTAGTGAGCAAAAGGGTATAAATCTTGCATCCAGCATGAAGTGGTTTTGCATTGCAGGTGAAGAGTAATAATCAAAGCAGTCTTTCCTGCTGACAGATGATACTAATGATTTCTGGTGGAGAGTATTTCGCTGACGGTTCATACATCACCTGTCTTTCTTAACCTAAGGATTGCCTAAGACAGTTATACTTACAAAGGGGTATTCATAATTTACTGCTCTTTTTTTCAGCTGGTCCCAGCAGCATTGGAAGTAGCAATGGAGGAGGACGTGGAGTTTAGACGGGGTTTACCTCTGGACTACCTGACGTACATGGGAGTACAGAACTCCGACAAGGTATTTAAATGAAGTGATTTTTACCAACTTTTCAGGTGTTGTCCTCATTTACTCCCAATTACTAGCTAAAGACAAAACTTATCCTTGTGTAGGAAGACCCGCGCAGGGCAAAGTTCTTCTCTAGAATTGATAATCTGATGAAGAGGCTAACAAATTACGCACCACTGGATGCTGCTGTTGATCAGAAGGCTAAAGATTTCATTCATGACTGCCTTCCTCCCACTCTCACTCCAGGTATGTGATGGAGAGAGCTGTAATTGTTGCATTAGGTTTTTTTTAATGAGCTGCATGTCACGATATTGCTTTTGATTCTAATTCATACCATCATTTACAGATGAACTGGTCACCAGTGTGAAAGGAGCACCTACGAGGTGGGAAGGTGGACAAGTAAAGGATGTGGGTGTACACATCACTACCCAGACTCAAATCAGAATTCTACGTGCTCAGTGTGCCCGGTAACACAGATTTTTTTTATTAACTATATGTTAAGGCTACCAATTAAAGCAGAAAAGAGTCATTGTCATTTGTCTTGTAAATCTTTATTGCCAGGTTATGCAATGACGGAGATGCGGTTCATCTTTACTACACCACTGACAACTCCAGAGTTTACCACAAAGAGCAGCTCAAGAGTTTTGAAATAAAACCAGAGGTAAAGATTGGTAGATGTGTTTGTCATCAAATGTCAGGTCTCGTAAACTGTGCTAATGATGGGGTTGACTTGTTTTTCCTCTTAGTACACAGATGCTGTCGAGTTTTTGATCCATTCATATCCCGGCTTTGTGACAGTAGGAAGCCTCCCATGTGAATCTGCGCAGGACAGGGTAATTATTACCTTCACACAGTCTGTTATGTTTAGTTTTGTTTTTGGCAGAAGGTGTCTCGTATGTGGCAGCTTATCTTCAGTGTTTTAGATGGGTACCTGTATAAACGGGGTTTCTGCACAGTGAAATCACTTATTTAGTCCTGTGTTTCTCATTAGTGGTTGATCCTCATGTTTTTCCCTTTACTTTTTCCCAGATTGCTTTGGCTGAACTACTTTTTGAGAAGGGGATTATCCACACTGCAGAACCACTGTAGCACTAGATTCTTCCATCATGGTGACTGCATGAAGAGATCAAATCACTTTATACAAAATAAGATCTTCAGTGGAGAGCATGTCTGCTCAAAGTAGCCTTCATTAGCTCGACTGGAAATGGATAATGCATTTGTGATTTTGCTGTTCAACTAAAAATAAATTTTTTTTATATCGTTTTTGTCTTGTACAACCAGAATCATTAACAAGTACCAAATGATTTCAATTAATGGCATCTTTATTATTGGTTGATACAACTCAAAAACAGAGGTACAGGAGTCTTCTTAAATATTGTGATTTGAGGACACCCATTCGTTCACACCACACAGGCTTTCAAGTAGAGAGCAGTCTACCTCCAGGTCACCTCCTCTCCAGGCTTCAGTTCCCTATAAAAAGAAGAAAAATTTGAAGTTTTGTAAGATGTTTGGCTTTCACAGAACAGAATGATGTATGAGCACAGTTTTACACCAGAAGATCACTACTGGAGTTATCGGCTGAAAGTGGAAAAGTGCAGAAACAAAGTGTTATATGGTAATCTATTAAAGTGGATTTGCATAGATATAGAAGGCAGTTGGTTATTAATTGAGCCTTTTTTAGGAAAAAAAAAAAGGAGATAGGAGTCAAAGTAACCTTAAGGATTTATAGCACTAGCTTTTTAGGAAAATTTACAGGTGGATTTTTTTATGAAATTGCAGATTTCATGTATTTATAACTTTGCCCAATTGAAAATATCCATGCACTAAACTAATAACTCCAGACCATGGGCTATTGTGTACACAGTGACAAACATCACCATGAATTCAACATAGTAGCTTGTCTTTAAATTCAAGAATAACCTGAGGGGTTTGTTTTGTTTTTATTTGGGGAACAGTCACTCGTTCTTACCTTCCATACAAAGCACTCTTGTTTCTGAAAGCTGTCAACTTCTGGTCCTGTTGCTTGTCAAGGTACCATCCAATGACAAAGCCTGTGGGGACAAATATGTGCGCCCAGTACTGGCGGGCAAAGGCTGCCAAGTTCACCATGGTTCCTACCTAAAAAGAAAAAGAGCATGGGTTTTATACTCCCAAATTAAACTTATGATTGCAGTTGTGCATTCATATTTGTATAATAAGAAGAATGGATACAGGAAAGCACAAGCATAAATGATACAAGAACATTTACCACTATTGCTGAACAGCCTAATCTCTGTTTAAGCTATTTGAAAGGCTAAATACTAATATAGCAATATCTTATTGCTTTCTTTTAAGATACGCCATTGATACACTGGCACCACATAGATACCCCTGTTAAATAAACAAATCAGTTATTAAATCATGATTTTAAATGAGGCTCTCAAATGAATAAGGGTAAAAGTTAACTAAAATAAAATTAAGGGAAATACTGTTAAAAGTGTAGGAAATCAGATCACTTACAACTGAAGTGACTTATTAAAAGTAATAATGAACCCAACGACAGCTTTCTGCTTTTAATTCCATTTCTTTCCATTTAGTTACACAGATTTAGATTTTGCATGTACTCGGGTTATCTTTGTCTAATGTTAAAATTTGTTTGATCTCAAACATTTCAGTGAAACAATTTTTTTTTTTAAACTAAGATCAGGAAAGGGAGAATGCTTTTTATATTGTGCCACCATCATTATTTTGATCATGCTGCGAGTCCCAACCATTAAAAGAGACGTAATGTTTAGCAACATGTAGTATTCTGGGGGTAGCCCATGTTCATAGATTTAGAGGACCTGCAAAAAACTTCTAGAAAACAAAATTAGCTAATGTTGTCAACTAAAAATGACAGACATTTTCTTGCACAATAAGCACAACAACCGAGTGTCTTTAAACGCCTACTTTAGATTCTAAGAATGTGTACACCTTGACAATGATTTACAACACTTCTTTATGCATTTCAATGAGGTTTGACAGGCAAACCTCATTAAATGCACATCAAGCTATGTCAAAGAACAGACCACGGTAGCCATGCATTACATTACAGATATATATATATATATATATATATGAAGCTGAATACTAAATATCCGGTAAGTCTGCAGATCGTTCATCACAAACTTTTGGTATCCTAGAGAGAGGCACTTGGCTAGCTAGCCTGTCAGCTAGTTAGCCTTAGCAATATGTTTCAAGATGTAGTTAAGGATTATTTCTAAGATGCACTGGTTACTGTATTTTCAGTACAACAAACACACATTAAAACGCACTGGCTCGACCAAAAAAGAATAATGAATGTAATATTAATATCTAAAATAATACCTTCTGTTTACACCAGCCGCGGCCTTCAGTTCCTCATTCAGCAAGCGAAGGACATCGGATTCTACCAACTGTAAACTTACGACGAGGTGGTTTCATATTTTTAAATAATACATTTTGATGTCAAAGCACAAGTAGTGGAATATTAGATACGATCCAACACTGAAACTATGATGTTAAAGGTGATGTGTTCAGATACCTTTCGAAAAAAATCTAAATGTAGTGTTTTAGAAGAGATTTAGAATTATTTAGTAACGACACCACCATTTGTGGTATGCTCCTTTGCCCTCTCACACATGATGCAGCGGCAAGTATGTCTGCCGCTATCAAAAACGCGAGCCAAAATGGTTTAATTTGGGAATAACAGAAAAAAGGTTGTTTTTTATTCCAGAAGACTAATCCATTATTTTACAATTAATGGTATGGTGCACGCTCCTTTGTTAGTTCATTTACACTCATTAGCTAGCACTGTAAATACACTTTGCTGGGCAATCTGCTAACAACTCTAAGCTAGCTGTGGCTAGCGACAAAACTATGTTTACATTATATTTACTTACAGCCTGTAAGCTGCATACATCACTGGTTAAAATTGTGCAACATTACGCTATTAGCCTCACACAGATTTTAATGGCAAACTCCAACCATGGTTGTGTTTGTTTTCTTTGTTGATTAAATTGAATGACTTTTCGCAGAGTCGCACTCACACATAAAGAGCCACGGGCCTTAGAGTTAGTAGGAAAGGTTTCGTGGTGAGGATAACATGCAAGCACAAATCTTATATTTCAGCTCGACAACTGAAGAACCATGACGTCCATTATCAAGCTGACAGCCGTGTCAGGGGTTCTGGAGGAGTCTGCCCTTTGTTACCTGCTGCAGGTGGATGAATTCCGTTTCCTCTTGGACTGCGGGTGGGATGAGAACTTCTCCACGGAAATCATAGATGCTATGAAGAGGTCGGTATACCGCCAGTCTTTCAAAAACAGTTGATGTTTCTATTTTTTTTAAACTCTTAGCAAAAAGTAAATGTGCCTTTATGAACTCACTAAACAGTACACCCACAGCAGTCTGGTTTATTGATGACTGACCTCCCCACCGTGAAGTAGGGGAAAGAAAGCTTGTGCCGACTTTTTTACTGACATAAAAAAAAGTTTATAATACTACTACTGCCCGTCACCCCTCCCAGGGTATGGGCTGCCAAAGGTAGATCTCCAGAGATTTCTGTCCTGGCCATTCTTTCTAGATGGGTCCAGGTGTAGCCCATCATTTATAATACTATAGTAAAGAGCTTCTAGTCCACAGATTATATGGTTCTGTTTGTTGGTTTCTGTCATACCACATATTAGACGATGGATGTAGGTTTTGTTTGAGTCTGAAAGTCATCTGCGAAGAAATCTTAACATCAAAAACCCAATGTACCTCACTTACATGTATGTTGAATTTGTACTTCTTCTGTCTCATCTTGTAGTAGAAGAATATCAGGCACAAGGAGATGGTTTAACATATATGGAGAGATTTCCAAATTTAGTCCTTTGCTTGTTTATGCTTTCATTAGCATGGATAAATGTATGTCTTCTAATTCTTGCTCTATTGCTGTTTCCTATACATTTATACAACATGAATTATCTAATTAATACTCTAATGGCAATTTTGTAGCTGTTAAGATTTTCACTGGGCGAAAGAATTAGATTAGAAGGACAGTTCCAGTTGAACAGTTTGGAGACAAAATGCGTGTGTGTGCCCTATCAGCACTCCAGTTGTAAAACCCTGTGTATTATAGTGCTTTATCACCAATGAGGAATTTCATACTCATTTCTAACTGTATCGGTTGGATGAACATCTATAGAGTCAAAAATAAAAGGCACAGCTCTACTCTTGAGGCTTCCAAACTACCTAAACTCTCCTCTCTTCTCACATCTAATAACAACAGCTACAGAGACAGTGGTTGAATTGTAACTTGCAGAGAAAAAATGTTTTTTAAAGTCTTATTTTAGTGCAAACTCAGGCAACCTCTAAATTGATTTTTACACAATAGCTATCTTAACACCAGGAGTATCAGAAGTAACCCTTGAAGCTCTTGCTTATAGAGCAAAATGACTGGGTTTGTATCAGAAATTGGTGAGGGTGGTCTCTGCCTATTCAGTTACCCTTGGAAAAAACCCCAAAACTATTTCAGTGGTTGTCACGTCTTTATTGATATGTATTGAGGTATCAAAACTCATCATTAAGGGTACAGGGCAGTTCATGAAATGTCATCTTTGTTGCGGGGGAAAGCATTAAACACAACTTTAAATATTTCCCATGTGCACATGTTAGTTGGCTTTGTTTCTGGAACTGTGCACCTTCTAATCTTGAATGAATCGCAAACTGTCCTCAAAGTAGAGGCCACTAGAAGCCTATATTTCCCTTGTAAAATGTAAAGCTTTATTATCTGTTTGAACTCCTTGTGAATGCGTATTGTTCTCCTTTAAAGAAGAAATTTTGATCTTGTGAGACGAGACTGTGCGATTGAATAAAGATTTGAATTAAACCACTCCACTTTTCTCGGACTTGAACCTGCTGCAATGCTCTTTTTCCCCCTCTCCAGACATGTTCATCAGGTCGACGCTGTGCTGCTCTCCCATCCCGACCCCATACACTTGGGAGCCCTGCCATACGCTGTGGGCAAACTGGGGCTGAACTGTACTATCTATGCCACGATTCCTGTCTACAAGATGGGGCAGATGTTTATGTACGATCTGTATCAGGTAAGAAGGGGATATGGGTAATGCATGATTTAATTAACAGAGGTTCTTTTTGGCTTGATTACCATTACTTTATTAAATTCTCTCTTTCTTTCCATGTAGTCCCGAAACAACAGTGAAGATTTTACACTGTTCACACTTGATGATGTGGATGCTGCTTTTGATAAGATCCAGCAGCTGAAATACTCTCAGATTGTCAATTTGAAAGGTGTGTTTTATTTGCAGAATAGGTGTTATTCCCTGTTTATGCACCACATATAACAATGTGATTGTTTATGTATTTTTTTTTTACCTGACAGGAAAAGGGCACGGTCTTTCCATTACTCCTCTTCCAGCCGGTCACATGATTGGAGGCACTATTTGGAAAATTGTGAAGGATGGGGAGGAGGAGATTGTTTACGCCGTGGACTTTAACCACAAGAGAGAAATGTAAGCAAAGAAAACGTTAATGTGAAATGAAATTTTATTGCTTTTAGTTTGGCTCATTGTTAATGCATTCTTTTTCTCTGTGTACTCCAGCCACCTCAATGGCTGCTCACTGGAGAGCCTCAGCCGTCCATCCTTACTTATTACAGACTCCTTCAATGCGGCGTATGTACAACCACGTCGTAAGCAAAGAGATGAGCAGCTACTTAGTACGTATCAATAGCCACTGGGCGCTTTAACACTAACACTATTACATCAATAATATGCGAGTTCATACTGCCATATTCTAACGGTTACAGATTTTATTATGTACATTTGTAATTCTCTTTTTCCGTTCTTCCACAGCCAATGTGATGGAGACCTTGCGTGGTGATGGCAATGTCCTTATTGCCGTAGATACAGCTGGGCGTGTGCTGGAACTGGCTCAGCTCCTGGACCAGATTTGGAGGACGAAGGATGCTGGGCTCGGAGCTTACCCACTCGCTCTGCTTAACAATGTTAGCTACAATGTAGTGGAGTTCTCAAAGTCCCAGGTACCGTTAACTGTTTGTTTTTTTTCACATCGGAGAAACTATTGAAATATTCAGATTTTTCCAGTCAAAACTTTCATTTTGTTACAGAGAGAGCACAGCAAATAATACATATTTGTTATAATTCATGAATTCATTAATCACTGATCCTTTCTAGGTGGAGTGGATGAGTGACAAGCTCATGAGGTGTTTTGAGGACAAGAGGAACAACCCGTTCCAATTCCGACATTTGACCCTGTGCCACAGTCTGGCAGACCTGGCCCGAGTACCCAGCCCCAAGGTGGTGCTCTGCAGCCAACCGGACCTTGAGTCAGGGTTTTCTCGAGAACTTTTTATCCAGTGGTGTCAAAATGCAAAAAATTCCATCATCCTGACGTACCGCACCACACCTGGAACCTTAGCTCGCTACCTCATCGACAACCCTGGAGAAATGATGCTGGATCTGGAGGTGAGGCCTGCAGTCATAATGTTGATTTGCTGTACCAGAGGGTTGATATCTGCCCCATGGGAAGCTCCTGATGCTAATATGCAGACCCGGCTTAGGAAGATACAAAACGTGTCAGTTTGTCGTTTACACCGTATCCATTTGCCACTTTTTCTTGTTACAACAGGTCAAGAAGAGAGTAAAACTCGAAGGCAAGGAGCTGGAAGAATACCTGGAAAAGGAGAAACTTAAGAAAGAAACTGCTAAAAAACTTGAACAAGCAAAAGAGTAAGTTTCTACAGAATAAGACGTGAGATGACTCGTAGCTTAAGGGTTGCATGTATTTTCTCTGTGACGCTTTTGGTGTTACAAAACGTTTCATCAGTCAGTTCACGAGTACGACAGCAAATTAGGTTTGGAAAAAATGCCATCACAAATGCAAACTGTGGTCTAGACTGCAAATCTCAAGCATGCTGTTTAAAAGGAAATCTGTAACTGCGAGATGAGTCATAACATTTTTATGACAAACATTTATATTCTACTACCGAGCAAAAATACGTTGTCTGCTCTTAGATAAATTAAACTTTTAAGTATAGAATTAATATTTATTTTATGGGTTTGCAGGGTGGATGTGGACTCCAGCGATGAGAGCGATATGGATGATGATCTGGATCAGTCGGCTGTAGTAAAAACCAAACACCACGATTTGATGATGAAGGGCGAGGGCAGCCGTAAAGGCAGTTTCTTCAAACAGGCCAAAAAGTCATATCCAATGTTCCCCACACACGAGGAGAGAATCAAATGGGACGAGTATGGAGAAATCATCAGGTACTCGATACTAATGCACAAAAACATCAGATGACTGATGAATCCAGGAGGCCACTAATGTGAAACTCGGACTTTTATCAATGATAATATAATAATAAAAACCAATGTTACCTTTTAAAGGCTAGAGGAGTTTCTGGTTCCTGAATTGCAAGCCACAGAGGAGGAGAAGAGCAAATTAGAATCTGGTTTGACCAATGGAGATGAACCTATGGACCAGGATCTGTCTGTAGTCCCCACAAAATGCATCTCAAGCATAGAAAGTCTTGAAATAAGGTCAGTGATTGTTGTGATAATTTGGCTGTGTTTTCTCAGCCATTTTAACTGGCCATTGGCAAACAGTACAGTAGAATCCACCTCCACGTGATTGAATATCAACCTGTATGATGCTGAAAATTGTTATGTGTAGTCAACAAGTCTCTGGTGTCTCTGGCGCAGTTCTTGTCCTAGCAAGGGTAGTGTTGAAAGGCTTGACCTCATCTCTGTTTCTTCACAGAGCAAGGGTCATGTACATAGACTACGAGGGTCGCTCTGACGGGGACTCCATAAAGAAGATTATCAATCAGATGAAGCCCAGACAGCTGGTGATTGTTCGTGGGCCACCAGAAGCCAGTCTGGACCTGGCAGAGTCCTGCAAGGCTTTTAGCAAGGACATCAAAGTCTACACGCCTAAACTGCAGGAAACTGTGGATGCCACTAGTGAAACCCACATCTACCAGGTTAGCTTCATTTAAGGCCTGTGTAATTATATTTTTAATAAAGTGTGTTTATTTGTCTTTTTCCCCCAAAATTTAGTAATGGGTGCATTTGATCTTATAGCTTAAATGTGTTTTATGACCTTAAATATGAAGTATTGTGTTGCAATCCTTCCAAGACTCGTCAGGGTCTTTATACTATCTTGTTTTCTGTCCTGGTAAAGGTGAGGTTAAAAGACTCCTTGGTGAGCTCTCTGCAGTTCTGCAAGGCCAAAGACACGGAGCTAGCGTGGATTGACGGTGTGCTGGACATGCGTGTAGTGAAGGTGGATACCGGCGTGATACTGGAGGAGGGTGTGAAAGACGAGGCGGAAGAAAGCGAGCTGGCTATGGACATCGCCCCCGATCTTGACATTGACCCCATCAACATAGCAGTCACGGCACAGCGAGCCATGAAGAACTTGTTCGGAGAGGACGAGAAGGAGTTTTCCGAAGAGAGTGATGTCATTCCCACGCTGGAACCACTGCCACCAAACGAGGTGGGGAGCAGAAATCTTGCTGTCTTGAATGATTTTGCAGTTCTTTTTGATGGTTTATGTTGCATAATGCATCCACACACTGTATTTAAAAGCTGGACAATCTTCCATGTATTTCTAACTTTTCTTTTTAAAACTTTAAGTTTGACTTTCTTTCCATCTCCAACCATGCCCATATTTGGATATGCTATCACAAGCTAGCTTGGTTAGCAATGTGCTATTGTGTTTTCTAGTGATGTGAAATGAGATGTTAATTTTGGCTTGTGCAAAACAGCAAATTTCTGTACAGCTGTTTTGCTGTACAGAAATTATACTTAGATTAAGACTGATTGTTACATGTGACTCATAGAGTAGCCCTACTCTAATCTATTCATCGTTTTTTTGGAAGGGGGTTTCCCCCAAGGGGCCACATAAAAATCAGGACTATGCACGGCCGCACCAATATGCTGAACTTTTTGGCCTGCAAAATAACTGTCGCAATACTGTCACATTCTATTGAAGAACACTTGAAATTTGCAACATATAAACAAGTAGAAAAACATTTATGATCTCATAAATCAAAGAAAAGAGTGGACAAATTTTCACACAGAGTTCTCACCCCCCTGTCGATCAATAGCCATTTAAGGCATGTTTTCATTGACTTTACTTTTCAAGCCTAGGGGCTACAGCCAACTCTCATGAACCATCTTTAGCTGCTCTGAGATAGTCTCCTAATTGTGAGCTCACAAAATTCTGCTTATATCTTCCAGCTCTAAACTTTTTCTCTTCGTCTCCCAGTGTCAGGCTCTGCACATGTTCTAAACACGTGTTTGAGTGGAGGACTTTCAAATATTCACTTTCAAGTTTATTTTGCTGCTGTAGAGTTGTTAGATATTTTTGAATGAGAGATCAAACACAGTCTGTTTTTCCCAGTGTGCCCCAAACATTTAGATGGGTCAGTGATGTTGTACGAGTGAGTGGTCCCACCTCTGAGTGCGAAGAAAGCTAAAGAGGGTGGAACGAATGCTAAATAGGGCGCTTTGTTTCGATTCAGCTCAGAGAGAATATGTGATCGTAAGGCTTGTTTTTGCTGCTGCTCATTTTGACAGGTAGCCTCATTTCCTTGCAGTAATGCAAATTGTTTTGGCAAATGAAACAACATGAGCAGCATGTGACTTTTAGGCCCAAATAGCTGCTACAATTAGTGCATAAAACTTATTTTGGCATTTTAATGTCATTTGACCAACGTACGATGCAGAAATGATCCCTGAAAGAAAACTTTTCCCAAGGCTCGTGATGTGATTGTGATAGTCTGCGTCCAAAAGAGTGAATAAGGAGTCTTTGTAGGAAAAGTTTGACCCTGTTTCACTCTCTCTTCAGATGTCAGGGCATCAGTCTGTGTTTATCAACGAGCCTCGTCTGTCTGACTTCAAGCAAGTCTTGCTGAGAGAGGGCATCCAGGCCGAGTTTGTGGGAGGAGTGCTGGTATGCAACAACATGGTGGCCGTCCGCAGAGTAAGTGTCCTTCCTTCCCATGAAAGAATACTAGATAGATAGAAAACCAGTCAATTAGTCATATTAAACCTGCCAGTGTTTCAAATAATTGTGTTTTAAATGCTGTTTGAAAGACTTTACACTCTTTACACTCTTGGCTATAGTGACATGAGACTCTGAGCCATCGGATGCAGCGATGCACAGTTGAAAATTAATCGCATGAGACACACTAACAAAAAATTACAACAAACCGTCCTTGTCCATTTGTTTGATTATAGATTGTGGATCCCGAGCAGTTCCTTACGGTGCACTGAGCACGTCATTTCATATGTCATGGGAAAGTCTGGGGTGTAGAGAAAAACAGGTGGAAGCAATAGGCTGTAAATCTGCTTCCTGTTTTCTCTTAAAGTGTATTTGCATGAACAGGAGGAAGAAAACTGGTTTTAATGTTGATACTCTGTAGGTACCTGACTGTTTTTCTAAGACAGACTTGAAAAATTGAGTACTTTAACGTTTCTTTACTTAAGCACAAATACCCCAAATGGTAGTTTATACACAAAGAGAAACAAATACAGCGTGCGTAAGTAGGCTACCAAAGCCCCAGCAGCAAATTAAAACATCTCACCTCAGACAAAAGATGCAAATAAGAAACACAAGCAAAGCTTCAGAGCTACAGAGAAAGTAGGAGTGAGCCAGGATACTAACAAAAACCTGCATAATTGACAAGAACTTAAAATAGATGCAACCCAGAAAAGGAAATCAAAGAGAGCCAAGACTCGTAAAGGAGTGCGGTGTTTAACTGTAAAATCTTGATGCAGATTCATTAGACGCTTTCATCCAAGTTTGTAGGAAGGAATGGGGAACACACTTGTTTTTAAGGTCTGGTGTGATGTACAAGGCTGGTGAAGGCTTGCTGTGTGAGGACCTGGTGGATGACCTGTGCATGTTTGCGCTCTCTTTGTCCAGACGGAGGCCGGACGCATTGGCCTGGAAGGCTGCCTGTGTGACGACTACTATAAGATCCGGGAGCTGCTGTATCAGCAGTACGCTGTTGTATAGCTGCAGCAGAGCACACCATGGAAATACAGAGACAAGCCTTTACAAGGACTTTACCCAGAGAAGATGCGTGTACCTCTTCCCGATGAGCAGTTCCGACTGTTTCACTGCAAACCGTGTTGAACATTTTCCTTTTCCTGTACCTTTTATAATTTCTTTTCCAGGTAATTTTTTTTTATTGGTAGTTTACCTCAATAATGGCAAAGGCAGATGCTTCCATGGACTGACATCTTTGTGTGAACAGATTCTGAAGTCCTCCCTCTTTACAATCACATCCAAGTAAATGTTTTGGGCCTCCAGATCTGTCATTAAAAATCTTTTTTTCCAAGATGTATTTCTGTTTGTCTTAAATGTCCATAACTTCAAATGCTGGCTATTCAGTCCTACAGTTATGTTGTGTCACTTGCCTATTCACGCATTCATTACTGCTTATATAAGGTAAAATCGAAAACTTCTCAGAATCCTTACTGGGCTGGCATGTATATTGTGCTTTTTCAGTGTTATTGACCACTCAGAGCACTTTATACTACAAGCCCACATTCGTATTTCACATATACTCATACAGGACTTTATGCTGTGCACTTAAGCTCTTTATCTACCTTCCATTCACACCTACGGCCACTTTAGATTCACCACTGCACTTCTTTGGGCTGTGGGAGGAAGCCAGAGGAAGCCCACACAGGCACAGGGAGAGCACGCAAACTCCACACAGAAAGGCCCCGGCCTACCTGGAGATTCGAATCCAAAATGTGGCCGATTTAATTCGATAATCTTCTCTTCCACCTCTGTATGTTTTCACTGCGCACGGCAGAGGCACACTGGCAAGGAAAGAGAACAGGGTTCCAGCAGTTTGGGCTTGACAAAGCTCCAGAGCTTCATATTAGTTCTCTCAGAATCTACACTTTGAGATGAATTCAGATCAACTGATATTGAGGAATAAACACACAACCAAACAGAAATCCAGACAATGATAAACCTAACCAGTGCAAAAATGAAAATAAGCCAATAAGCAAAACTAACTGCAGACTGATAACACAAAAAAATAAGCATATGATGTGTCACATATGCTGATCGGTCTATCACTACAAATACTTTGCTACCTATTAGTTTAGCTAGTTGTGTAGTGACACCAGATGGAGACATTTTTCAGCTGTATGTAAGCAGCCTCTGAATACCCATATCAAATCTGCCCATGCAGCAGGACCATTTGTAATACAGCGCCGAGATGACATTGTCCCCGCAAGTGATAATTGGGATTGAATATAATTCAGCCTGCTTGTAGTAAGCCAGGATTACTGCTCTTTTTATATGTTAAGTAACTGTCTCACAGTTATAGAAGTAAATATAAATGTTGCCTTCCTGGCTTTAAAATAATAAGAGAAACACTTGATCAGTTTGCTTTCTTATCTTTTTCTGGCACACGTGGATATACAGCCTCACCTCTGCCGTGCCCCAGTGAGGTGTGACTGCTTGTATTAAAGCTGGGCGATAAAAGCGAGTGCTGAGGATGGAAGGGGAGGCACGGTGTCACTGCCGGCGTGATGTGTCCGCTGCAGCCGTGGTGGCACACTGACTCGGCTGATTACATTCGCAGTGTTGTGTGAATCCCCGGGGTAGATCCTTAACACGGGCAGCTGTGGAATGTCACTTTTCTGGATATACCAAAACAAACCTTCTCCCCATCCTGCCTCCCCACAAATCACCCCCAACACTCCAGCATCACACGTGTTGGCAGCGTGACATCACAGTGGTGGAGACTCCTCCTATTATCATAGCGTGCTAAACAATCACAGGGGGCTACACGGTCACACACATGCCCACACGTACACAGTAGCGAAGCACGCAGTGTGAGGGAGTGTATGTGGGGATGGATGATCATGCACATGGTTGGAGGAGCATGGATGGCTGGCTGACATGCAGGCCTGTTTTTACACAGTTGCATAACATACAGTTTTGCACTTTAGAAACATTAAATTTTAAATGCTCTTCTTTAATCCGTGGCTCACACAGATAACCATGTCATGTTCAGAAAGGCACCAATGACGCCTTTATTTATTTCTCCGCCTCCCTGCCTAAACCTCAGTAACCTGTGACAGACAGAAGCTGAGTGGGAGATGGAGAGCTAGAGTGGAGATGAGAAGGAGAGAGAGAGGAGCTCTTCTGTGCCATAGAGCATGCCAGGCCTTGCCCAGTCACTGCTTTTCATTTTGATAATTGACCGGCAACGCCAGAAATGTCCATCAGCTAATCCTCTTAGCTTTCATAATGCTGACTCTGTCACAGAAGCCCCTGTTTTAATGTAACGAGCAGCTAAGCCCAGAGCACAGGGCAGAATCGCCCAGGGGCAGAGAGGCCGCTCTGCCCTCTGGAGGCCACTAAGAGAGCTGCTTTCCACTCAACATGCACCTCCAATCTGCCGGTTGATGTCTTATCATGAACCCATACCCAGGTTGACCACCCCTGTGCCTTTCACGCTGTAGTCACTGGCACCAAACTGCACTCAAAGAACAAGCATCTTGGTCGTGCATACCCATTCATCTGTGTGGATCGGAGGATGAATGAATTTAATCCCTTTTGAATTCCTGGTCTCTTCACTAAGCAGACCACTTAATGCCAATGACATCAATGTAATAATGTGAAACGGGGACAAATTTCTATGAAACCACACAATATTCAAACATAACATAAGGCACAAAAATCCCATGATATCCTGCTCTAAAAATGGAACTGTCACTCAGCCCAAATGGACATTGTGATGACATTCTACTGGTTTTGAGATTAAGCATGGGTTCTAAATAACCAGCAATCATGGCTAAAACTAGACATCTGAAAGATTTGGAAAAATTTTATGCACCTTTGTACCTATACTCTAAGACTCTAAGATAAAGACATTACCAGATTCAGGACATTTAAAATTTAGTATTTTTTTTGGTAAGAACTTGTGACATAAATACACCCATAGGAAACATTATCATGTACATCTGTTCAGCTGTTAAAAACTCTAATCAGCCAATCACATGGTGGCAACTCAGGGCATTTAGGCACATAGACACGGTCCAGACAGCTTAAAGTGAGCATCAGAATTGGGAAGAAAGGTGATTTAAGTGACTTTGGGTGTGGCATGGTTGGTGGTGCCAAGCCAACTGGTCTGGGTATTTCAGAAACTGCTGATCTGATTTCTTCCATTCAACTCTCCACCACAATGGGAAAGACCAAAGAGCTGTCAAGTCTTGGCATACATCAGGGACAAGCCTGTAGACCTGCACGGGGTTGGAATGGTCTACAAGACCATCAGCAAGAAGCTTTGTGAGAAGGTGAAAACTGTTGGTGTGATTATTCAGTAATGGAAGAAATATGAAAGGTGTTGGATCAGCCCAGAACTGCATGTGAGGAGCTTGTTAATGATCTGAAGGCTGTTGGAGCCACAGTCACCAAGAACACCATAGGTAAGACACTACACAGTAATGAATTGAAATTTTGTGGCACCTGCAGCCCCCCCCCCTCCCCCGAAGGAAGCACATGTACAAGTCTTAAGTTTGCCAGTATATGATTCAGAGAAGGTTTGTCAGAAAGTGCTATGGTCAGATGAAGCCAAAATTGAGCTCTACGGCATCAGCTCAACCCACTGTATTTGGAAGAACAGAAACACTGAATTTGACCCAAAGATCACCATCCCCACAGTCAAGCACAGAGGTGGAAACACTATGCTTTGGGGCAGTTTTTCTGTTAAGGGTACAGAATGACAGAATGGATGAGGCTATAAAATCTTGAGAGCTTTTTCCCTCAGCCAGAACACTGAAGATGGGTCATGGATGGTTATTACAACATGACAATATCCCAAAACATACCACCAAGGCAACCAAGGAGAGGCTAAAGAAGAAGCACATTGAGGTCATGGAGTGGCCTAGCCAGTATCCAGCTCAGGCCTAGAAAGTCTGTGTAGGGAGCTGAAACTTCGAGCTGCTAAGCAGCAGCCAAGAAACCTAAAGGATTTAGAAAGTTTCTGTAATGATGAATGGGCCAGAATCCCTTCTGAGTTTGTAGAAATGTCTAGTTGCCAACAAGAGTTTCTCCACCAAATACTAAGGCTTGTTTTGCTTCGAAATCAAATACTTATTTCATTCATTTTTTTCTGGATTGTTGGTTCATATTCTGTCTCTCTTCATTAAAATTAAACTACTATAAAAATGTAATTTTCTATATATATCTGTCAAGAGACTATTGATGTATGTGATTCAAATGCAATATTTAAGAAAGTGAAACGTTAAAATATTGTTCTGGGGGATTCCAGAGGAATTATGCAATTGCAGAAAACAATTTCTGCAATTATGCAATTGCAGAAAACACATTTATTGAGAGAAATTAATTATTTTTTAAGGAAATCTGAAATTATGCAGTCAGTTCAATACTGCTGCTGGCTCATAATGTGTGTGTTTTTTTTATAATGGGCTGTAAAAAATACAGGTGAAGGATTTGCTATCCTATAATGAAACAGAGCATGTCCTATCAACAGCTACTGAGTGTTACAAAAAATAAATAAATAAATCAGTTTTTAAACATTATGGGAATTTTAGCACCGCTGTTTGAACATTGTGGAGAGGTTAAAATTATCATCTATTTGGCAATATAAGCAGCTGACACTCGTCTTTGCTGCCAGTTTTTCACAGTGGTCAACAACAACCACAAAATTTCCCTGATGGCCAAAAAACTATTTTTCCACACACCAGGATGATAAAAAACAGCTAGAGATTTCTAAACAAGGTTGTTTTCCCCCCACTATTATGAAGCTTTAATCACATTTGTATAACCTCCACAGAGCTTACAATAATCAGCTGTATTTCTGTAAAATGTAAAACTCTTTGAGCTGAGCATGAACCCACAGCTGGGCCAGGAGGGGAAGGAAATGTGCATATGTAGTGGTGTGAAGGACAACTTTTTTTTTGGCTCACTTCCCAGGAGAGCAATTTCACTGTATTGAGTGGGTGTCATCTTCGGGTTTGGTAGTTACTACTTATCACATCCCCAGTTTAGAGTTGGACAGAAACAAGGCAGATTTTGCAGGTGGTGTGACTCAATGTGGATTTTCTTTTGAAACCTTTCGCTAATCCTGCGGCATTATTCATATATTTAATAAAGTGAATCACAGAACTGATAGGAAAGGAGTACAACTAGAGAAACATGAGGGAAAAAACTCAACTGGGGTTGAGTTGTCACACATAATCAGGCACGCTCCTACATGTGAAGTGGCTGTGTTCATTGCTAGGTAGCTTAAAGCTACGAGTGCTCCAATTTGCATGAATGCTACAAGGTTAAAATTAACTTCTGCTTCTGAACACACCTTAAGAATTTCCTGACTTACAAGAAGTTGCTGCGCCTGCCTGCGGTTCCTCTATACCAGTTACCAGTGAAACAAGGTCTTCTACAGACTGCTGCATTATGAGGTTTTTGTAATCTAGGTTTTATGTTTTAGTGGCGTACTGATGAATTAATCATCAGTAAAAGTGTAGAGAAATGTTTAAAATACTAAGAAATTAGTGCTCTCACAGATGAGCTGTTCTCATCTTTCATCTAATAGAAATTGCTCCAGTAGATGAGCACACTCTCTTCTCCTTGGCTTGATGTCTTGGGGAAATGCTCCCGAAAGGTCAAATGCTAGAATGTTTTCTATCCTCCAAAAGTCTTTTTCTCAAAAACAGATGTTGCAAAAGGGTAGGTGGGGTTGATCATGGGGTCACACTTTATCCAGATTAATGAAATATAGCGTATAATTTCCTGTTGAACTACAACTTCCTAAGATCGTAACGTTTCGGATTATGTATAGATTAAACAAACGAGGTATTATGTGTTATGTTAATTATTGAGTTTTAGAGGTGTCAACAGGTGTATTTTTTTAAAACTTTTTTCAAATTTTGAATAATTCCTTTAAATAAAAATGCACAGAATACGTTTTAAACAATATTTGCAATCTTAAACTAGCTTGTAAAAGGTTTGTGTTTGCCTTATAAGTTCTTTTATTTCATTTCCTCCCCCCTTACTCTGTCTTTTAAACTCTCTTCTTAATTCCTCTTCAAGCTCTTGCCTTTTCCCTCCATCTCTTTCCTAATTCCTCCCTTCATGGGTAATCCCTGTGCATCTTCCTGTGTTAATGGTCACTCCAGTACAGGAACCACTCATGCCCACCCACTCTTTAAAATAAACATACATCCCATTTAACAGGAATCCTGAATTACACCATTACAGCGGTGATCCTGTAATGCACCCTGCTCTTCACACTCATCCACACAGCAGGAAAGCCCACAAGCACAAATCCACGATGGCTCTTGCTGCCAGATTATCCACAGTCCACAATGCTGCAGCTGCTATGTTGCCTTTCTGATAAAACAATGTGTTTTGTGGGGTGCATTCATAGCCGGGACTGATCCTGGCTGAGTCCCTGGCATAGACATGTGGATGACTTAATGATCATGTGTGTGTGAGTCAATATTTAGGTCAGATCACATGAGATTGTTTTGCTTGGTTTGGGTATAAACAGTTCATTCTTCTCTTCCTGGAGGAAAAACAAACCTGACCAGTTGCTTGTCTGTAACTTAAGGCATTACAGGCAATAGGATCAGGCAATGTGCTCTTGGGTGAAGGCGGTATCAGCCTCTTAGCAAAACTGCATTCAGCCTGACATGTGGTTCCAGCCAGTCAGCAGAATGCAACCTGGCTGGCCTGCTCTTTCCACTCAGCACATCAGAGGGAAGCGGCCTTATCTGATGTGACATGGCTGACACCACCTTTAGATCTGCGAGGAGACCCTGCTGATGATTAATTCGAGTTCTGTAAACATGATGAAGATTAGCTGCCTGTGTTTACCACCGCAGACGCCTCTCCTAACTCTCCAGCATGCCACAGGGCCGTGTAATAAGGTTGAATCATCTGCAGTGAATGATGGTGATGTGAAAACTAGTAGAGGCCAGACCAAGGAGTACGAATCCAGAGAAGTGACTCAGCACTGCCAACAGTTTATCTTTAAGCAGCTCAGTTTAGATGCCAGCGCTGTGAGTGGTGACCTGCAGATCTCGGTAAAATGTAAAGTCCCAATCATTCTGCTAGCTTTGCCTTGTATCGCAGCATAAGTGAGCATTTTGTGACTCAAAGAAAATGTTGAGTGGTCTGAAAAATAAAACTAGACCTGAGGCCTGACTGCCCACGGATCTACGGGGACTCGAGTGAAAAATGTAGATTATCTGATGATCAAAGCGATTCATTAGTCGCTCTCAGACAACAAGGAGAGGGAAACCAGAAAGCTTCCAGTACCAAACACCATGATGTCTGTTGCCTGCAGATTTAGGATATTCGCATGCAGATTGCTGTTTATAGAGATTAGGTCCATAATCACTTAACCAGTCTATAAAACTGGCCTCTGGATTATGTAATAATTCATGTGTCACCTAATTGTGACTGTACTGTCGTGCTGCATACAGTAATAATGAACAGATATGCAATCAATCACACTCCCACAAGCACCACATGGTGAGCCTTCTGCTCTCTTCAGGACAGTTTCCTGATGCCTTTTTGGCTTGATTTGCAATTCAGCCTTTGTTTCTGACATGTTGATCACCTAATGAAGCATATCAAGAGTATAAAATGTGATTCTAATCTCAAGAAAGCTTCTATCTGAGATGCACATGCTATTAAGACATCTCTGAAAAGGTTCAATGTTTGCAGGTTAAATAGGAAATTCCCTTTAAGGCTCAAGACTTGCTACCAAAGAGCTGATGGATTTAATTTTCCTGTCTTTTAACTGGCACGTAGTGGTTTGTGCAAGGAAACTATAGTACTCAAGAAAAGTTACAGCACTCAAACTGCTGCAGCAGGCCAACAAATCCTGGCTCTGATCCTCTTTTTGAGCTCAAGCTTAAAAAACCAAATCTTACAATTCCCACAATTAAACCGTATCTTTTGTTAAAGCCCACCAATATCTAGAGTCTCTCCATACCCAAGTCTGTGAAACAAGCTTATAAGTATAATAGACTAAATTGGAAATGTTTGCAAACATACCATGAAGTCCAAAAGCCATGGAGGGCTCCTTTAAATGTGCTTTTTTCATCAAAAAGCACATTCTGTGCCACGTGCCTGCTTATGAATAATAAAAAGTTGACATTAACAACTCCTACACATTGTCCTCCTACACAGTGCGTATAACTTTTTTTGTCCAATATGGAGGTGTGCAGGGTGATGAAATTACACAGCAGGGAAATCTACTGGCTCACTGACTTTATTGCACGCACCCTCCACCTCCAGCTCCAAGTGAATGAAGTAAATGAACTCACCCTCACTTGTCCTCTGTTTCAGGAATGCTTCCTGCATTAATATAGTTGTTATACCCTGTGTCTGCAACTCTGATGCTATCTTCGCAGAATGAATGAGCTGCTTGCTTCGTCTGACATAACCTCTGTGGTCAGCCTGAATGGTAATCTCCACTCTTCCTGGCAAGGCGAAAAGGTTGCTCTTTGCGTGCCTACCCACAGACAGAAAAGAATAATAACGTTATTTATGTGCAGCTCATTATAAAAGGTTAAGTCTCTCTCAGATTTAGCCAACCTTTTTCCTTTAGCCACTGTCTGCAGAACTGCAGAACTGCAATACCTTGATCCAATTTCATGCAGCCCTGATCCTTAAAAGAATAAAACTTTTTCAACAAGTTGAGAAGGGACTGAAAAGATGAAGCTGTTTTGATGTAAACTGCAGAATGGATAGCATTAAGAACATAAAGGCCATAAGTGACACATTTAATTAATTTAAGGTATTACAGTAATAATATAGTAGTAGTCAAACAATGAACATCTTGAATTAAAAGTATTCTAGTGCAACACCTTAAATTTCAGCATCAAATTAAATGTTTACAGTTGATCCCTGACCTGAGTTTTAACTCAGAAGCACCTTACAACCTGTTCTGCTCATAACCAATCACATATAAGTCTCAGGATGTACATCTATTCATCTGTATCTGTGCATCAAAATAGCAAACATTTTAAAATAAGAGGGATTTTGTATACCACTCTTTGTTAATGGAGCAGGGCGGCTTGGTGGTTAGCCTTCCTGTTGTTGCCTCACAACAGGAAGGTCCTGGGTTCTAACCTGGGTACGGGCTTGCTGAAGCTGAGCTCAGCTAAAAGCTCTAAAGCCCATGGTAGTCAGACGAGCAGACGGTATAATGAGATTAATAGAGGAGGAGGATCTCAGAGTATGGGAATGAGCGGGTGCAAGGTTTAGGAGAGACTTTAAAGCAAGAATCAGATTCTTAAAATTAATGTGGTATTTTACAGGAAGCTGGTGTTGAGGGATAGGAGTATTATGTCCTGTGGAAGGGATTCTGGTAACGAGCCGCATTTTGAGACATTTGAAGTATATGGGTATGTTTGTTTGGTAAGCTAGAGAGGGTAGAATTAAAATGTACCCTGAACATTGTTAGCTGTAAAAAATGGATGTAGACAACTAATATTACGTAAATGGAAGTGCGAAAACTTCCATTTACGTACATTACATTTGTCTAAACGGTTTTAGTTCTTACCACAAAAAAACCCAACACTTTTTTGTCACTATTTAATTTGTGGAAATTAGCAAATAACCACATTTCAAGTTCAAGTAAACAAACCGTGGAGAGAACAAGGTGGAAGAGTAGAGCTTAGTGGACAGATGACGTTGTGGGTCATCAGTGTAAGAATGAAAATGTGACTTTCCTAAAAATATGACTATATGAGAGGTAGAAGATAATAATTATAAATATAAGGAGACCTAAGACAGAGCCCTGGGGAACACCACTGACAACTGGACAGACACACAAGTCTGAGTCTGCTGCAGCTCATCTGCATGAAATCCTGTTGCATTAATTATAACCACGTCATTTAGTAATGTGAAGAAAAACAACAACAGTGGTTTGGATTATGTACAGTTCTGTATGTAGAGATGTAGGTTGTGGTTTCCGGTGTCTGTGTGGCAAATAGAAAGGTTCAGCTAGCAACATGATCACGGAGATTTATGACCTACAGCCAGTGTTCATCTTCAGGGTAGCTGAATGTTAAATAAAATAACATTGTCTTTACAATGAAGCATGAATAGGGACATGGTGCAGCATGAGGAATAGCGTTTTTCTAAACATACCATTTACTATACATTACTTTGATACATTTTACAATTTGCTGTTTATAGAGATTACAATAGGACCCTTAAAACAACAGTATAATGGAACACAAACAGGTAATAGTATCATATTTTAATGCTCATATTCTATAATATTTTTTACAGCAAGAAACTCTTGTTGTTATTGGAGAAACTATAAATCTGGCTTCTAGCACTTTACTGCTATTTAACAGGACAAATAGTTTCTGTGCAGGTTTTACTCTCAAGTCAGAAGCCACCTACGGTACACCACTTTGACCTATTATGTGTTATGTAATGGTTTTCAAAAGAAAATGAAATTAATTTATCTTGCCAGGGAAGAAATACACACAACTGATCATTTTGCTTTTTGTTAGGTCCTATTGTCCCCCATTGCACCCATTTTAAGGCAGTGTATCGTAATGTTTGTCACTGATGTTGTCTGTCTGGGGTTGACAGTGCTGCCTTTTGTTGTCGAAAGCGCTAAGGGTGGGTTTTCATGTCCTCGAAGATGAAGAGAGCAGTACACAAGATGACTGCTGCCTCCAGAATACACAGATTAGACTCTCTGTTGCTCGTCTCTGGCTTGTTTACTCTTCACACCTGAACAGGCATACAAATAAACCTGCGGTGCAGCCACCGAATGTTCAACACTCATGATGAATATTTTATTTTTCCTGCAGCTGGATGAGAAGCTTTCGCAAAAAGTAGAATCAGCAGGTCTCCAGAGATAATTTGGCTCTGTATGTGTGCACGCACACCAAGCTTGTACACAACCAGCCGGTGGCTAAAGTGAGCTCGGCAATAATTCAGGTTCAGAGGAAAAAAAAAACGTTCAAAGCTTGGGATATTTCTCCATCCATCTGTCTACTAGCTTCAGTTGATTGGTAAAATATTAGTTACAATGCCAGCAGTGCATTAATGGAAGGAGTCCAGCTTCTTCCTTTGGCTCAGTGTCACCTGGTTATCACGATCCATCACACAGGCACGAATTCGCTTATCAGCTTACAAATGGTGTCCACCATTTACACTATGTGCTTTATTTTATAGTACAACTGGCATTGTCTTTTTTTATATACATATATAAAAACGGGGAGGGTACATGTGATTTTATTTAGCCTATAGCTGGAAAACTTATGAAGTATGTGAAAACAAAACTTTCTGCTCCTGATAAATAAAATAAAAACGATGAAATGAAAAACAAAACAAACTGTGGGCTGCTGTTTCCATGTTGGCCCTCATGTGGGCAGACTCTCGCTCGGCATGTTCTTCCCACACTTGTTCTGAGCTATCTCACTAACCTTCTGATATATAATAGCTGGATGGTGCTGAACACCATGCTAGTGGCTAGTGGTGCAGCTGCTAGTCTCTGTCGATTCCTGTGCTTACCATTTACTCACCTGCCTGCCCACTCGTCACTGTTTCTCATCTAGCTGCTTTGGAATTCTGCCTGCCCGTCGGTTACTCCTCCAGGGCTCAAGTAAGGTCACTGAAACAGTTCACAAAAATTACAAGATCTCACTAAACTCACCTTCACCACATCTCTCCACTCTGACAGTGTTCCTGGTTGCGTTCAAGCTATAAGACTGTAAATCACTGTAAAACTGCTGCCGGTGTGCTGTGTCTGAATTTTCAGTCCAAATATGACAACCACCTCAGTTAGCTTGTTCATGACAATACAATTGGAAGAAGACTGAAAAAGTATGACTTGGTCAGAAGGGTTGCCAGGAGAAAACATCTGCTCTCTTCAAAGAACAGCACAGCCTGGGTTTGCAAAACTACCTTTGACCAAAATAAACAGGAAGATTGATTTGGAGATATCCATCCAGACCCATAATTCTGCACAGACCACAACCTGACTGAAACGCTGTAGTGCTGTGCATAAACGAATGCCTCCAAACCTCAATGAACTGAAATGCTGGTGCAACGTGGCCCTGATTGATTCAAGCTATTATTGCTAGATGTGGTTCTACAAGCTATTTAATGGTATACTTAGTTTTTCAAAGCTCTGCACAGATCACTTCTCAACAAAAGTTCCTCAGTGTCTGAAATGTATGAGACAGCAGATAAATGTTCGCTGCTGGTGTCACCATTATAACACAGAAAATGAAAGGGAATTTTGCCTTCTAATATGTAAAAAGGAACAGGAATGCAAACTTAAAAGTCCTGCTAAAACTTCTGAAATGCTGTGACACCAGTAGAGAGGAGTCATAAAGACAGCTAAACTGATTCCATCGTGCAAGTCTTGTTTGATGGCAATACCTAACATTACCAAGTAAAAGATACTGTTCTTACCTGCTGAGACTCCGACAATACAGCATTTAAATACGTTGTAATGGCCAAAAAATGTAGTTCTTTGTAAAGTTTCTTTTGCCTTTAAAGTGCTAAGAAAAAAGTAACAAAATAAAAGAAGGCTTAATAACAGGATAAGTGGGAACATTTCTAACTCACGTGTGGTGAGGTTAACTTTGAACCTGAAAACTACTTCCTGTGTATCTCTGTGCCTAATTGACATAATGGGACTAGGGTAACTTCAATTCAGTTAATTTGTTATATTTTCTTCAGTTTAATTTGATTTATATAGTGCCAGATTACAACAGTCATCCCAAAGCCCTTTACTCTGTGAAGTAAAAATCCTACAATGTCAGAGAGAAAAAACCCAAAGAATCCAATGTGACACTTTGGGACTATGGGGAGAAAAACTTTTTTTTTATAGGAATAAACCTAATTTCCCCCATTAAATCTGATCCTAAACATTACAATCCCCATTTCCCACAGAAAGAGTATGATCTGAAATCAATTCTGACAGTTTTAAGAAAAGACATGCAACATGCACTGGTTAACTGGCACGTGCTGATGGTGCTTGATTTGAAGGCCTAATTAAATATGTTCACATGATGTAAAGTGATTCAGCTGTAATGCCCTTAAAGAGTGGATTTAATCACTGAATCAAACCAGTGAATAAACCACACGAGTCATCGCAGCAGTAACGGAGTTGGAAGCCTAAATGAGCAACGCTGAGTCAGACTGCAATTGTTGTGCAACACTGTAAACACACTTGACATCAAGTCATTAGTGATCTGCAGAGCAAGGACATGACACACGCCTGGCATTAATATCAAAGCCAATTTTTCACTATCTCTCCGTGGCTAAAACCACAGTTCACACACGTTATTATCTCTGCTGCAGATCAGGGGGCAATCGCTGGGTCCTGTAGAAGGCAAAGGAAGCCATATGTATGTTTCACCGAGGCAGGGAGTGTACAGCAGTGGCTAAATCTCTGTAAGCAGGCCCTGGCGCTGCTCCCCGATTGCCTGCCTGCTGTGCGGGCAGGGGCCTGAAGGGGACTAATCCCTTGGCATGGGCATGAGTCGCACATGTTGATGTGTACGGGTGCATGCAGAAGACCCAAGCTGCAGGATAAAGACAAGACCTGGCAACAGATTCAGAAAGCCCCAACTAATAACCTTCGATCGCCTTCCATGCTTAACTAGCACCCTTCACGCATCTTGGATGCTTCTTGGAGATGACGTGAATTGTTTTTGGAATATGGCCTCGTACTGTATGGACAGGACAGTCCTGGTCTTACATAACTCTTGTCTGCTGGAGACTGTGCCTGACTGCGAGGTCTTTGACTATTACATGTGGCTCAGTTTTTGCTTAAGTGGGCAGCCGTGGTGATGGTAAAAAGTTGACATGCTGTTTCAGCCCTGTCAACCTGTGCATTTTGATGGCTTTGAGAGTGCAGCAGCTTTCCTGTCTGTTATCTTGGCAGCTAAGGTGACCTGCAGCAGGCCTGGAGGCAGCAGCTGGAGCAGACTCTGCTCTGTAGTCTCACAAGTCCTCCAACAAGAGTGTGCTGTTTATAATTGGAGGGCAAGGTTGCACTTGAGTGTTAATGAAACAGTGGTTATTATCTTTCTAGCAATAAACACCATTGCCCTGCTTATGCTTGTATGGCAAAAAGAAAGCTTGTGCCACCAGGGTTAGCCAAGCTTATAGTGTACATAACCTTTTACAGTGACAACATTTAATTAAAGATACAGATTAAGCTTTTATTCACTGTGTACTAGACCTAGGTTGCTGTGTCTCACTGCTTTCAGGCTTTATGTTAAGCTAAGCTCGTCATCTCAACTGACTTTATTATTTCACTATTTCTCAAAGTGTGGGGCTGTCTATTTCAGTTTTTTCTACATGTTCATGGAATCATCATCAGCTTCAAATTCAAAGTAAATTAAACATTTAGCTGTGGGAAGCGACTCAATTATTCTAGGAGCAGCCTATAAATACAACTGGAAGGCTCTTCATTAGTGCAAACAGCAGGGTGGCTCACCAACACAACCTCAAAGTTGAATATATTAATGAGAGTTTAAACTTTTGAGCCAATAACTTTGAATTTCGCTTTTCTTTGAGCTGCGCGTGACAACAGTAGATGAGCATAAGTTATAATATCTGGATAATCATTTGGTGCACTATCCTAACCACAGCATTAAATACCTTTAGATTTAAATCTTGAGTCAACACAGATGCCCTATATGCAAGACTGCTAACTATCAAAGAGCAATGATCTTCAGTGAGTGCTTTATGCCTTGCCTTCACTGTAAGCTGAATTCCAGTTCACTTCCAAATTTGTAATTTAGTTTCATTTTTGGTTTATTTTGTATTTTTTGTATGCTAGGGATAAAACCACAAACGTCACGGTTAGTAATTTTGCTGGTTTGCAGGTCAGACCTGCTATGCCTCCTGAGCTACTGGCTCTGTCTAGATGTAGCTACATCTAGACAGAACAAGAGGTAAAGAAGAGCTTTGAAATGTCCCTCAAGAAGCCTGGAGAACTATTCCCAAAGAATACCTAAAGAAAGCCTGCCTACAAGAGTTCAGGCTGTGTTTTCTTATATATACTGTATTTTCATTTATATTTACACATTTAGAGAAAATCCTTCACCTATTTCCCATTCTTTTAATAAAATATAAAGATATGAGGGGTAGCTCAATACTTATGCACAGTGCTGTACATGTGAATGCTCCCCATATTTATGAGAAGCAAAAACCGTTATGGGTGTTTTGGGCACAAAAGCAAGTTTAAAAAAATAAGAATTTATTCTGTATTTGTGGATGTTTGAGAGAAAGAAGCAGAAGATCCATCACCTCACTTATTCAGGGTGGTGTCAAAATGAGGACAGCAGGTGACTTGCAGGGCAGTTATTAAAGGGGCTGTGCCAGGGACCCAGAAGATATTAGATTTGGTTTCATAACACAGCAGTGTTGGGATAGGATAGGGGTTTTCTGTGTAGGCTTTCTTTTAAACAGTATGATTGGGCTTGCCTACTCGACGGTCAAATAATGTAAGAGATCGCGTGAGTTTGGAGTTCCGCGTGATCAATCAGCAGCTTCCCGTTGTTTCTAGAGTGGACAGTGAAGGAGGAAGATTTTTTTCCCCCACTGGCTGTTTGCACATGCAGTACTCAGGAAAGTTAAAGGAGCACGGTCTCGATGGAGGGGATGAAGGGCACAGAGTAGGAGGGAAGCTGATGGTCCTCTCTCATTATCAGCACGGTTTTCCTGCACTGAGGAGGACTTCATGCGGAGGGGGAGGCGCCCAAGCGAGGCGAGCGGCACGACTGCTGCCTGAATTTAACAATTAACCTTGATGAACACTGATTGCTTTCACTTAACAGGCGCAGGTGCGTGTGGTTTGCAAAACGGCGCAGCTGAGCGATTCCACATTTGTGACTGAACACTGACGCATTTTATGCTAAACACAGAAACTACAGGCTGCCACGGATAGATAATAGCAATTGCAGCTGATTTTTTCCCCCTCTTTCCACGGGACAGGATGCAGGTTGCAATAGGAACCCATCCGACACACGTCCTTTTGCAGAATCCGAATTCAGGGGCGCCACTGAACTGATTTGGAGACGTATATCGGAATTTGACCGCCTTGTCATTGTCCATTCACCAGTCCCGGGCAGCTGAACGGCATCATCTCAGCATCCGAGACAAGAAGGGGGGAAAACCTTCCGCTTTACTACTCTCCATTTGCGCACTGGACGGCTTGAAATGAGGGTCGCATCCCGGTTGTGTTCCGTGTGAAGAGGCAAGCGAGGTGGCAGTTTCTTCGGCTCAAGGACGCAAAAAGTGGCCGCCGGCCGAGGTGCGAAGCATGGAGCAGCACGACACTGACACCGCGACCCCCTCCAAAAAGACAATAATTGCGAAGATATTTAAAGTTCGCAAGAGGAGAGAGATGTTATTCGTGCAGGTCTGCTTTATCTGCAGTGTCCTGTTCGTAGCGTGGAGCATGTCGGCACTACTGACCAAGACAGGTGAGTGTGAAGGGATCCACCGGGGTGTAGAGAACAGAGGACGGAGCAGAGCTGCTCACAGATCTGCAGTGTAATCATGCACCCCGAAGATCTGTCACATGAGCACCATCAGGCTTCAGTAGCAAGGGCATGAGATCAAAATATGTATTTTTTTTTTCAGACCCTAAATGCGTATTTGTTGCCTTTTGTTATTTATTTATTCATTCATACCCGTGTCGTTTCCATGGAAAAAGAATTTGGCATCCGCTGTTACCGACCCATCACACTCCCTAGAAAGTCGGCTTTAAATATAATTGCGGGACATTTGAGGGGGGGGAAAAAGAGAATCTGTTCAGGCGTATACACGCGTCTGTTTGACAGTATATGCCGCAGTGTGCGCGCCGTGGCATCGGCACGTTTTTGAAATTGAAAGCCAGGCTCATAATTACGGCACACGCGCACTCCATGCATAACGGTGCACACTTCAGAAAACATTCCGACCCCAGTATGATCGCTTTTTGCATTTATGCCCTTTGTTCTCACAAAATCCTCCCACCCTCCTTTTTTTCCCTTCTTCTTCTTCTGGTGCCAGATGTATTGTCGATCACACTACATTAGCGCTCAGGATCGCCGTTAACGCTGGCATTATCACGTCTGCCCCTGGGCTTCACACACCATTGCTCACACCGGATCACGAGCATCATTACGCTCCCAGGTTCCACATGGCGATCGAGGGATGCCGATTTTTACGCAGAGGCCACTGATTATGACTTAGAGGGGAGGGGTGGAGGGTAAGCAGCGGGGATGCGTTATCTTGCCGGATGTTACAATATTCATAGTTAAAGTCTGAAGTGTGGGCTGAAACAAACCATTTAGATGGCTGATTTTTGTGCTACGCAAACACACAGACTCCAAGCTACATGCCCTCCCATTCACACATGTCAAAACTCCGCGCAAACACTGACACGCACAGCATCCCACACAGCCACACACGGTTATATAATCTAACCGCCAACCTTGACATTTTACTGGTGAAGAATATCCGACACACCACTGGGATCATGGGTTAACTAGATGGGAACACACCTTCAGGCCAGTACTGTTCACAAGGAGGGAACATCGAGACTGCATTCAGTGCCAAAGGGGATTTTGTTAGCTTTTTTTTTTTTTTTTTAATCGCAAAGGAGACTTGGTGCTCCATTCAGGACTTTTCACATGAAAGAAGCGGGATTGCTGTGCTTCTAACGCTGTAAGCCTCAGCGCCAGATCCTGTCGTGAGATCTGTCCATCTGAAACCACTTAGTAATTCCCAGTGCTGAAAGCAGCTGTAAAGTCACCACAGCTCCTGCCTGACTGTGGATCCCTAAAGACATATCAGGGAGTTTTATTAATTACGTTAAAAACAACAAGAGGCTTAAAAGATTATTCTGGAGCGATATCATACAGGCTGGTGCAAATCTCTTATCTCGAAAGACAGGCTCTGGGAGACAAAGTAAGCTCCCTTTGGTCACCAGTGGCTTCCCCTCTTTTCATTTAATCAAGTTTGCCTGACCTACACATTAACTGTCCACATGAAGGCATTTGACAGCAGGCTTCCTCTTGGGTTTCAGCCGTTTTGACAAGCAGCTGCATCCTTGGTGGTGGATAGTGGAATTTCAAGGTGACATGCTTGATGAAAGGGGGGTATGAAAAAGAAATTTCCTTTTAGAACGAGGAGACCCAAAGCTCAGCATAACTAAATCTGTCTAATTCAATAGCTGTGCCCTTTCTCATATTTCAACAATCACAACAGGGACCAGCATGCCTCATGTCACAGGAAAGTCTCTGTGCTTGCCATCCATTTGATTGATGGCAGTATAGGAGAGTGATGAAATGCTGAATGCTCCAGATGGATGGGATTTGATGTACTACTCCTGAGTTACATCTTCATGAAGAGGGGTGGGGCGCAACATGTTGGTGTGTGTGTGTGTGTGTGTGTGTGTGTGTGTAAACCTCACATGGGCGAGTAGAGCAGGTGTTTTGAGAAGCAGGGCTGAGCTCTGATAGGTAGCTGCAGAGGGGCTGATTGTGCTGGGTGCGTATGTCTGTGTGTGGGTGTAAATGACCCGGAGACATTTTTGACTAAAGGAATGTGAATAACCATAAGCATTGTGAGCTTGATGGATGGCTGTCCTTGGTCGATCTGCCTGGATAGAGGACATTACCACAGTGCTATTATTGTCTGCGTGCTCAGCTAGAAGTGAAGTTATGATCTTTTTTAATTCAATTGTATCCATTTTGGTTTTGCCTAAAGTAGCTGGATGTCCCTAATTTTAGAGAATAATTTTATAAATCTGAGTTCACTTTACAGTACCGATCACAATGAATCTGTATTGACAATACACATGGTTTTCAAAAACCATGAATATCAACGCAGTGATGCACTAATGGCAGTTGTACTGTTTGTATGCTCCACTACATTTTAAATTCAATTACAATAAGAAACAAGTTTATAGAAACATTTTTGGCTGATAACCTTATTGCTACTATTTTCTTGAATTTTCTGAACCTATTATAATTGTGACATCCTTAATTTACACGTTATGTACGTGCATAGAATGACAGATGTGCTTTTTCATATGTTATCCAACATAGTGTGTTTGTGTGGGTTCTGCTACCTCTGTCAATCTGATAAATTGATTTTAAAGAAAATAAATCAACAGTTTCATGTTGTGCAACTGATTTGGTGGGGGTAATGTTTGGAGACAAAAGAAAGTGGTAGGAAAAGATCATAGTAGGAGTTAAAATGAGTTATTTTTAAGGTTATTGATTTTCCTGGTAGCCATGATAAATGTGGGTAGGGGACTATCATTAAGACACTCATTGTGGACCATTTGTTTAAAAAACCAAACCAAAAACAAAAGA